>NC_134217.1:23714073-24019252 GCF_965140235.1 Caretta caretta | reverse complement strand
TCTCATATCTTCTATCCAGTCCGTGACACCGTAATGCACAACTTGTTTGTACTTACAGAACACAACACATTTCTCCTGCAAAATGTTTAAGTTAGGGATTCTTCACTTGAAGCAATATACTAGATTTAAAAAAATCACAGTTTATTGCAGACTACAAAAAAGTTATGTGCTTTTCAAAAAGCAACAGGGCTGTATATTTTAGTTATGCAGGGCTATACGTTTCCACAAAGAGGAAGCTGAATATTTCCTGGATGATGGTATCTGTAAACCTCATTACTGCTTCAATTTTTCAGTTTCCTAGATCTTTGTAAATGGAGTTGTGATGTTTAACTATACTAGAAATAAAAATGGATTCATTTAAATTACCATTTAGTTATCAAAATGCATCTTCACCCATAAGCAAAATATGTATGAAAGTGATACTAAGAAATGATTTGAAGTTACATCTATTTTAAGCTAAAGAATGGCATTACTAGTTGTGCACTGCTGTACCAAAAGATCATTATGTTCTGAAGTACATATTTCAACTTAAATTGTCAGAAGAACATTACAATAGTGATAATATAATTTAAGGCTTAGTAGGATCAAAATGATTTTATTATAGAAAGAAATATGTTTCTGTAACAGAATTAAATACATTTATTTATAAGGTTCTTTTTGTTTGTAAAGTATTTACCCTGAAATGTAATCTTCCATCCAATTATAACTAAGTTTACTATTTTATAAATACAATTCTATGTACTTAAAATTACTTTTAGACAAAAAGACACTAAAAACTGGAGCCTTGGACACAAACCTCCCTGGCAGGTTAATGACTACAGTATATGACCTTTTAGGGGTGGAACCTAAAATGCTTACAAAGGCTAGGAAAGTAAAATAGTCTCAAAACTACCTTTTTGTTTGGCTAAATGACCTCTGACCACAGAAATATGTGGAAGGAAATATCTGACCAAACAGTATTTTTATTTTTTACTTCATGTAACTATGATTCTTTACTGGAATGCACTTTGACCAAAACCCTTACCTACTCCTAATCCTCTTACAATTTTGAATCTTCGGTTTCTTCCTGGTTTGGAAAACACAATATAAAAATAATTTGTGTCAGAGAAAAAATAAAGCACATCAATGCTGTTCTTTCACATTATGATTTGGCAAAGCCAACCAAAAGCACAGTGGGCCTAGCCCTGACCTCATTTCTTGGCTGGGACTCCCACTGGGAGTTCTGTAAAAAGATCCAGGGCAGAATATAGCCCATTAAAAGGACAAACATCTTGACACTCAGGTGTTCATTCACCCTTCACTGCACAGTCTCAACTCCCATCACATTCAAGTGACCTGCAGGAGTTAAAGACTATTTGGATTGTGCAGCTCAGGTTAAATCTTGTGTAGTTTTAATAGAAGAGCAATTAATAACTGTGTCAGCACAATCTGGAGTTAAGGCTCCTATTCACTTCCTAACTGGAAGCTGTCCTACAGTAGTAGACAGGTCTCAGAGTACTGAGACACACCATCCTGCACCTGCTTCCCTATAAAGGAGTGGCAACGAACTTACTTTCTCCAGTCTAAAAAAAATTGCTGACTGTATTTTTTAAAATTATGTGCTTCTTCAGAAGAGGAAAACTAAAGTAGAAATGGTACATTAAAACATGGGTGAAATCCTGGCTCTTTTGGATTCAATAGCAGAGCTCCCATTCACTTCAACAGAGCCAAGATTTCACCAGATAATTTTTGTTGTTCTGTAGTGAGTCACTCCTATCTAGGCAACATCACCACATCTCCTAGTTAAATAGCTTTGCTGTTTTTAATTAAATTTTAAAAAGCAAAAGGCACAGGGGTCTACCCAAACTACTTAGATGTCTGCACATTTTCAGTTTTGAAAATGGTACAGATCTTTTCAACTAGCATATATCTAAAAGAACAACAAAAGAATGAGCATACCATTAAAAAATCCACTAACTGCAACTCCCACCGTAGCTAATGAGAAAGTGGAAGCACTGATTAATTCTCTAGACCAGTGGTGGGCAACCTGCGGCCCGTCAGGGTAATCCGCTGGCAGGCCGCGAGACAGTTTGTTTACATTGACCATCCGCAAGCACGGCCGGCTGCAGCTCCCAGTGGCCGCAGTTCGCCGTTCCTGGCCAATGGGAGCTGCAGGAAGCAGCGGCCAGCATGTCCCTGCAGCCCGTGCTGCTTCCTGCAGCTCTCATTGTCCAGGAACAGCGAACCGCAGCCACTGGGAGCTATCGGCGGCAGTGCCCGCGGACAGTCAGTGTAAACAAACTGTCTCACGGCCTGCCAGTGGATTACCCTGAAGAGTTGCATGCAACCCACAGGCCGCAGGTTGCCCACCACTGCTCTAGACCATGCCCTAAAATGGCATGATACTAAGAGCTTAAAAAAAGAGAAGAAAAAAAAAATTCAAACTTAACAAAACCATTGTGAATATGGTAAAATATATGATAATATAAATGTGTTGCTGCAAATGGGGCTCAATGCACTCCAGTTTATCGTTTACATGGCTAATTTGTTATTACAAAGTTATGGCAGATAAAAAACCTGATTCTTCTCTGTATGCAGAATACACAAACTTTGGTTGCAATGGATGCTTTTGGATATCTATGGCCAACAATACACTTCTGAAGGGAATGGAGAAAAAGGTGGTAATTTTCACAAAAGAGGAAGAGGAGCCATAGGGATTTGACTTTCTGCTAAATGTATTGTGGGGCTCTGTAAACATTTTTTAATTAAAACCAATAATCTAAAAAGACAACAATTTGATTTCTCTAGCTGAATACCGACAGTTGTAATTCCCTGTGACTGACGCCTACACAGACTGCCAACTGATTTCTCTCTAGCACATTAATGTCAATAGTAAGTGACTTTAAACTAAACAAACTAAAATTCCCTGATTGCAAAGTGAAAGTGAATAAATGCACAGAAGAAACAAAGGAGCATGGAAATACTCACAAATTGTGACAATAGATTCTCACTCACTCTTGGCCCCTGAATACAAACATTGGCCCATTTTTACCCCACTTGAGTTTCAGGCATATCAACAAAGACAAAATTTGTCCCACAGTCTTGTCATAGGTATTCTACTGCCTCTGGGATAAATGCACATTGGTTCTAACAGACTACGCTGAAAGCACGGATGTGTCGGTTATAATCAGTGCGCACTGCAATGTACATTTTAAAGTTACAAAATCTACAGGGCCAAAACAAAACGTCATTAGCAAACTAGTAATGATTCATCATCACTGGGATTGATTTCTGAGAGGGGAGTAGAGGACTCTAGCATTGGCACTTCCACAGAATGGCAACAAGCCGCATGAATACCCAAAGGTTCTTCCCGATAGGAATGAGGGCAACATCGCTGCTCTCCATCCACCTGAATACAAACATTCATAGGGCGGTCTGAGTAATTGGACTCCCACTTTTTTAAGGGTAATCTACGTGGCTCTTCACTCAGCGGATGACTCCTGTTTAAATTACTGTTCTCTGCGACAGTCCTTCTGGACACCGATCCTCCATGGAGTGTTTCTGTAACACTTTCAGACAAAGGGTCTCTGAAAGCTTTTCCTGAATCCACCCTCTTGGTTTGTTTAAGCTCAGTGCTGGAGGTCTCCTCAGCCCCTGAAGATTTGTCACTGTGTCCAGTCTCAGGCTCTGCCTGTGCAGCCGTGCAAGTATTACATAAAACACTAGAGGGTGATGGCTCTGTGGCTTCAGTCTCTGGCTGCAAAATGCTATTTCCAGCTTCTTGGAGCCCTCTAGCCTGGCCATAAGTCTCTGCCTCTGAATTAGGTCCCTCAGGGGAAGGTGAGGGATTCTGGATATTCCCTTCTGTGTGATTGATAATTCCATCACCCAGTGTTGTTTGGGAAGTGTGCGCAGGTGTTAAGAGTGGGATCTGCCCTCTCACTCGTGGCCTGTGGAACAGTCTGTTCCAGAGTCTGCCCAAGCGCCTCCGAGATGAATTTCGTCTCGATGAGTGACGTCTCATCTGTCTCCTCATTGCTGTTCGGATGTTCTGCAGCACAGATGCCTATAAAACAGAACCAAGAAACTGTAATTTCTTGATGTTTCCATTGGAGAACACTATCAAATATCTAAGACTGTCCTGCCCATTAAATTCTCCATCTGACTCTTAAGAATGCTACTCAGATGGAAAGGTTATAGTTTAAGCTTAAACTCCTGCTTAAAAATCAAGCCAAAGACTGCTCAGTCTGCATCAAACTTCTTTCCTCCAGAAATTTTTCTCACCATTTGCATTTAACAACCCCCCCTCTGACCCCAGCAATCAACTCAGCATGGTTAGATGCAGGATTTGCCATACTGGACCACACTATTGGTCCACTGAATCCTGTCTCACAGGCAATGACAGGAGAACTTGATAACAGTTGATGCCTCAAACCTCCCCTCTGCTTACATAATTACAAGTGCTGTGTCAGGTCATGAAGTTATCACAATAGGGAGTGAAATGCATTTGACGGAGAGAGAGAAAGGCAGATATGGGAGAGTACAAAAATACAACAGAACTTTTTGTTAATAAACTTTGCATTTGTTACTAAAAATAACTCCAGAATTTTTCAGAAGACAAATGCCCACACTCCTTATTGTATTTTCTATGCAAAAGAAAGTCCTTTATACTTTCAGATTGAAATGCTGGTCTCCTTTCTGTTTTAGTTTGATAATTTGTCTATTTATTGCTATTTTGATGTAAAACTTTTTTTATCCATTTAGCTTTCAACATACTGATGAGTCCCCATCTAACTAGAAAACTTAGCTTGATCACAAAAATGTATAACTGCAATTCTTCAGTACAGAGGAAGTCAAATACATGTTGTTACAAGAGCATTTCCATAAATTAAAGTGATTTCATTGTTACTGTTGCTTCAGATTCATTCAGTCTATCCAATTTTTGATAGTTTGAATGTAGAATGAAACCATTTACTTGCGATGCATTGTAAACAGGGAAATCTTCAACTGGCGGGATAAGTCCTTGTGCAATGAGCTGCCCATAGGAAGGTGGAGCCTCACGTCGTACAAACTCTGCCTCAAGACGAGTCATCTGGGTTTCAAATGCTCTGAAACCAACAGAACCAGAGTAAAATGGGGAAGGAACCCACAAAAATTACACAGACAGACATTTCTAAAAACAGAGTCTTCTCTCCCAGTTCCCTCAGGGCTAGTGTCATCAGCCAGCAGGGCAGTACTACATTAAAATAGATGTTTTCATAACAACAGAAGTAAAGGTAACTCCACTGTAACCCTTCTCTTCACTAGGATGCTGAGAGATGCAAAAGAACCAACTGTATAGGATACCGGCATATTACTCAGTAAATATAGAGGAAGAGACAGTCAAATAGCTACTTGCCAAAATGTAGGCCATTAGCTCTCACTGCGAAAAAACAGCACAGTGACCATTTTTTAAATCCCATCAGTTTCATTGGATCCTGGCTTAGTTTTACTGTGTGTTTCAAAATTCACTTGAATGGATATTTTATTCTTTCCCCTAAAGTGACTGAAAGAAAGGCTCACCTAGTAAAGTTAGGACATTATGAACATACAAGATTTTCACCTGTATTCCCTGGTCCTTAGTGAGTAGAGTTTAAATGCACAACCCAGTGCTATCACCAACAGCAAGCCACACACAAGACTCCCAATCAGAGCAGCTGTGATGACTTTTCTGGGCACTATAACCAGACAATTATGTTCATCGCTTCCATCCTGGCAGTCTTCTTGGCCATCACAGCGCCAAGTCTCAAAGATACACAGATTTGTGCCACAGTGAAAGTTTCCTGGCTGGCATGTAAAGCAGTTCTTTTCATCTGAGCCATCTGGACAGTTCTTTTGGTTATTACATCGGTCAAGTATTGAATAACACAGTCCACTGTTTCCTTCGCATGGGTATTCATTTTTCTGGCAAGCTGGACAGTTCTCTTCATCTTTGCCATTTGGGCAGTGCCACCAACCATCACAATGCTGCTTATCTGTGAAACACTCCTCATCACTTCCACAAGGGTGTTCCCACGGAAGGCAGTAACCTTTCACCTGATAAGTTGCATTGAATCCATGGCCAGTACTCTTTGATCTGGCATGATATGAAATGGTGAGCTGACCCTTTGAGGACTCCACACTCACCAAGTGCCTGTTGTTGTGATATGAAAGAGTTTGCATTAATTTATCACCTCTCTCTCCAATGCCATCATACACCTTTACATAGTCATTGTACCCTAACTGTAAATCAAGCTGCAAGAGGACATGCCGATTATCTTGTGTGTCCACATACCAAGTGCAGCGCAGGTCTGTCCGGCTGTGATCTGCACGGAACAAGTCTGGGGAAGCAAAAGACCCATAAAAATTACCCAGTCTTTTGCCACATGAAAGATCAGGGCAGTTAGCTTCATCTGAACCATCACTACAGTCTTTAACTGAATTACATCTCAACTCATTTATCAAGCACTTGGTGGAATGGGCTATGCTACATTGGAATGTTCCTGAGGGACAAATGCTAGACTGAGGCTCTGTTGGAGGGATGGTGCAGTTTCTCTCATCCGAGTTATCCCCACACTCATCCATGGAATTACACTTCCAAGTGTTGGGAATGCACTTGCCGTTTACACAATGGAATTCATCAGACTGGCAAATAGTCTGGCCTATTTTTCCTGTAGGGAGAAAAAAAATATTAAAACTTTTAGAAACATCTGATGCCATGTGTTAGTTCTAATATTTTATCCCAGTGTGCAGCCATTGACTCTTGGTCCAGCTCTCCACCAGAAGAATTCTCTAATAAAGCCAAATGGTGAAAATATACAAGCTTCTAATGACTCATCAGCATTTACAAAAGACTTTGGTCAACAGAAGCCACTTTTGTCACAGGATTTGGGGTCAGGGTGGTAAAGTATTTCTGAAGAGTCCAACAAAATTCATTAAAACTGTACAGAGATTTTACCTCTGATGTAGGAAAGGCGAAATCCCTGAGCCTGTCCCGAACTCAATGTGTCTGAGTGGAAAAATATCCAGACATGATCCCGTGCAGAGATAAAGGAGGGTGGTATGGAGGATCCACATACTCTGTACTCTTCCTTCTTGGAAGAGGGGCCAATCATCAGCCAGTCTACTGCACATTTCTGAGAGTCCTCCAAGTCAAAGTTCTTAAAACTGCCAGGAGCAAAGAAAACACAAATGAAAGAGGATAAAATCTGGATTTAAGGACACAGCCTTTCACATCCCAAATATCTCATAGGAATAAGTTACACACTCAGTGCAGTGACTGTGCAGGCAACCATGGCTGTCATCATTTTTCCATTTAGAAAATGCACCCACACCAGAGGCTCAAGGCCCATATACAAAAAACCCCACAATAATATACAAAGCTTATTGTCAAATCAATTTACATGAACACCAGGCTAAAAGAACCCCCCTGACAGGGTAAAATGATGGATTTTTAGTCGCTTGAAGTTTTTAAATCAAGACTGGATGCCTTTCTAAAAGAAATACTCTAGTCAACCACAAGTTACAGCCTGTGCTATTCAGGACAGATTCGATGATCATAATGATTCCTTCTGGCCTTAAGAACTCTGAATAAATAAAACCCTTCTTGGGCAAAGAACAATAGGGAGCTGTGTAAAGAACCCCAAAGGTATTGGGAAGGGGGAAACAACCAACTCTTTGGCCTGTGCAAAGGCAAAGGGAATGCAGAACAGTTCCTCTAATCCATTCTTTCCAGAATCACGTAAGTACTCCACAAAAATCATAACAGCCCTAGACAATACAACTTTGCCTCCTTGAGAGAGGAAGTGTTGGCCAGGACCCTGGGGCTATCCCCTTGAGAGAAAATGTGTGTGTCGCTGTCACAAAAAACACACCCAAGATACCAAAACCATGTTTTGTTTCCCTGTTGCATACTGAAATGGGATTACCCAAGGCTAGCATGTTAAAACTTAACATAATACCCCAACCACATAACATTGTAGACTGAGAATTCTTAGAAATGGAGAAAGCCTTACCAAAAAGATGGGTCACATTCTACATAGAAACTTTCATGGATATCAGAGGAAGCTCCATGAAAAGATAAATGGTAGACTACGACCTTCTGGAATTAATGTCAGAAACCTAACTCCACAATATCAGAAAACTATAAGTAAACCAAATCATTTTCTTTGGGGCAAGGAGAAGTGCAGCTGCCATGAAGACGAAAGAATTCACTCCAGCCAGGAATCTCAAACTGCAATCATCCTTCTTTTTTTATGCATACACAATATCCAAAAAAGGTCTATGACAAAGATGTATGATTAGCAAGAAAGAGGACATGGCATCAAGAGAATGGAAAGAGAGAGGGGAGTTAAAAGCACGAAACTGAAGTGAAAACAGAGAGAAGACTAGTAATATATGTGCAGTGTCCCAGAACTATCTTAAGTGACAGAGGACAAATCAGCACTGAAATGCCTTAATTCACCTTTTTCAAATCCTTTCCTTCTGTGATGTTTTCTGTCACCCTCTAGTTTGCAAGATACAACCCAAAAACTCATCATTCTCCAATACCAGTGATACTATTAAATCCTTGTAACCAATGGATTTAGTAAAGCAGATAGTGCCAGAGATTTTCACTGCCAGGATGGGAAGGCAGAATATTCACAAAAGGTAAATTAAAATGCTTTCTGTCCTGTATGTCCTTCCAGAGCTTTCTTAGTGATGATGAAAGATGGATATGCAAACAAGAAAAAGCAAGAAAGAAATTGTTTAGAATGATGCAAACTGCCTATAAGTAGAAGTATTGGGATGAAACTAGCAAAGAGAAAATTTATGAATGAACAACAAGAATATCTGTTAGCCTGTGAAGCAATCCATCAAGTGAGGTAGCAGAGGCTCAGTCATAAAGGGATAAAAACTCACTAGAAAAATATATTGAAGGGAACAATCCTGCATAACATGAGAGAGATGGACCCGATCACTTATTAGGTCCTTTCTATCTCTAATTTCTATGATTAATTATAATTCTCCAGTAATGTGATTAATTAATCTTGATGATCCCCAAAATTTGTCCTTCTTGAGTCCTGCCTTACATTTAATTCTAGTAATTTAAAATGAAGAAATTTCAACAACACTATGTTTAAGGTATGCACAAAGAAAAAACCCCCAGAAGAGTCAGAACTAGAGTTACCCTACACTGTCAACTTATCCTACTCTTGCCATAAGTCTATGTTCTGCAGATGATAGAGTTCTGCAATATACCAAGGGCCTGTAATTAACAGCACCTTATACTTGTAAGATGGTTTCCATGTGAGGATCTCAAGATGCATTACTAATAAAAAGTCTTTCAGTTAATTATCACAATTCTGTGAGCTAGGGAAGTATCTTTATCCTCATTTTTCGACAGAGAACATGAGATGCAGAGAGGTTAAGTGATCTTCCTCAATCCCACACAGTCAGTCAGAGGCAGCCGCAGGATAGAACCTAGGCTTTCAACTCCATGCCCCATACTTAGCCACAAGACCATCCCTCCCCTTAAATCATAGGATAAGTATACTGGTGCAGAGGCAGAATTGTATTTGTGAGCAACTATCCTTTCAAAGGGGCCATGAAGAAGCATGTCTCTTGGAAACAGCCATTCTAGCATATGGAAAGGTCAGATGCAGAACGTATTAAGTCTTCCCTTCAGCAATTTCCTTCTAAACCTTCATATCCCAAATATCAGCATCTAGCAAATTACAGTTTGGAAAAAATATTGTGGAATAAACAGTTTTTTAAACTGCCACAGGACATGTAAATTTTGGGTTTAGTTTATTACTAAATCATATAAACAAGAGATATAGTAACAAGGGTCTAACTCGTACCTGTGCTGGCAATAAAAAGAGGTAAAAGGAAAGTAATTTTCAGCCTTGAACAGTCTCCTGCAAACTGTAAAATGTGTCATTCCTTAAAGGGATATTGCTGAGAATGGAGGGTTTGCACTCCAAAAATAGTTTCCCCTTAAGCTTCCTGACAAGTTCAACTGTCTGCATGCTGGGACAGAAATAAGTTTTGCACTACCTAATTTAATTGTCGATTGAGTTGAGACCAACAAAGCTGATGTGTGTGAACTAGTACCGAGTTGTACTTTGCAACTAAATATTAGATTTTGTGTACAGATCATAATCGGTTTACTACTTAGAAAGCCGATCACAAAGGCAAGAATCTTTGCATGGGAAGTTTCTGCCACATTAATTTGCCAGACCTCCACAATTTCCAATCTTTCACCACCGGTAATGTGATCTTGTGCTGCTACCAGAGTCCATTTTTTTTTAAAAATCCTGCCACCTATGAACCATAAGATTTACTAATCTAGAGACTTGATTCAACTGAACTCTCTCAACCTATAGTGTAATCCTTTTATCAGCAGGGTCAGCCTGGCAGTTGAATGGCTAATGATAACAAATAGAAGAGGGGAGGAGAGGCTCACACCACCAATGCGTACACATAACACAGATTCATTTCATACATTCTTAGGAAATGGACATGAAGGAAGCTAATGAATTTACAGCCCCTGAGAGAGTTTGCAGCCTTCAACTGAGCCAATAAATCACTTCTTATTTTTTCTGGTTAATTAATAAAAAGGTTAAAAGTTACTCTCTATTTCAAAGCAAGTTATCTTTTTTAAATGACTTGGGCCTCCAACTCTCCTCATTAACAGTGATACATCCCCAACGAAATCAAGAAAGGCATGGAGGGATGGGCATGACAGTGTGAAATTTGGCCTTTCCTTCTGAAATGTCTGTTTTTATTGCTGAACTTTTATAATCAATTCTAAATAAACTACAAGGTTCTACCTATTAAAAATATCCCACTAAATGACACTGGGGACATTCAATTTTTGAGGACCAAAAAAATTCTAATGTGACTTGATGGAAAGACAGCTGTAACTCTGCTTTCCTAGAATTCTGCAAGAAATAGGTAAAGCACATGTTTCTTTTCACCAATATATCACATCACTAAATACTACTTTGATACACAGCAGGGATCGAGTGAGCTTACTGTAAATTACAGAATTGACAGTATAATGTATACTGTCTGCAAAATTGCTCCAAAAAGGAAGAAATGGCCAATAATGACATTTTCCCAATGACTTTCTAATATCCACACGTCACTGCAAATAACTGCATTAAACCAGCTTAACATCAACATTCATTGCAACTGCTGTAAGTTAAAAAAAACATGCTGTCTAAGAAGCAAAGGCTCTGCTGAGCTCTTTTACTGCTTGGACTTAAAGCAGCAGTGTACAGCCAAAATTTAGTTATACAATATTATGTATAAAGAATCCTCTACACCCCTTTGGAAGTGATTTAGGTGTGAACAACTACACAATAAAAATATTAAAAACCCAAACTCTTAAAACTTGGAAAGAAAAACAAAGACTGGGTTCAGCACAAAAATGAACATGGGACAGTAACACACAAAAGGTCCAACCATTGTGATAAAAGAAGAGAGAAAAAGTTAAGTACCTAACTTGGCCCAGAAAATCCATTAAAAATCCAGAATAAATATTATGGATAGATCAGCAAAGCACTGGCTCAATATAAAACAGAACAGCCAATTAAGCAAGAGAAGTCACTCCTATTTGGCAAACTCTCTCAGCAAGGGCAGATTGTGAACACAGCTGATGGCTTAATTGGCTCATTAAAAAAAATCCTGTTTAACTGTTTAGAGCAAGGACCTGGGACTCAGGAAGTCTTGTCTCTTCCCAGTTCAACAATCGACTTGCTGTGTAACCTCAAGTAAGACACAAACAGCCTGCCTGTCAAGGCTCAGGATAACATCTGCAATTCCAACTGAAGGCAATGGGAATGGTGGGTGTTCAGCACCTCTGGAAAATCATGCCTTAAACCTCTCCTAGAATTTGCCCCCCTCTTACAAAATGAGGATAACATTTACCTGCCTCACGTGGATGACAGGAAGCACTCCCATTGCTTTTCATGGATTACTCAGATTAGTAAAAAGAAAAGGAGTACTCGTGGCACCTTATGGACTAACAAATTTATTTGAGCGTAAGCTTTCGTGAGCTATAGCTCACTTCATCGGATGCATTCAGTGGAAAATACAGTGGGAAGATTTATATACATAGAGAGCATGAAACAATGGGTGTTACCATACACACTGTAACGTAATGTATATTCCTGTTTTTGTGTCTTTTTGTAACTTAAGGTTTTGCCTAGAGGGATTCTCTATGTTTTGAATCTGATTACCCTGTAAGGTATTTACCATCCTGATTTTACAGAGGTGATTCTTTTACTTTTTCTTTAATTAAAATTCTTCTTTTAAGAACCTGATTGCTTTTTCATTGTTCTTAAGATCCAAGGTGTTCACTATTCAAATTGGTGAGGATTTTTATCAAGCCTTCCCCAGGAAAGGGGGTGTAAGGCTTGGGGGGATTTTTTGGGGAATGACGTTTCCAAGTGGGCTCTTTCCCTGTTATATTTGTTAGACGCTTGGTGGTGGCAGCAATAAAGTCCAGGGACAAAAGGTAAAATAGTTTGTACCTTGGGGAAGTTTTAACCTAAGCTGGTAAAAATAAGCTGAGAGGGTTTTTCATGCAGGTCACCACATCTGTACCCTAGAGTTCAAATAAAGATTGGGAGTGGATGGGTCATTACACAAAGTAAAACTATTTCCCCATATTTATTCCCCCCCCCAACTGTTCCTCAGATGTTCTTGTCAACTGCTGGAAATGGTCCACCTTGATTATCACAATAAAAGGCTTTTTCCCCCCACTCTCCTGCTGGTAATAGCTCACCTTACCTGTTCACTCTCATTACAGTGTGTATGGTAACACCCATTGTTTCATGTTCTTTATGTATATAAATCTCCCCACTGTATTTTCCACTGAATGCATCTGATGAAGTGAGCTGTAGCTCACGAAAGCTTATGCTCAAATAAATTTGTTAGTCTCTAAGGTGCCACAAGTCCTCCTTTTCTTTTTGCGGATACAGACTAACACGGCTGCTACTCTGAAACCTCAGATTAGTAAGGGTTTGCAGGAACAGGCCCTAGTTTTAAAAGCTGCTTCCTGTACTGTGATGGCCTGAATAGGAATTTCAAAAGAACCTTTGCTGAATTTTCACAAGCCAGATGACTTGTACTACTAAAGCAAAACCAGATAAAAGATATGCACTCCAAAATGGTTAAGGAGGGTGTGACAGGTTCCGCCCCCCCTCCTTCCGGGGTATCACCTGCAACTGGAGTACCACTGAGCCTGTCTGACCCACCAGCCTGGGCTCCCTTTCACCCTGTAATGATGTGACAAGCTGCAGACCCACTCCCAGTCTCACACTTTCACCAGCACACAGGTAGGGACACACCCGGCTGCAGAAACACAGAGACACTGAAATCAGCTCTGCATAAGAAGGCTCAGCTAAGGAATTGCCCAGTACTCAAGCGCACACCCCCTCTAGAGGATAAACCCAAAATTATACCATCTTGCGCTGCACAGAGAACTATACAGCATAAACTCATGACATTCATCCCTCCCTCAATGTGGCGAGAGATATGCAATAGCTTTTTGCTCCCCAGTTATGAATTCCACACACTGGGTTTTAGACAAAAACAAAAACAAATTTATGAACTACAAAAGATGAATTTTAAGGGATAGCAAACAGATCAAAGCAGATTACCTAGCAAATAAAACAAAAATGCCATCTAAGCTTAAAATACTAAGGATAGTGGTTACAAGTAGTAATTTGTTATCCTAAATGCAGATTGTAGAGATTCTTGAAGGCCAGCTGCTCTTGCCTGCAGCTTAAAAAGCAAACATATTTTCTGACTGTTGAACCTGTCTCTGCTGAGTCTGAAAAATAAACTATGGAAGGGAAAAGGGAAATCATGAAAAGGTAAGCAGCTGAGGAAAATCAATACAAACATATGAGAGGAAAATATTAAAACAAAGTGTTCAAGGGGAATGCCCTTGGGAGACAATCTCCTTCATCCATATGTAGAACAGGGCACTGTTTTATTGGAAGCTGCTGAATAACAGGTTTAGAATAAACTGGCCCAGACTGCAATGATTTTGTTTACCATAACTACTTGCAACTGTAATTTCATCCGTTAGTGATTCTTGGTGTACCCCAACTATCCTATGTTGTAATGCTGCTCTTGCTGGCAGTCAGAACTGAAGATAAAAGGAAATACAGCTAGTTTAATACAGCACACAGGATTTTTTTTTCTAAAATCCAAAAAACTTATTGAATCAAGAAAAGTGACAACGTCAGTTTGCCCCTTCCACACCTTTTATTGAGAATGTTAGGGAAGGAGCATGTCTGGTGGTTAAAGCAATGAAATCTGAACACCTGGATTCTATTCTCCACTTTGCTATGGCCATGCTATGTGACTCTGAGCAAGTCACTTACCCTGCCTATTTCTCAGTCTCCTCATACGTACAATGGGGATAATACTGCAAGCCTTCTAGCTTACTGTATGCATTAATAGTTGTAAAGTGCTTAGAGATCTTAAAATGAAATGTTGTGCACAAGATGCAAAGTAATATTCATATGAGTCACTTTAAGTCAGAAGAGCAGCTATTTAAACAAAACGTCTTAACCCATCTGTCACCAGTGAACCAAACTGTTCCCTTGGACATACACACAAGGCTCCCATTGTCCTCAATGAAACTTGTACATGTGAATCTTAGGGCAGACATTGGCCCTGTGTGTTTAAATCCCATCTGATTACTCTAGTGACAAAAACCAAACACTGCTAGCTCTTTACATAAAAACAACAACTCAAAACCATATAGCTCTGCACATGTCTGACTTATGGAAACATATTACTACCATTTCCATAGTCATCCTTCCCCCGTTACTTCAAATTCTTTGTTACTGACTATTTGGGGGCCCCAAATCAGCCTGGAAGCTGCTAGGGGAGGGCTATCAAAATACAAACAACAGTATTTTCATTAAATAATGCCTAGGTGGACTGCAACAGAGTTGTGAATAGTTACATCAGGATTGAATTTGGCCAAGTATTTTTTTAATGAACACTTCCATATAAACCTACTTTAGATTCTTCTGCCATCTGTACACCTAAAGCAAAGTTCTAATTTCATTAGTGCATTTCCTCCTACTTTCCAACAGTCTCTGTTTACAAGCTCACTCTCCTAGTCCAGTATATTTTAATGGAGTTTGAAAGTATATACCTACTTGTGGATCTCAAATGCTGGCAGGTATGCATTTGCTTGTTTATTATAATTAGTTCCTATTTCAAACAATGGAAGAAGGAACCCTTCTATTATTCCGTCTACAGCAGACTTCTTTTTAATTGTAGAGCATCTGCAGTTGAAGAGGTTTGCAGTCCTTTTAGGCAGCTGAGCTTACAACTCAGCAGATGGTGTCAAACACAGGAGTATTAAAAACAAAAAAATGGCTTTAAAAAAAAAACCAACAGTTCTTCGTCTGAAGTGGATACTGTGATTAGCACAGAAAACTAAAGTATTTTCACAGTATGTGAACATTAGAGTTCAAAGTATCCTTTTCGTGTGTGTGTGCGCTTCTTTTATTAAGAGTGCTTTCCCAGAAAGGGCTGAAATTATGTCATCAATGCTAACTCTTTAATGGTAATTGCTTATTTTCGGAAGTGCTAAATAACAGGAAATACTTGCTTTGCTGAATGTTAATTTAATGGAGCAGTGATGACATGTTGAACCATCAGTTACATACAAAATGACTTTGTGACATAATTACAGAAAAGGCCCCCTTTCTTTGTTTTGTTGTGAGAATCTTAAACACCTCTGTGAGCCTAATTTTCAAATGGGCTTTAGAAAATGAACCTATAAAATTGGTGATCGTGCCTGCATTATCATCACTTATTGCATAATAGTTTTTGCACTAATGTGTATTTCCTTATGCAAATAGTAGGTGGGAAAGCATGCAAATAGGTTGCTGGAAAATTCTTTCGGACTATTTTAAAAGACTTGTTTGAAAAACTGGCCTTCTGTATTTATACCCAGTGCTTAAAGTGTGTGTCTTTATTTATAATGGGGGGGGGGGGGGGGAATAATGGAGCGCTTGCAAGGGGTTGCAGACCAAATAAATATATAAATAAAAATAAAATTGAGCCAAACAACTCACTTTAAGCACCGACTTACCAAAGCTGCTGCTCCCAGATTATAATAGACCCCTCCAACTTATTTCAGACCATGTTAAGCACTGTTTCTGCTTTAGTTACTGCTTGGTAAAGGAGTCAGTTTCCCACTGCCACATACCAATATAATTTACATTATTGCTAACAATGTGGATGCTAGCCTGGACATCTGTAAGGGGTTATTAACCAGACCTCTGAGTAAACAGGAAAATCATGTATACCATGCTCAGTTCTGCCATCTGTGGATTTTTCTCCTTATGTGACTACTGAGAATGGCCTTAGATCAGACATGAGTCTGAATAACAACCTGAAATTCAAACTCTCCCAACAATGAATGTAAGATGGGAAGTAGTTTTGTAGCCTAGTCCCCAGATCTAAACCACCCCTCTACAGTAATCCAAAATTGGGAGCTGTCCAGTTTCCCTAAAATGGATCATATCTCGCTGACATCATAAGATTTCTGCTAACTAAAGCAGATATCTCAGAGGAAAAACTCAAGATTTTGTTGTCTTCAGACATGAGTCCTAACATTCATTCAACCTTAAACTCAAACCCTACCCTAATCCAAGTCTCATGTCCCCATTCCCATTAAAATGTAGAGAAAGGGGCAAAATGATTGTTCAGCTGATGTGACCAAACTAGTTTCCCTGTGCCTTAGCCCCATTACTGTAGTATTGAGTCCCTCACAATTTTTTTAATGCACTTATCCTTACAGTACTGCTGTGAGGTAGGGAAGTATTATGATTCCCATTTGGTAGGTGGGGAGCTCTCTCATTACCTAAGATACCTAAATAGACTACGTGATATCTTTTAAATGAGAGGATCCTCCTGACTTGCAATTATATTTCACCAAGCATCAATCACAAATTTCTTAGCACAAAAGCTCTATAATTTTTACAGTTCTTTTAGATAACTTCATATTAGCATATTACACAAGCTCTTATAATTCATTTCAGCAAAGCAATCTGTCATCTCAACAGAACACTACAAATCATACCTAATTGTTATCATATCTCCGTGATCTCCTTGGATGTACCAGCTGCAGTTTATGGCTGGAGGATAGTTTAGTGGCCAGGAAGGACTATAGATGACTCCACGTCTCTCTGTGTGCTGTTCCAGTTTTCCACTGCAAGCAGCTGTCAACCAAGAAAAAAAGCCCTTTTGTTAAAGGTTTAAGCTAATCAAAAATACACATTAGCTACAATAACCTTCCTCAATTTCTAATGATTACAGATAACTTAAGAGTCAACAATTGTATCCCTTTATTGCTTTTCTCTCTCCTACCCTGATCTTTATCACCTGGCTTTAAATGTAGGCGAGCAGACACCTCACAAAATAGGATCAACAGCCCTGCATGAATCTGCCAAAAAGATACAATCAATAATCCTGCATGGATCTGCCAAGAGAATATAATGATGAAGAAAACTGTCTTACTTACTCACCAGCTTCCCAGAGACTGGGTATGCCACTCAGCAACTGGAGGCGATCCATATTGAACATGAAACATGAAAAATCTAGAGCCTTACTTTTCAATAGTAAGTTCCTGGAAAACTGTTTATTCTTCTAACCAAATCACAAGCCTTGAGAGTTTTAATTTTTAAAAAGAGAGTTCTCAGATACAGAAAAGAAGTGAAAGAGACAAAATTAGATCCTGATTTCAAATACTCCCAAAGTTTGGGGTGTTCAGAACCGATGCATTGGTTCAAGCACATCTCTGCGTTAAACCATCTGCTCAGACAGACTATTCATTTTCTGGGAATAATATCAATGGAATTTTTTCTGTTCCTTGAATGGTTATGCAGGATAACATACTCCAGCTGGCTGCCTGCCTTTCTTTCTTTCCACTTAGTCAGTACAGATACCAATAGTACAGGTCTGTAATACAAACCTACGGTTTTATACAGTCCAGGCCTGATTTTAATGTCACTTACGGTATTCTAATTTTATACAAGTGTGATTCCACTGACGATTCTCCTAATTTATCCTGAGTAACGGAAACTGCCAGGGGCTGAACACCTTTGAAAATGTGGCAGTTTTAGTTAGGTGCCCAAATGGAAGCCAAGCTCTTATGAAAATGTTTTAGTCATGTTTCAAGTATATGGTTCTGTTTCACTCCATTTGCACAACTGAGCTACACTGGCCCATTGCATATTCTAATTTTCATTCAATAGCACAATGTTTGGGTTCAGAACTCTGACATGGATTGTTAATTTAACAAGGCATAGATGTTTTTGTAAATTACTTGAATATTTTATCCCTATATTTAAAAAGAAACAGAAGGAAAGACATACATAAATGAGAAAATGGGTGAGGATATCTAACTTGGGGTTAGGTTTGGTTGTTTTATAAAGTGGGGGTGGGGAAGGCTATTTGGTGCTTAACCAACTGCAGCAGGAATCAAGAGTCCTGAGTCTGCCTCAGACTTCCTGTATGACCTTGGGCAAATCACTCCAGACTCAATCCTATCAGGTATGTAGCACCCTTAGGGTATGTCTACACTACAGAATAAGGTCGAATTTATAGAAGTCGGTTTTTTAGAAATCGGTTTTATATATTCGAGTGTGTGTGTCCCCACAGAAAATGCTCTAAGTGCATTAAGTGCATTAACTCGGCGGAGTGCTTCCACAGTATCGAGGCTAGAGTCGACTTCCGGAGCGTTGCACTGTTGGGTAGCTATCCCACAGTTCCCGCAGTCTCTGCTGCCCATTGGAATTCTGGGTTGAGATCCCAATGCCTGATGGGGCTAAAACATTGTCGCGGGTGGTTCTGGGTACATATCGTCAGGCCCCCGTTCCCTCCCTCCCTCCGTGAAAGCAAGGGCAGACAATCGTTTCGCACCTTTTTTCCTGAGTTACCTGTGCAGACGCCATACCACGGCAAGCATGGAGCCCACTCAGGTAACCGTCACCCTATGTCTCCTGGGTGCTGGCAGACGCGGTACGGCATTGCTACACAGTAGCAGCAACCCCTTGCCTTGTGGCAGCAGACGGTACAGTACGACTGGTAGCCGTCATCATCATGTCCGAGGTGCTCCTGGCCACGTCGGCTGGGAGCGCCTGGGCAGACATGGGCGCAGGGACTAAATTTGGAGTGACTTGACCAGGTCATTCTCTTTAGTCCTGCAGTCAGTCCTATTGAACCGTCTTATGGTGAGCGGGCAGGCGATACGGACTGCTAGCAGTCGTACTGTACCATCTTCTGCCGAGCAGCCATGAGATGTGGATGGCATGCAGTCCTTCTGCACCGTCTGCTGCCAGCCAAAGATGTAAAAGATAGATGGAGTGGATCAAAACAAGAAATAGACCAGATTTGTTTTGTACTCATTTGCTTCCCCCCATCCCCTGTCTAGGGGACTCATTCTTCTAGATCACACTGCAGTCACTCACAGAGAAGGTGCAGCGAGGTAAATCTAGCCATGTATCAATCAGAGGCCAGGCTAACCTTCTTGTTCCAATAAGAACGATAACTTAGGTGCACCATTTCTTATTGGAACCCTCCGTGAAGTCCTGCCTGAAATACTCCTAGGTGTAAAGCCACCCCCTTTGTTGATTTTAGCTCCCTGAAGCCAACCCTGTAAGCCGTGTCCTCAGTCGCCCCTCCCGGCGTCAGAGCAACGGCAAACAATCGGGCATCTGAGAGTGCTGTCCAGAGCAGTCACAATGGAGCACTCTGATGGGGCTAAAACAGTGTCGCGGGTGGTTCTGGGTACGTATCGTCAGGCCCCCGTTCCCTCCCTCCCTCCGTGAAAGCAAGGGCAGACCATCATTTCGCACCTTTTTTCCTGAGTTACCTGTGCAGACGCCATACCACGGCAAGCATGGAGCCCGCTCAGGTAACCGTCACCCTATGTCTCCTGGGTGCTGGCAGACGCGGTACGGCTTTGCTGCACAGTAGCAGCAACCCATTGCCTTCTGGCAGCAGACGGTGCAATACGATTGGTAGTCGTCCTCGTCGTGTCCGAGGTGCTCCTGGCCACGTTGGCTGGGAGCGCCTGGGCAGACATGGGTGCAGGGACTAAATTTGGAGTGACTTGACCAGGTCATTCTCTTTAGTCCTGCAGTCAGTCCTATTGAACCGTCTTATGGTGAGCGGGCAGGCGATACGGACTGCTAGCAGTCGTACTGTACCATCTTCTGCCAGGCAGGCAAGAGATGAGGATTGCTAGTAGTCGTATTGTACCATCTTCTACCCGGCAGGCAAGAGATGAGGATGGCTAGCAGTCGTACTGTACCATCTTCTGCCGAGCAGCCATGAGATGTGGATGGCATGCAGTCCTTCTGCACCGTCTGCTGCCAGCCAAAGATGTAAAAGATAGATGGAGTGGATCAAAACAAGAAATAGACCAGATTTGTTTTGTACTCATTTGCCTCCTCCCCTGTCTAGGGGACTCATTCCTCTAGGTCACACTGCAGTCACTCACAGAGAAGGTGCAGCGAGGTAAATCTAGCCATGTATCAATCAGAGGCCAGGCTAACCTCCTTGTTCCAATAAGAACGATAACTTAGGTGCACCATTTCTTATTGGAACCCTCCGTGAAGTCCTGCCTGAAATACTCCTTGATGTACAGGCACCCCCTTTGTTGATTTTAGCTCCCTGAAGCCAACCCTGTAAGCCGTGTCGTCAGTCGCCCCTCCCTCCGTCAGAGCAACGGCAGACAATCGTTCCGTGCCTTTTTTCTGTGCGGACGCCATACCAAGGCAAGCATGGAGGCCGCTCAGCTCACTTTGGCAATTAGGAGCACATTAAACACCACACGCATTATCCAACAGTATATGCAGCACCAGAACATGGCAACGCGATACCGGGCGAGGAGGCGACGTCAGCGCGGTCCCGTGAGTGATCAGGACATGGACACAGATTTCTCTGAAAGCATGGGCCCTGCCAATGCATGCATCATGGTGCTGGTTCATGCTGTGGAACGCCGATTCTGGGCTCGGGAAACAAGCACAGACTGGTGGGACCGCATAGTGTTGCAGGTCTGGGACAATTCCCAGTGGCTGCGAAACTTTCGCATGCATAAGGGCACTTTCATGGAACTTTGTGACTTGCTTTCCCCTGCCCTGAGGCGCATGAATACCAAGATGAGAGCAGCCCTCACAGTTGAGAAGCGAGTGGCGATAGCCCTGTGGAAGCTTGCAACGCCAGACAGCTACCGGTCAGTTGGGAATCAATTTGGAGTGGGCAAATCTACTGTGGGGGCTGCTGTGATGCAAGTAGCCCACGCAATCAAAGATCTGCTGATATCAAGGGTAGTGACCCTGGGAAATGTGCAGGTCATAGTGGATGGCTTTGCTGCAATGGGATTCCCTAACTGTGGTGGGGCTATAGACGGAACCCATATCCCTATCTTGGCACCGGAGCACCAAGCCGCCGAGTACATAAACCGCAAGGGGTACTTTTCGATAGTGCTGCAAGCTCTGGTGGATCATAAGGGACGTTTCACCAACATCAGCGTGGGATGGCCGGGAAAGGTGCATGATGCTCGCATCTTCAGGAACTCTGGTCTGTTTCAAAAGCTGCAGGAAGGGACCTTATTCCCAGACCAGAAAATAACTGTTGGGGATGTTGAAATGCCTATATGTATCCTTGGGGACCCAGCCTACCCCTTAATGCCATGGCTCATGAAGCCGTACACAGGCAGCCTGGACAGTAGTCAGGAGCTGTTCAACTACAGGCTGAGCAAGTGCAGAATGGTGGTAGAATGTGCATTTGGACGTTTAAAGGCGCGCTGGCGCAGTTTACTGACTCGCTTAGACCTCAGCGAAACCAATATTCCCACTGTTATTACTGCTTGCTGTGTGCTCCACAATATCTGTGAGAGTAAGGGGGAGACGTTTATGGTGGGGTGGGAGGTTGAGGCAAATCGCCTGGCTGCTGGTTACGCGCAGCCAGACACCAGGGCGGTTAGAAGAGCACAGGAGGGCGCGGTACGCATCAGAGAAGCTTTGAAAACCAGTTTCATGACTGGCCAGGCTACGGTGTGAAAGTTCTATTTGTTTCTCCTTGATGAAACCCCCCGCCCCTTGGTTCACTCTACTTCCCTGTAAGCTAACCACCCGCCCCTCCTCCCTTCAATCACCGCTTGCAGAGGCAATAAAGTCATTGTTGCTTCACATTCATGCATTCTTTATTCATTCATCACACAAATAGGGGGATGACTACCAAGGTAGCCCAGGAGGGGTGGTGGAGGAGGGAAGGAAAATGCCACACAGCACTTTAAGCACAGCACTTTAAAAGTTTACAACTTTAAAATTTATTGAATGACAGCCTTCTTTTTTTTGGGCAATCCTCTGTGGTGGAGTGGCTGGTTGGCCGGAGGCCCATCCACCGCGTTCTTGGGCGTCTGGGTGTGGAGGCTATGGAACTTGGGGAGGAGGGCGGTTGGTTACACAGGGGCTGCAGTGGCAGTCTGTGCTCCAGCTGCCTTTGCTGCAGCTCAACCATACACTGGAGCATACTGGTTTGGTCCTGCAGCAGCCTCAGCATTGAATCCTGCCTCCTCTCATCACGCTGCCGCCACATTTGAGCTTCAGCCCTGTCTTCAGCCCGCCACTTACTCTCTTCAGCCCGCCACCTCTCCTCCCGGTCATTTTGTGCTTTCCTGCACTCTGACATTATTTGCCTCCACGCATTCGTCTGTGCTCTGTCAGTGTGGGAGGACAGCATGAGCTCGGAGAACATTTCATCGCGAGTGCGTTTTTTTTTCTTTCTAAGCTTCACTAGCCTCTGGGAAGGAGGAGATCCTGTGATCACTGAAACACATGCAGCTGGTGGAGAAAAAAAAAGGGACAGCGGTATTTAAAAAGACACATTTTATAAAACAGTGGCTACACTCTTTCAGGGTAAACCTTGCTGTTAACATTACATACATAGCACATGTGCTTTCGTTACAAGGTCACATTTTGCGTCCTCCCACCGCGTGACTACCCCCTCAACCTTCCCCCCTCCCTGTGGCTAACAGCGGGTAACATTTCTGTTTAGCCACAGGCAAACAGCCCAGCAGGAATGGGCTCCTCTGAGTGTCCCCTGAAGAAAAGCACTCTATTTCAACCAGGTGACCATGAATTATATCTCACTCTCCTGAGGATAACACAGAGAGATAAAGAACGGATGTTGTTTGAATGCCAGCAAACATACACTGCAATGCTTTGTTCTACAATGATTCCTGAGTACGTGTTACTGGCCTGGAGTGGTAAAGTGTCCTACCATGAAGGACGCAATAAGGCTGCCCTCCCCAGAAACCTTTTGCAAAGGCTTTAGGACTACATCTAGGAGAACCGCAAATGCCAGGGCAAAGTAATCCTTTCACATGCTTGCTTTTAAACCATGTATAGTATTTTAAAAGGTACACTCACCAGAGGTCCCTTCTCCGCCTGCTGGGTCCAGGAGGCAGCCTTGTGTGGGTTCGGGGGGTACTGGCTCCAGGTCTAGGGTGAGAAACAGTTCCTGGCTGTCGGGAAAACCGGTTTCTCCGCTTGCTTGCTGTGAGCTATCTACAACCTCCTCATCATCATCATCTTCTTCGTCCCCAAAACCTGCTTCCGTATTGCCTCCATCTCCATTGAAGGAGTCAAACAACACGGCTGGGGTAGTGGTGGCTGAACCCCCTAAAATGGCATGCAGCTCATCATAGAAGCGGCATGTTTGGGGCTCTGACCCAGAGCGGCTGTTCGCCTCTCTGGTTTTCTGGTAGGCTTGCCTCAGCTCCTTCAGTTTCATGCGGCACTGCTTCAGGTCCCTGTTATGGCCTCTGTCCTTCATGCCCTGGGAGATTTTGACAAAGGTTTTGGCATTTCGAAAACTGGAACGGAGTTCTGATAGCACGGATTCCTCTCCCCAAACAGCGATCAGATCCCGTACCTCCCGTTCGGTCCATGCTGGAGCTCTTTTGCGATTCTGGGACTCCATCATGGTCACCTGTGCTGATGAGCTCTGCATGGTCACCTGCAGCTTGCCACGCTGGCCAAACAGGAAATGAGATTCAAAAGTTCGCGGTTCTTTTCCTGTCTACCTGGCCAGTGCATCTGAGTTGAGAGTGTTGTCCAGAGCGGTCATAATGGAGCACTCTGGGATAGCTCCCGGAGGCCAGTACCATCGAATTGTGTCCACAGTACCCCAAATTCGAGCCGGCAACGTCGATTTAAGCGCTAATCCACTTGTCAGGGGTGGAGTAAGGAAACTGATTTTAAGAGCCCTTTAAGTCGAAATAAAGGGCTTCATTGTGTGGACGGGTGCAGGTTTACATCGATTTAACGCTGCTAAATTCGACCTAAAGTCCTAGTGTAGACCAGGGCTGAGTTCTCACGACTTCAAGAGGAAGTAAGAGTGATTGACAGCTCAAAGAACACCCTTTCATACCGGATTTTCTAATAATGAGGCACAGAAAAGGTGTGCTAAGTTGAAAACAAAAATGCATTTGCAATATGGTCAACCATACATTTAAATGGCCATTTTCACATACAAATACCTATTTGCATGCAGTCACAGTTAGTGTGCATGCAAATCAGACATGCAGTTACAACAAGATTTTGTATCCTTAACTTTTAGAAAATCAGGTTCTGAATCACTCAACTTCAATTTTCTCTTCTGTAAAAATCTGTGATAACACTTACCTACTCCAACAGGGTGCTAGGAGATTTAAATGGCTACGGGGCTCTATTCAGCAATCTTTACACCCACAAAACTCCTGGGGAATCCTGAGCAAGGACTACTGATGTTAAGGAGAGGTATCTGGAGAAAGGTGCAGGAGTAGGAATGCTAAATACAGCCCAGTGTTTTCAAAGCACTTTCAGATACTCATATAGAGGACATTATGGGAGTGCCAATTATTAAATTAGGGACCACAAATACATCTAATTTGCAAATATCCAATTCAATAGCAGAGGAAAGTGAAAAGGTCCAAGAACAAATGGCCAAAGTTTTTCTGATGGGAAAATATACTCAGTATAGTATGAGAGGGAAACTATGTGAAACGTAATACTTAGTCTGAACATTCTCCATTAGATTTAGAAATATTTTCAGAGCTATTTTAAAATCAAGAATAAGCATTTTATGATTTGCTCTTAACAGCAGAATATTTTACCTTTTGATGGGAGCCTAATTTCTCATAGCCTAGAAGTTTACAAGGAGAAAAAGGATGCCCCAAATCTTGGATTTCCTTGTGCATATGTACATTCAAAACAAACCATCAACATGCTGTAAATCATGGGCTAACAAGTTATTGCTGGAAATCTACCACCACAGAAAAGTTACTTTTAAATTCATACACTACAGTTTAATATGCAGTAAGCGCTACGTATTGTACTTTAAGTGTAGGCCCCATGAATATAAAAACCATCAGGCAGATAGCTTACCTAAGGCATAAGATATAAAAACTTTACTGTCAACTTGTAAACAGCAAACACACCAAGACATCTAGCTTACATTAATAGTTTTCAATTACACATTTTTGCAACATAAAAATTCCACAATGAATTTTATAACAAAAAAACTTTGGCTGCTCACATTTCTAAAAATAAAGCGATCCCAAAGTGCCCTCCCAGTGAGACTGCTCATAGGCAGAAATTGAGAAGTGGACGCAACTGTACTGAAAATAAGATCCACATGATCTTCCCACCAAAGCTCTCAAGTTCTCTCATTACACGTATTGCTACAGACTGTACTTAGAATTTTAAATGTGTTCCTCCTCCACAATCATCACTGTATAAATGCATCATGGGCAGAACTAAAACCATATGATGTGAGCCTGCAAAGATCACTTCTCCTAACTGCTGCAACTAAAACTTTATAACATTAGGTCCTTTTGAAAAAGGCTCTTCAGCACACTGAGCAGGGAACCAAAACCACTGGTTATACGTTATTGTCCTAAGGCTTCCACCAACAGCAATACTATCATCCTTACACTAATGATTGGGTTTTGTATTAGCACCTGTTGTTGATACTGGATACATTACGACTACAGAACAATAGGATACAGAGATCTTGGCCATGCAAACTTATTTCAATCCTGATTTTGAAAAAGTCACACAGACACACTGGTGACTGAGTGGCTGATGTCACAATGCTCACCCGTTAATCAGTATTTTTAAGATCAAGAAAAAAAACTGCATTTTCAAGTATATTCCGTTTTCATAATTTTAAGATGGAGGAGTATCTAGAGTGATCATACTAGAGTGACCCTGAGTAACAGATGCTTCAAACAGTTAAACTTTTTTGATATTAGAAAGTACATGCAGTAGATTTGATGCGGCATGAGATTTTAGTTTTTCAGGTGTGTTCTCCTAGTTAATTCTGCATCACTGCTATCAGCAACACCCTAAAAGAACTATATACAAAGCTAACTAAATAACTCATTTGAAAATGTATGTGGGCAGAAACGGATGTAAGAGAAACAAAGCTTTGCCAATTTAGGCAATTTATCTGATAACATCCACTGGTGCTAGTTACCTTATAATGGCTTCCTTCCTCTAACAGAGCAAGGACACTGTCTGGGCTTTGCTGCTCTTTTTGAAATTCCTAATCTGAATGGACAACAGTTAAATATCAAAAAGAAAAGGAGTACTTGTGGCAACTTAGAGACTAACAAATTTATTTGAGCATAAGCTTTCGTGAGCATCCAATGAAGTGAGCTGTAGCTCACGAAAGCTTATGCTCAAATAAATTTGTTAGTCTCCAAGGTGCCACAAGTCCTCCTTTTCTTTTTGCGGTTACAGACTAACATAGCTGCTACTCTAAAACCTTAAATATCAAAGTTATCCTTTTGTTGTTTCCTATTAAAATAAAAAATATGTTTGTGTCAAAGACAGTTAGAGAACCACTGACGCATTACGGCAAACTGAAAAAGTACTATTATGTTTACCCAAATCTCATTTAACTGGCATGTGCTTTTGATGTGTCTCATTTCCCATCAGTGCTCATTACCCTGCCTCCTTCCGAGTCTGTTGCCTCCTCCTCTTTCTTCCTTATCCATTATGCACTGGCTCTGCTGTGAAATAGTAGGGAACTATTTATACATGGTGAGCTGTTCAAGGTCTGCTTTCCAATCTGCTGTTCTTTTACCTTTTATAAAGAATGTTTTAACTAAAATAAATGAATACATATATATTTTTAAAATTTCAATACCTTTTTACTGAAAGCCTTACATGTTGGTAACAAAACAGTCACATCAAATGTTTTTAAGTTTGCGTTCAGTTCGAAACAAGGTCACTGTGCTTTCTCTGTTAGAGTGATAACCTAAAAGGGCACCACTGGGGAGTCAAGGGCAGAGAGTGGAAGCAGACAGAGTGAGAGGGAGAGGGAGAGTGATACCAATGTAAAGAGAAAAGGAGTGCCACAGAATAGTAGTAAAATAAGCCACCTCATATGCCACTTGTTCAGTTACATAATTATAACACCATGATTTGGAAGGGATTGTGACGTCAATAAATTAAGACCCAATCATGCAGTCCATACAAAGACAAAACATCCACTGATGATAACAGATGTTTAAGTACTACACGAATGGACTCTAATTCAGGAACAGACTGATGGAGACACGGTGATTATTGGAGTATATTTACAGGGCTTGTTACAAAGATAACTGAAGTCAAAACATAGCATCTGAAGTCTGGATACAGTATTATGGTTTTTAAAGTTTACTTTAGAGTGACAGTGTTACTATTTCTTAAGGGAAAATAAGTTAAAGTATCTTCAAATTATGAAAACATCTAAGTGAAAAGGGAAAGCTCTAAGGAGAAAGAAATTCTGGACAATTCTGCAGGTATTATCAGTAACATTACTGGTAGCTGTTTCAAACGACTGTTCAATAGCTGTTTTTTCTCAATCTTTTAAGCAAATTCTGAACAAGAGTGAGAACAGAGTTTATAAAAAGCTAACTGCAGCCTACATTTCCTGCCTTTAAGATTAGCCAATCAGAACAGTACATCACAGAGAACGGTATGCCCTAGATAACAGTACATTATTTTCAGAAATGCTGTATTTAAAAACAAAATCAATAGTTAGAACAATGTTTAATCTTCTATATTTTTATATCTTTTTTAAAAACTGTATACAAATTCTTTACGCAAGCCCTGCCATGAGCGATCTGGGCTCAGAGAGCTTCTCTCAAACAGAAACACATCTTAATAATGCCCTCTGTATGGAATATTGAATCAAATCCCTAGTGGATTCTTATTACTGATCAAATGGAATGTAAACAGACACAAGGTCTGCTGGCCAGATAAACTGTGTCACAGAGTGCTTTCCTTGCTACCAAATGTTCATGAGGAGAAGGGTAGTTTTAACATAAAACTGGCAGAGAACGAATCCTCAAATGCTCTGGGAACCTGGCCATGCCCCATGCCCCTCCCTTGTTATGACCCTCCCTCACCATGAACATAAATTTTACAGCTGCACTGGCCTACTCTCCCCTCCCCACAAAACCCAGGCACAGAAGAAGTTGTATGTGACTTACTCCACTACAATGCCCCCCTAGATTCACTTTCCACCATTCCTGTTGTACTGCCAGAAGACAGAGTAACCCATGGCAGAACCAAGCCCAGAAACTTTAAGAGTTACAGTATCTCAACATTCTTCATGAAACAAAACGCATCTACCTCTGCCAACTTCTAACCAGAAACACCATTTTTAAAATGGCAATGCAAAGACCTCTTCAATTACACTAAATCAACAAGAAGCAGTGCAATTCTGAATGGAGTAATCTGACCTCACATTCAATACAGAGTAATGGATACAGGGCAAAAGCTAAAGAATCATTCAGACAGAATACTGACTAGAGCTCAGTTTTGTTCCAAAAATATTTAAAAATAGTTTTACAAACCACCCACATTTCCACTAGTGTGTAAACTAATCCACAAGACCAACTACCTTCTCCCATTGCAACTGTACTCCCAAGCCCTAGTTCTGTTTTGAAAGCAACAAGTTGTGCAATAACTAGCTGACCATGTTATCTTATGGTTACTTCAGCCTCCCTCCTGCTCTTTTCATCCTATTGTTTGTCACACTCACTTATTATGTCTTATTTAAATTTTGATTATACAGTCTTTGAGCTGGGATTATGCGTATCTATGTATTTTAAAAGTGACTCCCACAATGGGACCCTGACCCTTATGAGGACTCAGTGTTGCTCATAATAATACATATAATAATATTGCTATTGACTAGAAAATTATACTAATAATGAGAAATTATTATTTGCATCTCAAGCATAAAACAACAAAGCTGAAAATACCTAAGTGGAGCCTGTGGTTCATGACTAAGCCTCTGAACACAAGTGGCCTCAATTTTTCTCAGCCCCAATAATAACTAAATACGTAGCACTTACATCACCTGTTAAATCTCCAGTGAGCTGTATAAGTCTGAAAGTCATGGGGGAGAGGGAGTTTGTAACTGTGACTAGCTAGTCCCTATCCCTCAGGAGAACGGGCCCAGGGTTCACAGAGAAGCCTGGGCAGCTGGAGCTCTGAGGCTGCTGGCTCCTTCAGGGTGAGACTGTCTTTCTATCAGGGCTGGCTCCAGGCACCAGCTTTCCAAGCAGGTGCCAGGGATGGCATTCAGTATGGGGCGACAGCCCGTGTCCTGCGGCGGCAATTCCACTGCTCTTCCCGCCGTCGCAGCTTTTGGGCGGCAGCTCCGCCACTCCTCCTGGCGCGGCGGCAATTCGGCGGCAGCTCCACGGCTGTTGCAGCGGCGGCAATTCGGTGGCGACTGCTTGAGGAGGCAAAATTGGTAGAGCCGCCCCTGCTTTCTATGGGGTGCTGTTATGACCTGCCCATCTGCTTAACGGATGGGATCACAGGAGTTGCATCTTCACAATTGCAGTTTCCATTTTGGTTCCACACAGTGACCAGGAGGCTCTCTACCCTCAAAGCACCTCATGATCAGAATGAGGGCAAAATGTTTCACCTACATAAACTCCTATTCTCTTTGGTTTCAGTTAGATTGCTCCAGTCATATTCACTTCCCATTAAGCCTCCCTGTTCCCCAAGAGATTCAGGTAGCTGCTCAGGAGGCCAGGAGAAAGTGTCATAAATCTGGAGTCTTCCATGGAAATTAAGAGACGTGGATCTAGTTCAAGAAGTCTGAAGGCACAAGTGAAACACTCAAGTATACAGCTGCCCAGATTCCTGAGCAAACAGACAAGGTATACAGGATTTAACTTATCAACTAGCTGTGATGCTGGTCAGACCCATATCCATCTTGCACAAAATGGCAGGAATAAAGGGGCAGAATTAAGGTTGCTTAGGGGTCCCCCATTTAGCATTTCTATATCTTCCTGTACTGGAGTAAGGACAGAGAGTGTATATACACATTAGGGCTGTCAAGCGATTAAAAAAATATTAATCACGCTTAATCACATGATTAATCGTGCTGTTAATAATAGAATACCATTTATATAAATATTTTTGGATGTTTTCCACATTTTCAAATATATTGATTTCAATTACAACACAGAATACAAAGTACACAGTGCTCATTTTATATTTATTTTTATTATAAATATTTGCACTGTAAAAATAAAACAGTATTTTTCAGTTCACTTAAGTACTGTAGTGCAATCTCTTTATCATGAAAGTTGAACTTACAAATGTAGAGTTATATACAAAAAATAACTGCATTCAAAAATAAAAAAATGTAAAATTTTACAAGTCCAATTATCTCCTGTAAATGTAAACAAACTTGTTTCTTTTAGTGATTGGCTGCACAAGAAGTAGGCCTGACTAGACTTGTAGGCTCTAAAGCTTTACATTGTTTTGTTTTTAAGTGCAGTTATGTTAAAAAAAAAATCTACATGTGTAAGTTGCGCTTTCACGATAAAGAGAGTGCACTACGATACTTGTACGAGGTGAATTGAAAAATACTATTTCTTTTATCATTTTTACAGTGCAAATATTTGTAATAAAATAATATAATATAAATTGAGCACTGTACACTTAGTATTCTGTGTTGTAATTGAAATCAACATACTGGAAAATGTAGAAAAACATCCAAAATATTTAATAAATTTCAATTTGTATTCTATTGTTTAACAGTACAATTAAAACTGCAATTAATTGCAATTCATTTTTTCAATCAAGATTAATATTTTTTAGTTAATCGCATGAGTTAACTGCAATTAATCAACAGCCCTAATACACACACATCTGAATTTCATGGCTTCCCATTTTTTACAAAAACATGACACTGTTCAATGGAGTGTTGTTTTAGCTGTTTTTGTCCCAGGATAGGAGAGAGACAAGGTGGGTGAGGTAATGTCTTTCACTGGACCAACTTCTCTTGGTGGATCAGTGTTCAGGCTACATGTAAGATGGGATACTGGAGCGTTCAACCTTATATTTAGCTTGAACACTCTGGTTAACTTCCCCATACCTGAAGAAGAGTGCTGTGAAACTCAAAAGCTTGTCCCTTCCACCAACAGAAGTTGGTCCAATAAAATATAGTATCTCACTCTTTTGTCTTTCTCACACTCTGTTTAAAAATTTTTTCCCCTGAAAATATTGATGTGTATTTGCAAACATAACCTCAGGCCAAATGTTTTGTCTAGGACAGTGATATTGATTTTGGTGAAATATTACACTCATGTAGAGATTTAAAAACAGAGGAACTTTCTAAAAATTCATTGTTAAACGTCTCTGATAAAGTCATCCAGTTTCAGCAACAGCTTTATCTGCATGGGGGAAAATGGCATCATCAGCAAAATAATAAGAAACTCAAATGCTTGGAGGAAATAAGATAAATGTGTCTTACCTAATGAGGTAACAGCACTTTCTATTTTCCCAGTTAAGAAGAGATTCACTGTGTAAGATAAAAAAATAGTATTCATTACAGAGTCCATTGGCTTGAGCTGGCAGTTAATAATTTACTCTTTCTAAGCATTTGCAGTGATGCTGCATTCATATGTTCTGCATTCTTCAAACAAGAACTTTGCTTATCTATGGTGAGAGTTCACATAATCTGCTATTCTTCTGCTATCCAGAAAACAGAATGTTAGTTGAATGTCTGTCAACTATGCTATGAAGAGAATCAGTTGCCAATCTACTATAAGTTATCTTCTACTGGTTATTTATTGGGGGAGGAGGAAGTGCAATTACACTAAAACATGTATGATAACAGTTGGTCACTTCACTGGTTTCAATGTTGGAAATTAATTATTATGATTATTATTTTTAAGTTTGGCCTCACTATGTAAAGCAAAGTTTATTCCTTATCAACAAATATCACCCTGCAGAAGGAGCTTCAAAAGCCAACGCACCCAGTTCGACTTATTCAATGCCATTAAAAGGAGGGTTTTGTGGTTTTTTTTCTTTAAAGAGTGCTAATCATGAGGGATATGGAGATACCTGCCACCATCTCATTGCAAATTACTCCCCAAGCAATCTTCATATTCTAAAGTCTCACTTCATGAGGAAATGTTTCAGAATACAGCATCAGGAAGAGTGATTCACTGGAACAGTCATTACCAGAAGGGTCTCCCACAATGTAGCAAGGGATACAGCAACAGACTGACATGGAAGTAAATGAGACACCTGCCTCATGAATAAGGGGAGTTTCACTAGTCCTGATGAACCATTTGGACAGTCTTCTACAATCCATCTAAAATGCCTAGATACTATGGTGACAAGTGCATTAGAAACACTGAAAAATAACTTAGATATGATCAGAAACTGAAGTGTAAAAACAACACCAGGAAGAGCAGGACTGACTCCCTTCTCCTCTGACAGTCACTTGGGATGCTGTACCTAATTATTATTATTTGTACTGCAGCAGTACCTAGGGACCCTAGCCCTGGAGCAGGGCCACACTGTGCTAGGTGCTATACAAATACAGAATAAAAAGATGGTCCTTGCTCAGAAGAGCTTACAACAGAATTAAAACTAGCATAACAGAAATATTAAGTACCTATCATAGGGGACTGGAAAGTCCAGAGAATGGGATATGCTGCTAAGGGTAAGTCTACACTGCATATAAAAACCCGCGGTTGGCCAGTGCCAGCTGACTCGGGCTACCAGAGGTCGGGCTGTGGGACTGTTTCACTGCAGTGTAGACTTCCGGGCTCAGGCTGCAGCCCAAGTCCAGAAGTCTACACTCCAATAAAACAGCCCCGCAGCCCAACCCCCATAAGCCCAAGTCAGTTGGTTCGGGCCAGCTGCAAGTGTCTAATTGCACTCTAGACATACCCTTAGTTGCCAGTTCAAATCCAGTTCTGGTCACCACTGACTGAAACTTATCCCAGTATGATAGCAGTTCAGTGTCCTGTGTCAAATAGTGGAGATTTTTGTGAACAGGAATTCACACAAAAAGACCACTGCGGTTGGCACTAATTGGAAAACGTTTCTTCCTTGCAATCTAAAGTCCAAAAACTAAATAGACCCTCACTGACCTCAGCTGACCACTCACCACCTCAATGGAGAGATCCCTAACAACTGAAGATTAGCAAGTGGCCCTAACAGACTACAAATCACACAAAACTGCAATTATTGAATTGGTGATATTACGATGAACACAACCAGGAAAAGGTTGGTGGCAGAGGGAGTGAACAACTGAAGCAGTAAAATAATCTTCTGTAATTTCTAAATGGCTAAAAAGGATTGCATATTGTAGTAAAAAATGTGAGCAGGAGGGCAATTGAGTAACGATGTTTGTGTATTCTGTGTTAGAAATAGAGCTGCAGTTTTGTATTAATAATCATTATTAACACTATCTTCAAACTACTTTAATAGCATTAATTTTATTATGTAATTGACACACAGTAAGGTATGTAATGCTGTGTAATTATTTCATTAGTTTCACAGTGTTAGCTTACTCTTGATATGTTGGTAAGTGTATCTTAGGGCAATACTCTAATACTGTATTAAAGCTCACTGATGCTCAGCTCCAATATGCCACTCGGTCTGGCTCTTCCCAGCTAGCTCTCACTCAGTCATACTCCTATCCAATCATATCTGCCAGCGCCATCCACTGATCAGTTCTTCTCCCCACATCACACAACCTTGTTCAGATTTTCCTGGTCTTCATAGGTCTCTCTCCTAGACATATTTTCATAAGGGACCTAGTCTACAAAGCACAGAGAAACTAATAGGCTGGGTTGGGAAAGGAGCAGACTTAGTGGCAAGTTGAAGATACACTGCAACTGAGTGGGCAGTGACTGACTCTGCCAATTTCAGGAAAAAGCTGACAAACTTAGTTCAAACTACTTAGTGACAGAGCAGTAAGTCACCGTACAGAAATCCTGACCCTCCCTAACGTTCCAGATGCTGATAACAGAGCACTGGCACATAAGCATGTCTGTTACTGGGCTGCAGACTTAGATTCTCAAAGGTATTAAGGCTTCTAATTTCCATTGAAATCAATGGAAGGTAGGAACCTAAGTACCTTTGAGGTCTGGGCCTATGCCCTTTGAGACCATACCCTTTAAGACTAGGTGTTTCAGGGAGTTGTAACCTGCAGACAGTGCACACGATGGAGATGGTTCAGCATCATGTGACTGCCTGCTGGAGACACTATAAAAAAATGAACCTAGTTGGTCTTCAAAGATGGGGATTAAGATAAATTTTTGAAGGAAGTCCCTTGGATAGGACCTAGCAGAAGGCCTACATCTCTAGCAAAGGTGTGCCCTCAACTTTCTCAGCTTGCTGAATGCTAGAAAGGACTTTGGTGGCTGAGACCAAGAGTTCGGAGTTGCTTTCCTTTCATTTCAAATTAAGTCAGCATTGTAAATAGGGCCTTGGACTGAACTGTAGTTAGAGTTTTATTTTACCTTCCCCAGATGGAGAATCAGTACATGGCTTCCCATGTCCTTTCCCTTCTCATTGACAGGACTATAGCAAGTCAAACTGCCTTCTGTTAGGTCCTAGCTGTGCAAGCTTCCATGCTCTCACAAATGTTAGAGGCCCAGAAGAAAACAGACATCTGTACTGGTCCTTTGGTCTCCCCACAACCCTGGAATCCTTAAAGGTATGGGTATAGAAGATAAACTGCAATGAAAATAGCACATTGAAAGCTCAGTGGAATCACGAGATGAAACCGGAGAGCTGGGAAAAACAAGGAGTCACAGTTTTCCTAGTCCACAGTAAGTGGCTTGTACTGCATGCAATAAGTTTATTGTATAGTCCATTTTGGTGCTTTAGAGCTTAGTCTTGGGAGATTTTGAACATCTGCAACTTCCACTGAGCTCTGCCTTTCAGAATGAGGCCTTTGGGTTGGAAAATAGCTCTCATCGACTTCTGCTTTGACACCAATAAACTTTGCACCTCTTGTGCCTCTCTTCCACCTCTATTAAACCAAAAATATTGTTGACAGAAGTCGATTATCATTTAACTTAAAGTTAATCCATAAGTGGTAACCATGATGGCTATATGTCTCCATAGCAGCTGGGAGGTGAGATTCCCAGCTGGGGTGGACATTCATTTGGCAGCTGCGCTCCAGCTACTGCACTAAAAATAGCAGTGTAGCCAGGGCAGCATACCTCAAAAGTTAGCTGCCTGAGTACATAGCATGGGGTTCGGCGGGATCGTACAATGCATTTTTACAATTAGTATTGTTTATTATTAAGGATTCTTGGAAGTCAATATTAGTTTATTATATAAGCAAAGAAGGTCCTTTTCAAAGTGGCCATCATTGTTCAAATATCTGCCAAGATATCTAGGTATCATAACAGTTCAGAATGTGGTGTCAGTTACCCGGGCATGGGAAGGCAGCCCTGTGGGCACCCTGGGCACAGGCAGGCAGCCCTATAGGCGTTCTGGGCATTGATAGACACAGAGGCACCTTGGGAACTGGCAGCCAACTATGCACAAAAGCATCTGAAACAAGTAACAATATGTATTTTGCATTTGAATTCCCATACATTAAAACTCGCTGTGAAGTAGAGATTAGAGCAGTTGCTCCAGGCAGGAGGAAGGGAGGGGGAACAGAAGATGATTGGGGAATAGGTGAAACTGGATTTTTCATCCTACCACTATTAAACTATCAACCAGATGAGAACTCTGGCCAAGTGGTGGTTGGGCAAGAACCTCTGACAGGCCTACAAATAACTGCTGCACAGTAAGTGCTACCCTTAATGTGTCTCAAGAGTTAGACCAGGGTATGGACTATGAAAAAGGGGGCTATTATCCAAATATGGGTAAACTTTCTAAGCATTATGTAAGGTTACAGTCATGGTTTCAAAGTCAAGGAGAATCGCAGTTAAAACCCTACTCAAATTTTATATACATTTTATATTTATCTATCTTGACAAGCGCCAACATCTGTGCCCTTATACACCAAGTTTGAGTGCACAGTAAGCTATTTTACAGAGATGTTATAAACCACTGGGAAGAAAGAGTTAAAACAGAAACTGTAATAGATCCACAGATATTTGCACTGTGTATCCTAAACTATAATTTATTATGAGCTTTTTCCTTTAAGCCATCAAATAATATGCATTTTGTTAAGAAGTTTGCACACGTACACGTATGTTGAAATAAATAACACATAACACTGGTTATAAAAAGTGTTGTATATTTATGTGATGGCAGCAGCACTGGTAACATTTGTAAGAATATTCTATTTTTCTTGGGGGTGGCATTTTTGTGAAGCATAGAACACACACAATAAGAAACGCTATTAAGGGAAACCATGCTGACTTATTTGTAAACGATAAGCAAGCCCCAAACGCCCACCGTGCTTACATAGTTACTATGCTGCTAACTTCCAATAAACAACCTCTAGCTACTGCAAGACTGAAAACAGTTCACAGAAATCTATGCAGAAACAGAGAACACAAATGAGAACAAATGCAGCCACAGAAGTCACTCTCCTAGGCATACCTGGCCCAGGCTCTAGGAGACTTTGTCATTCCCCACACCAGACAGAGCTGATCCCATTTCAGCCTGCAGTCTCCTTGCACAAGCAAAGTACATATGCTTGCACTATGCCCAGTGTGTCCAGCAGCTGTATATTTTGTGACCAGCTTGTCTGTCTGTCCCTGCCCAAGGTTCATCCATGTCTGCCTATGCCCAGGCAGCATGCATGGCCATGTGTGCACCTGCATCTGCATGTCCATCTGTGCTCTGTGAGCCTGGAGGTGGCCAGTGTGCTCCCATGCCCAAGCTGTGGGCACAGCTTTCTGCCAGTGTCCTAGGTGCCTCCGTGACCATCAATGCCCAGAACACTCATAGGGCTCCCTGCCAGTGCCCATGGTGACCATCTGTGCCCAGGGTTTCCACAGGGCTATCTGCCAGTGACCAAAGTGCCCTTCCACGGCCAGGGTGCCCATGTGCCCAAGGTACACGTCTGTGCCCAGGGTGCCCACGGTCCCGTCTGTGGCCAGGGTGCCCAAGGTGCCCACGGTCCCGTCTGTGGCCAGGGTGCCCAAGGTGCCCACGGTCCCGTCTGTGGCCAGGGTGCCCATGTGCCCAACGTGCTCGTCTGTGGCCAGGGTGCCCGTCACGCTCCCGCTGCGCATCCACCCGGCGTTTGTCTGTCCCGCAGCCGCTCCGGGCCCGCACGAGCGTCCGGCTCCCGGCGGCGGCGGCGGCTCGGAGGGTGCTGCACTTACCCAGGCAGATGGCGGTGAGCGGCACCAGGGCGCCCTGCCGGAGCTCCGCGGCCGCCGCTGCAGCCTTCTCCATGGCGGGTCCCCGCCGCCGCCTGCCCTTCGCCGGCGGGGAATTCGCTGCGGCTCCGGCCGGGCTCTCCGCGCCCGCCTCCCCTCTACGCCGAGCCCGCGGCGCCGGCAGCGCGGCAGCCCCAGGGCGCCCCTGCAGCCCGCGGGGCCGGTGGAGGCGCTGGAGCGTCCCGCCCTGACCGCCCCTGGCGCAGCCCCATGGCCGGCCGGCGCGCCGCGGCTCCGGGCAGGTGGAAGGGACACGGCGCAGCGCCGCCGCCGCCCACGTGACGCGCTCGCTGTGCCGCTGCGGCGGCCGGGCCGGAGGCGCGCGGCCGCCCTTCGCTCCCTGTGGCGGCGGCCGCGCACTCACCTCAGGGCACCCGGGGCTGTAGCCGGAGTAGGGACCGGCTGGGGCGACAAGCGAGGAAACCCGGTGGCTGCGGGCACACCCGCCTCCTCCCGTGCCTGAGCCTGCAGGGACTGGGGGACCCCTCCATAGACACGGGGGGGCTGCGGGACCCCCACAGACATGGGGGACTGACTCTGAGCCTACAGGGACTAGCCCCCCCCAATAGACACAGGGGTCTGAGCCTGCAGGGACTGGGGAACCCCCCTGAGGCACAGGGGGCTGAGCCTGCAGGACTGGGGGGCTGAACGTGCAGGGGACTGGGGCACCCCCCTCCCCCCGAGGCACAGGGGGCTGAGCCTGCAGTGATTGGGTCCCCCTCCCAGACACATGGGACTGAATGTGCAGGGACTGTGGGACCTCCATAGACATGGGGTTGAGCCTGCAGAGATTGGGGGATCCCCCAGAGGCATAGGGGGCTGAGGCTGCAGAGATTAGGGAACCCCTAGAGGCATAGGGGGCTGAGCCCAGAGGATCTGGGGCCAATCCCTCTTCCCCCATAGACATGGGGGGCTGAGCCCACAGGGTCTGGGCTCCTGCACTGATTTACTGCCCAGGCAGGAGGGCACTTGTTATTCCAGTCAACCCTTCGGTGACCACGGGGGTTAACTTGCAGGCAGGATGCCCCCAGGAAACCTGCCTATCCATATGGCCTTAGTGTGTGTATTGCAGTAGCAACCAAGGACTTTATTCAGACAAGCCCCCAGTGTGTTTGGCCCTATACAAATGCAGAGTAAGAGATGGTCTCTACTCCAGAGCCCACACCCTTGAGAGACCCCTCTAGGTTTCAGTTAAAGTAGATGGAAACTACTCTTACCAACCCAGCCCAGGAAGAGAAGCAGCTACGGGCAGAAGGCTTCTCTTCCAGGCCAGAAAGAGGAGTGGAAACTACCTGTCATAATAAAGAGCAACTGCACCTGTATTCCCCTTTTGTGATCCCTTGAGAGCCTCCACTCTAGGCTGCCATCTTTCTTGGGCAGAGCCCCACATTTCTCCCACTCCTAACTAGGGGATCTTTAAAGGCTGCACCTACATTGTCCAGTAAGCCAGACTTGCTAAAAGGCCAGCATCTGCACTTTGATTTGTCTCCAGAGGCTATGCCCACTGTTTTAAATTACTGTACCACATAGTGCTTTCTAAGCAATCAGATTTACTCTTAAAGTGAAAATATTATAGAGAAAACAATAAAGACAATAGAAGAGACTACACCCATACTAAAAAAGCTTAGCAGAGGCACCGCTGTTCCAACCTCGGACTCTGATAGGTATCCTTCAAAACCTACATATGGGTTTTCCCATGGTTTCATGTTCATAAGTGTCAGATTCAGAACCAGAACCCAGGCTTGGCAGAGCAGAGCAGTCATTTCTTTATACAGCTCATGCCTCTGATCTTGGCTTTGAGTAACAGGTCATCAGCAGAAAAAGACTTTCCTCAGAGTATAGCTTCAAAAGGCTGTGTTTTTGAATAACTGGAATTGAGTAATTTGCATTAATCTCTCCCTAGGGAATTCCCAGGAAATCCACTTCACACTCAGTTGTCCCAAAAAGTCCATACTTGTCTGGCACATGTTCAATATAGTCTTTTGAATCCCTCAGTCTCACATCTGTCACATCTTCCCCCTTGAGAGGTTACATACAATCTCAGCTCATAATAGTTTATGTTTTATCCGTTTAATACAATGGACCCCAAAGATACTTAAACTTAAATGAATAAGGTCTCGTAAGATTATGGCAGGAAATTGCCATGTCTGTCACATTCCCCTGTGATTTTTTTCCCCTGCTGCTCCCCACCTACTTTAGCCACAGCATGTGGGTGGCTTTTGCACATACATGCACCATAGAGACAGATGTGACCAAGGGCAGATTCACACTTGGAGGAGAACTGTATAGGACAGCTAAGGCTGCGAGCAATGGCATCTCCTAGCATCTAGTTGATTTCATGGAGGAGAACCTAAAAGAAACTTCCAGGCCACCTGACCCAATTTGCCACTTTGTTTCAAGGGTTTCTTGGTTGCAGGCATTTTGGGCCTGCTCTTGAGATCTGCTTAGCAGTTAAGATTTAAGATGGCCATTAGGATTAAGTTAATTATGATTTGGAAACTGAACAAATTTAGGATTTGGAGCCAGTAGGTTTGGGGAGGTGCACTATTACTCACCAGCAGAATACTCAAAATGCTGTTGCAACTTCTGATGTACACTGAAGTTGTTAGGATGCAAGTCAAGGCAGAATTTGATCCTACATGTTCCCTTGAAGACATCCCTCATAAATCATAGCTATGCATTGAAAGCCCCAACTTGTAAATTTCTCAAATTGCTAAAAAAAATGGGTGCATTTTACATTCTCTGTTTATTTCACATTAGTGTTATCAGATTGTTAAAGCATGTGATACCCCTATTTAAAACTGCTGAAACTGGGCCCACACTATGTTAGAGTCTGATCGTATAACATATTGTTTTTCTGCTTGTTTACTTACACTATCAACATCATGGAACAACCAGTAATACTGAAAAGTGACCACAATTGTACTAGGTTTCTGACTGAAAATATAATTTCTGGGTGAACAGTTATTGCTGTTTAAGATTTGTTACTCAATAAGCATCAAGGACAAACCATGCTAGTGCTGTACAAACACATGTGATCTCTATCCCTGCCCCCAAAGAGTTTACAATCTAAGTTGCATTAGGTGCAATTCAGTTATAAAAGCTTCAGCCTCCATTATTCTATCATTATCCTTGGAACCAGGGTAAGCTCTTCTCACTGACCTATTAGATTTGGCAGAGTAAATATATATAAAGGATAATGTTCATGAGGAGGAATATACAAGATAATACACTGTTTAAGCAGGGAATGAGATATTGAAGTCAAACTGAGGTGTTTGCTAACTGTAAACACTATCTATTGGCAGCATATGCAGACAATAGGACTGCAGTATGATTATTATGAATGACAAAAGAAAATATAAACAACAACCTTCTTGTCTTGTGATGTTTTGAAAGTTTTCTGCTGCTGCAAACTTTTAATTGCCATCTCCTTGCAGGCCAAGCTTAGGAGAAGCACTGTTCAAGGGCAGGTTCAAAAGTAAATAATTGTTCAGAGATGAGGCTAAAACTTCTATAATTGGAAGATTTAGGAATGTTGAAAAGGAGGGATCTGATTGGACAAGTGGAGAACCAGCCAATTTTTCAGAATTGCATGCATAGTTACCATGACTGCATGCACAAATTATCCATTTACTCACAGATGACCTGTTTGATGTATAGCTGGCCACATCTTGATACCTGATTTTCACATACATGGTAATCATACATGTTATGCAAAAATGCATACTCAATTCTGAAAGTTTGGCCCATACTGTCAAAAAGGAGTCAGTGTAATTTGTGAGAGGAGAATATTTAATTTTTCTGTGCTGACATGCTTCTTTATGTATAAAACATAAATGCTGTACAAAAACATTAATTATTCAAAAGTATGATCTTCAGCTACCCATAATTCATGAGTGTAATTTAAACACATTACTCCATCTATAGAAAAAAAACAACCAACGTTCACATATGCCTACACTAAAATCATTCCATGGGCATTTTTGACTTAAAACTATTTTGGTGAAATAAACTGAAACAAAACCTACTACTGTAGCTTTGTTTAAAATGAGGACACTTGGCACAAAGTTTTCAGAAAAGATGAGTCCCGGGAACAGCAGGGAAAGGTAAAATGAATTAATGGAGAGGAAGGGATCTGGTAACAACAGGGAATAGAAGCATTGAATGAGAGAATAGTAAGAGAGATGAAAAACATGTTAGAGCAAGATTCCTGCTTTTTTTTTTTTTAATCAACACTGTAAAATGAGGCTATAATGATATCTTTGGGTTTTGGGTGACTCCATATCCTGGGTGCACTTCACACTTGCAATATATAATACTCTTGGCTCAAACAAAATGCAAAACAAAGCCTATGAACAAGTGAGAAGGCCTCACACACATAGCACAGAGGGCATTGGGATGCTCTGCCAATTTATAATCATTTATAATAAATTTAAAGTACATATTTCTATGCATTTAAAAATAGTAATAATGATAAATCGTGTTGGAATTATTAATATTAATATGAAAAACTACCAAACGCTAATTTATCCATAAATTCCTTTATTAAATCCAAAGGCCAAATAGTATTTTATGCAGTTGCTCTAAACATGTCTAACAGCCTAACAATAAGCAGTTACTACATTCAGTACAGTAATAATATTTATAAGCATGTGATCAGTATACAGTACTTACAAATAGGCTAAATCCAAGGGTGCTTATACCCATACTGGTCGGCTCCAGTGTAGTCAGGCAGGTATTAGCAATGAATCCCTTTAACGGTTTACTTTTTATACCCTTTAACAAACAAGTAATGTCATTGCCAATTACTAACTTCACCTAAAAACCAATTTGAGACAATTTTCTCTTATTTGCAATCTTAATCCAGATAAGAATCACAGCCTCCTTTCTTCCCAACTTCTTTCCTTTCTTTATCCTCTCCCCACCACCACCACCACCTCCTTGTTTACCAGCAGGACAATAGAAAGGTTTAGGCTTGTTTCCTTTAAGACTGTTTTTCTTTGTCTTGTTACTGCAGCTTTTACTTTATTAGTTATTTTTGGAACCAGACATCCTTCCCATACTACAAGTAACAGTACTTACTATTCTCAGAGCGTTCATTTACTTGCTGATTGGAGACTTTTCCCTACTGGCCACAAACTATAAGGTGAAAATGTTATTTTCTTAACCAAACTTAAATTCTTTAATTCTATACTTATCCTACAAATCACAACACATTTTATACAACTACATTCTTCCTAACCTAACCAGACAATTCTTAAACTTTAAAAGGCAATGATTGCAAAATCATTTCTTCCAGGGTTTTTGGGCAGTAATTTTTAAATTATGGGTCTGTAGCTGCAATAATGGAATGTGTCATAAAAAAGTTGTTCCTCAGTGAGTCTATTATTTTAATAAAAAGATGTATCTAGTCACCTCTACATTCTGCATTAATTCTTTTTATGATAATTGTGAGTAAAGTGCATCTCACATTTTAAGAAAACATTTCCTTGCTTTTTTCTGAAGTTATAGTAAAACATACACAACAGAAATAAAAATATTCATTTGCTTATTAATTTTAGCAGAATTCATCCATGTCACTAAATTATTGAGACAAAAACCACACTCACCCTGTAAACTGCTTTCAAACTTTGGAGTTTAAATAGACTAAGTTTTGAAAGCCTGTCTCCTAAATTGCAGCCATATTTTTTGTGCATACAAAATAATTTTTTGTGTACAAATCAGATAATTACATAAGCAAATTGGTACTTGTATGTTCTGTATCCATGACGATATTGCAATCTCCTTTCTGCATGCGTATATGCAGGCTTGCATGAATGAGTCAATGACGGATGCGTGTTTTGCAGATAGATGTTAGAGTGCATATGTCTCTGGCTTACAGAGAGAATCTAGGTGCTCTGTATGCGCCAAAAACAGCTACTCAAGTCACAGTTGCCAGATAGTTATTGTAATGCAAGACCTTGAGAAGGGAGAAGTGTAAAAGCAAAAGAGAAGGGGGATTTAAGAAGGGCTCAGATTAAGAAACAGTTACTTATTGCAACTGTGGTTCTTCAAAATGTGATGCTGACATGTATTCCAAATAGGTGTGCATGCACCCTGCACTCTGGAGCTGCAGAATTTTGCTTTGCAGTACCCTTAGCCCTGGTCTACACTAGGACTTTAGATCGAATTTAGCAGCGTTAAATCGATTTAAACCTGCACCCGTCCACACAATGAAGCCCTTTATTTCGACTTAAAGGGCTCTTAAAATCGATTTCCTTACTCCACCCCTGACAAGTGGATTAGCGCTTAAATCGACGTTGCCGGCTCGAATTTGGGGTACTGTGGACACAATTCGATGGTATTGGCCTCCGGGAGCTATCCCAGAGTGCTCCATTCTGACCGCTCTGGACAGCGCTCTCAACTCAGATGCACTGGCCAGGTAGACAGGAAAAGAACCGCGAACTTTTGAATCTCATTTCCTGTTTGGCCAGCGTGGCAAGCTGCAGGTGACCATGCAGAGCTCATCAGCAGAGGTGACCATGATGGAGTCCCAGAATCGCAAAAGAGCTCCAGCATGGACTGAACGGGAGGTACGGGATCTGATCGCTGTTTGGGGAGAGGAATCCGTGCTATCAGAACTCCGTTCCAGTTTTCGAAATGCCAAAACCTTTCTGAAAATCTCCCAGGGCATGAAGGACAGAGGCCATAACAGGGACCCGAAGCAGTGCCGCGTGAAACTGAAGGAGCTGAGGCAAGCCTACCAGAAAACCAGAGAGGCGAACGGCCGCTCTGGGTCAGAGCCCCAAACATGCCGCTTCTATGATGAGCTGCATGCCATTTTAGGGGGTTCAGCCACCACTACCCCAGCCGTGTTGTTTGACTCCTTCAATGGAGATGGAGGCAATACAGAAGTAGGTTTTGGGGACGAAGAAGATGATGAGGAGGAGGTTGTAGATAGCTCACAGCAAGCAAGCGGAGAAACCGGTTTTCCCGACAGCCAGGAACTGTTTCTCACCCTAGACCTGGAGCCAGTACCCCCCGAACCCACCCAAGGCTGCCTCCTGGACTCAGCAGGCGGAGAAGGGACCTCTGGTGAGTGTACCTTTTAAAATGCTATACATGGTTTAAAAGCAAGCATGTGAAAGGATTACTTTGCCCTGGCATTTGCGGTTCTGCCTTTGCAAAAGGTTTCTGGGGAGGGCAGCCTTATTTCGTCCTTCATGGTAGGACACTTTACCACTCCAGGCCAGCAACACGTACTGGGGAATCACTGTAGAACAAAGCATTGCAGTGTATGTTTGCTGGCATTCAACCAAAATCCGTTCACGCGGTGGGAGGAGGCAAAATGCGACCTTGTAACGAAAGCACATGTGCTATGTATGTAATGTTAACTTTCAAGGTTTACCCTGAAAGAGTGTAGCCACTGTTTTATAAAATGTGTCTTTTTAAATACCGCTGTCCCTTTTTTTTTCTCCACCAGCTGCATGTGTTTCAATGATCACAGGATCTTCTCCTTCCCAGAGGCTAGTGAAGCTTAGAAAGAAAAAAAAACGCACTCGCGATGAAATGTTCTCCGAGCTCATGCTGTCCTCCCACACTGACAGAGCACAGACGAATGCGTGGAGGCAAATAATGTCAGAGTGCAGGAAAGCACAAAATGACCGGGAGGAGAGGTGGAGGGCTGAAGAGAGTAAGTGGCGGGCTGAAGAGAGTAAGTGGCGGGCTGAAGACAGGGCTGAAGCTCAAAGGTGGCGGCAGCGTGATGAGAGGAGGCAGGATTCAATGCTGAGGCTGCTGCAGGACCAAACCAGTATGCTCCAGTGTATGGTTGAGCTGCAGCAAAGGCAGCTGGAGCACAGACTGCCACTGCAGCCCCTCTGTAACCAACCGCCCTCCTCCCCAAGTTCCATAGCCTCCACACCCAGACGCCCAAGAACACGGTGGGGAGGCCTCCGGCCAACCAGCCACTCCCCCACAGAGGATTGCCCAAAAAAAAGAAGGCTGTCATTCAATAAATTTTAAAGTTGTAAACTTTTAAAGTGCTGTGCTTAAAGTGCTGTGTGGCATTTTCCTTCCCTCCTCCACCACCCCTCCTGGGATACCTTGGTAGTCATCCCCCTATTTGTGTGATGAATGAATAACGAATGCATGACTGTGAAGCAGCAATGACTTTATTGGCTCTGCAAGCAATGATTAAAGGGAGGAGGGGAGGGTGGTTAGCTTACAGGGAAGTAGAGTGAACCAAGGGGCGGGGGGGTTCATCAAGGAGAAACAAACAGAACTTTTACACCGTAGCCTGGCCAGTCATGAAACTGTTTTTCAAAGCTTCTCTGATGCGTACCGCGCCCTCCTGTGCTCTTCTAACCGCCCTGGTGTCTGGCTGCGCGTAACCAGCAGCCAGGCGATTTGCCTCAACCTCCCACCCCGCCATAAACGTCTCCCCCTTACTCTCACAGATATTGTGGAGCACACAGCAAGCAGTAATAACAGTGGGAATATTGGTTTCGCTGAGGTCTAAGCGAGTCAATAAACTGCGCCAGCGCGCCTTTAAACGTCCAAATGCACATTCTACCACCATTCTGCACTTGCTCAGCCTGTAGTTGAACAGCTCCTGACCACTGTCCAGGCTGCCTGTGTACGGCTTCATGAGCCATGGCATTAAGGGGTAGGCTGGGTCCCCAAGGATACATATAGGCATTTCAACATCCCCAACAGTTATTTTCTGGTCTGGGAATAAAGTCCCTTCCTGCAGCTTTTGAAACAGACCAGAGTTCCTGAAGATGCGAGCATCATGCACCTTTCCCGGCCATCCCACGTTGATGTTGGTGAAACGTCCCTTGTGATCCACCAGAGCTTGCAGCACTATTGAAAAGTACCCCTTGCGGTTTATGTACTCGGCGGCTTGGTGCTCCGGTGCCAAGATAGGGATATGGGTTCCATCTATAGCCCCACCACAGTTAGGGAATCCCATTGCAGCAAAGCCATCCACTATGACCTGCACATTTCCCAGGGTCACTACCCTTGATATCAGCAGATCTTTGATTGCGTGGGCTACTTGCATCACAGCAGCCCCCACAGTAGATTTGCCCACTCCAAATTGATTCCCAACTGACCGGTAGCTGTCTGGCGTTGCAAGCTTCCACAGGGCTATCGCCACTCGCTTCTCAACTGTGAGGGCTGCTCTCATCTTGGTATTCATGCGCTTCAGGACAGGGGAAAGCAAGTCACAAAGTTCCATGAAAGTGCCCTTACGCATGCGAAAGTTTCGTAGCCACTGGGAATCGTCCCAGACCTGCAACACTATGCGGTCCCACCAGTCTGTGCTTGTTTCCCGAGCCCAGAATCGGCGTTCCACAGCATGAACCTGCCCCATTAGCACCATGATGCATGCATTGTCAGGGCCCATGCTTTCAGAGAAATCTGTGTCCATGTCCTGATCACTCACGGGACCGCGCTGACGTCGCCTCCTCGCCCGGTATCGCGTTGCCATGTTCTGGTGCTGCATATACTGCTGAATAATGCGTGTGGTGGTTAATGTGCTCCTAATTGCCAAAGTGAGCTGAGCGGGCTCCATGCTTGCCGTGGTATGGCGTCCGCACAGAAAAAAGGCGCGGAACGATTGTCTGCCGTTGCTCTGACGGAGGGAGGGGCGACTGACGACACGGCTTACAGGGTTGGCTTCAGGGAGCTAAAATCAACAAAGGGGGTGCCTGTACATCAAGGAGTATTTCAGGCAGGACTGCACGGAGGGTTCCAATAAGAAATGGTGCACCTAAGTTATCGTTGTTATTGGAACAAGGAGGTTAGCCTGGCCTCTGATTGATACATGGCTAGATTTACCTCGCTGCACCTTCTCTGTGAGTGACTGCAGTGTGACCTAGAGGAATGAGTCCCCTAGACAGGGGAGGAGGCAAATGAGTACAAAACAAATCTGGTCTATTTCTTGTTTTGACCCACTCCATCTATCTTTTACATCTTTGGCTGGCAGCAGACGGTGCAGAAGGACTGCATGCCATCCACATCTCATGGCTGCTTGGCAGAAGATGGTACAGTACGCCTGCTAGCCATCCCCATCTCTTGCCTGCCTGGCAGAAGATGGTGCAATACGACTGCTAGCAATCCTCATCTCTTGCCTGCCTGGCAGAAGATGGTACAGTACGACTGCTAGCAGTCCGTATCGCCTGCCTGCTCACCATAAGACGGTTCAATAGGACTGACTGCAGGACTAAAGAGAATGACCTGGTCAAGTCACTCCAAATTTAGTCCCTGCGCCCATGTCTGCCCAGGCGCTCCCAGCCGACGCGGCCAGGAGCACCTCGGACACGATGAGGACGACTACCAATCGTATTGCACCGTCTGCTGCCAGAAGGCAAGGGGTTGCTGCTACTGTGCAGCAAAGCCATACCGCGTCTGCCAGCACCCAGGAGACATAGGGTGACGGTTACCTGAGCGGGCTCCATGCTTGCTGTGGTATGGCGTCTGCACAGGTAACTCAGGAAAAAAGGCGCGAAATGATTGTCTGCCCTTGCTTTCACGGGGGGAGGGAGGGAACGGGAGGCTGACGATATGTACCCAGAACCACCCGCGACAATGTTTTAGCCCCATCAGGCATTGGGATCTCAACCCAGAATTCCAATGGGCAGCGGAGACTGCGGGAACTGTGGGATAGCTACCCACAGTGCAACACTCCGGAAGTCGACGCTTGCCTCGGTACTGTGGAAGCGCTCCGCCGAGTTAATGCACTTAATGCACTTAGAGCATTTACTGTGGGGACACACACACTCGAATTTATAAAACCGATTTCTAAAAAACCGACTTCTATAAATTCGACCTTATTCCGTAGTGTAGACATACCCTTAGATGGGCGGTGTGTGCACCTAATGCCTGTAGCCCCTCCACTGGCTATATCAGGTGGCACTGCCCTGACCCCCTCCATTCATTTGCACCAAATGTGGGGGGGTGGAGGGGGTGCACACACTTACTTGCATCTACTCAAAGAACAACACCTTGGGGGTGGAGGGACAAAATTGGAATTTAAACCATTTTTGTGATCTTGTTATAGCACCCATCCAAACGCTCTGGAAACAGACGTAGATTGCCTCTGCACTGCATGGACTGTGCTCAGCAGAACCATGTTCAGTCATCTCTTCAGCAAGATTTGAACACCACTCTTTAACATGACAGTAAAACAGTAGTCTAAGGTTGAATTGTGGCTGCAAAATGTTAACTACTTTTAAACCATCATACTCTCTTTAATACAGTTAAAATGTGTAGTATGGACAAGGGTCTTGGCGACCATTACTGAGAAAAGATAAATCTACTGAAAATGCTGGAGCTATGGATACATACATGCACTTGCTTTCATGCTTATGACTCCCTCACTGACCATGATCACAAAAATAACTCATGTATTTATAATAAGGCAAAAATATTTTTAGTTACTACGTCTTCTTTATTGATTGTGAACAGTTGACAGTGCAAGTTATTTGCTTACCAAATTAGTTTAAGTGAGGGTGTCAGAGAAAATAATGCAGAACTGAAGCAACAGACTATGGGTTACCAGTAATATATTATGAAAGTTATAGCAATAAGTTCAGGCCTGATCCTGTTCATGTGAATAATCACACTTAGTCTGACTACTTTATATTTTTATTAGATTTTCCACTTCAGATCCTTCTATATTTAGTTTTTATTGTTCACTGCAGCTTAAACTTCTGTTATTTAATTATTTTTCTTGGGATTCATTCAGGTGAGGTTTTCTAATCTAAGTACATAGTTTTGGCTACCCCAAATTTCTTCAACACACTGCTCTCTCTCTCTTGCTAAATCAATCCAAGGGAATAACACATGTTGTGTTCTGAACATAAGACACAGTCTGAAAACCCAAATGTGTTTTAGTCATGATTGCTCTCTTTTAAATACTTGGTAAGTATTAAAGACAAGTTGGTTAGAATACAGTTTATAAAATAACAAACACTATTTGTCTCAACCTCACACAGTATGTTATTGTCTGTTTTATTACTACAGACATTTATATGCCCCCCACTTACCACAGTATCTTATTGTAATTTATAACATTTACGTTTAGTAACAGCCAACCCATCCCTAAAAAGAAAGCAAATTGTCTATGACTCTCTGCAACCAATAGTTTCACACTATTCCTATCACCACCTATCACGCGTAGGTCATTACCAAACTATGGATTATTCGCTTGTCCTAGCTTAAGAACTGAATTATCCATGTATGATAGAATGAATTGAAACTCTAATAATTCATGCTCACTGTATGAAACAGGTGGAGAGTAAACGTGATCAAGTAGGTATGCCAACCAACTCGGTCAAGATGACACATAATTGATGGAGAAATATTATCACAAAGGTCAGCAATTTATCTGCATTTTTGTGAAGAAACTAGACTAAAAGGCTAGTGTGATATCCTAGATATTCAATCTAGGCTAGAATTTACATTAAGCAGGCCACATTTAAATTAGCAATTACTTTAGGGCAACTGCTTGAAAAAGTTTAATTTCTCCCTTGAAATTTCTCCCTTTCAATTGTCTTTATTAATTGTTACCCAGGGAGCATAAATCAATATAATTTTTAGTGCTTATGATTTACCTAATCTTTATACATGTGAAGGCCTGTCTAGCTCGCTCGACTATTTATGTACACCATGCTAGATTCTGATTTTAGTACAGAGTAACTCAACTGAAGTCAGTGGAGTTACTTCAGATTGATACCAGTGAATGAAGATCAGAATCTTTTCCATTTCCTCATTGTCTCGTTTTGAAACGTGTACAACAGCGTGGTTTGGTGAGGAACCAAGACGGTCTCAGATTCTAATCCTGACAAAAACAGATCAAGGGATTTACAAAAGATTACACAGAGAAAAAAATCAACTGAAGAACAGATGCTATATTGGAGCTATTTTGGGTAAATTTTTTTTACATCCACCTGATAGCAGGCAAAGTGGAGCCACGTCTTTCGTCTCTCCTCTCTTTACCCATCTTTAAATTTGACAAGCACTAAATTCATTTAAAAAGTAGGGACTAATAGCACTGGTTTATGCCAGGAATAATGCATATTGCTTTGCAAGCTTCCATAAATACTGCGCTGCCAACATATATAAATCCTGTCCTGCAATACACTCTGCAATTCTAGTTCTTGGTATCATTTCATCAGTGTGCCAATCATGCCAAATTATGCAGTAGTCCTGCATTATGCAGTACAAATAGGATGAGCTCTTCATCATTAATTTTACTTGTGACCTAGTGGTGAAAAGCTAGTTCTACCCACTGAACCTCCTAGATCCCTTGTCAACCTTTAACATTTAATAACTGTATATTTGGATTGATTTATACCATGGTTAAGTGTTAATTTTTATTATCAACATATTGGAAAAACATAATATGACAGTATTAAGTGACCCTGATCTATCAAGATGCTATATTGATTTTTAATTCTCTCTTCCCCCACATCTAATGGTGAACAGACTTTGGACAATTTAATTTAGTTTATGATAAATCCTTTTATTCTTCAGCTATGTAAATGTTTACTCTTTCTACTAGCTGGAATCATTGAAGGATTTTCTATGGTCCTTGACATATAAAAACTGTAATAAATGAGAGTTAGAAATGACCCAGTAGCAATTCTCATCTGCTTGTAAATCAGAAAAAAAACAACCTAAGAACATGGTTTAACATGGTTTAAACATGGATCTGAGGCATGTGTATAAGAGAATTATCCTACACATAATACAAATTCAAGCAGATAAGAATAACTTATCTAAGTTTCATCTTAGGTCTCACTGAATACATTATTGTTTTCCTGCTTTTAATTCAGAAAAGAAGTTAAGAAGAGGATGTCATAGTCACTACCACCCACATCAACAAGCATAGCCAAATACTCGCTAATTGTGTGAATTACTACTGTATAGATTTATTTTAAAATGTAAATCAGAGACTAAACAGCTCAGGGTTTGGAAACAAGACCAAACTTTTCATCACAGGTCACAGGAAGAACCTAGTGAATGCACATTAAAATGATCCCTTAAGAAAGAGGGATATATTTTATTTGCTCAATATGTAAATCACTATCAGAGCACATGAAAGTATCAGCATCAGGTTGCTCAGCCGTTCCTTTCTAGTTTCCAATTTTCTAAGAAAAAAAGTGAGAAATAAAAAGGTTACTTGCAAACAGAAATAAATAAAACTGAATATACCCAAAAAAGCAAAGAAATATATAATTAAGACTTACAGCCATCTTTAAACAACCCTATTGAGTCAAGGGATTGAAGTATATATGTAACTTTACCCATTCATTAAGGACTTTAATAATATTTAAAGTCATATTCTACCATTATCATCACTGTATGCAGTTTCGTTGTAGCTGTGCTGGTCAATGATATTAGAGAGATGGGGTGGGTGAGGCAATATCTTTAGTTGAACCAATTTCTGTTGGTTAGAGAGAGATGTTTTTGAACTTACACAGAGCTCTCAGTAAGCTCCAAAACTTGTCTCTCTCACCAACAGAAGTTGGTTCAATACAAGTTATTACCTCACCCACCCTGTGTCATTATGTATCACTGGTAGTCCTGTGCAAAGGTTGAAATTTGTGATGCATATTGGTCAGTAAATGAGGCACAACAGTGTAACTCTTACCAACCTGGAATTCAATAATTAAAAATTATTTGGTGCTATGTGGGGGCCAAATTTAATTTGGCATAAATAAGCACAACTTCTACTGAATTTGACGCTGTGAGTGCTGAGGATGGTTCAAGTATAAACCTGCCAAGAATAAGTTTAGGCTGGAAACTGGAAGGTTTCTAACCATCAAAGGAGTGAGGTTCTGGAACAGCCTTGCCCTAGGAGTAGTGGGGGCAAACAACCTAACTAGTTTTAAGATGGAGCTTGGTAAATTTACTAATTAGATTATATGAAGTTGACTACAATTGCAGGGAACTGGACTCCGTGACCCAAGGGGAACCATTTTAATGTGCATTCGCTGGGTTCATCCTGTGACCTGAAGATGAAAAGCTTGGTCCTGTTTCCAAATCCTGAGCTGTTTAGTCTCTCACTTACATTTTGAAATAAGTCTATAGTCCTATGTTCCCAAATGTAAGTTGAAGAAGAGGTTGCTTTATCTTGCATCCTATCATTAGTTCAGAAAGAAAATGAGGACACTGGATGAATAACATCGTCGTCACCGACAAGGCCCAGAAAAAGATCATCCTCGTCGACATCCTGGTCTCCTTTGAGAACAGGACCCCAGCCTTTCGCAAAACCCAACCTTGTAAGCTGGAAAAGTACGCTCCCAGGGCCGACACCCTGAGAGCAAAGGGCTGTGAGGTGCAGGTGGACGCCCTGATCGTCGGAGCCCTGGGCACCTAGGCCCTGCAACGAGCATGTGCTGCGGACCTGCGGGATAGGTCGATGCTACGCATGGCTCATGCGGCACCCCATGGTCTCAGACACCATGCGATGGTCCAGGGACATCTACACCGAACACATTACCGGCCACCAACAGTACCAGGAGGCGTGAGCCGGAGCGACATCATGCATCAACTACGAGAAAGGGACCAAAAGACTTTTTCCATTGGACTATGTGAACTGGAATCATAAACTCACTGAATGTTAAATCTCACCAAATGAGAGTTAATCCATCTTCATCATCGTATCCACTCACTGTAATCCACACCTGAACATAGCCATCATATGAGCAACATACCCTCATATATCAATGTCTGTACTTTGACCTGTTAACCTTCTACCCCCAATCAGGGATATTGCAGATTATGTATTCCTTACCCCTACCGATCTTAAACCAAACTTTGCAACCCTTGATAATCTGTACGTTATTCCCTGATAACCAGAAACTTCTACGCTTAAACTCTGTATCGTTCACGTTTTTTAAACATCATCTTAATAAAAATTTTAAATCTGTTCTTCCTTCCCACCCACACCTACCTCAGGCTATCACTCGTAAGTACATAAAATTATTTTGCATACTCCTTCAATGCCAGATCAGTAAAACTAACATTACCACTTACACAGCCATTTACTTCTTCATTGAATTTGGCCCAGAGACTTACTTACACTGTGGCTGCATTTGGTCCTAATTACAGGATACAGCTTAGCCTAGACCCACTGGAATGGCTATAGTATAACACAGATTTTATGATTTAGTTTCCTTTGTTTTTTCACATTCCACTAAAATACTATATTTTTAGAAGTTCCATTGATGAGTTCTGGGCTGGGAGGCTCCTTTGTGCCATTTTTCTTCTTGTATAAAGAATCTTGTGCTTTACTCTTAGGAGTACCCTCTGTGGCTAGAAAGGAGTCCATTAAGTATATGCTATTAACATGCCTTTTGCAGTTTCTCCATGTTTTTGTATCATTTTCAATCCATATTCATAGCAAATTAATTCTTGGATTCTTAACAGAGAAAATTGTAATTCATTTCCTAAACTCATGCAAAACTATTAATATGCATAGAGAAGTGCCCAAAAATCTGGAACAATGCTTCAGTGTCACTGCTCCACAGGGGGAGAAAAAAAGGACTTCAAGGAATACACAGACCCACCTGCCTTTTACCAAGCACCTACAAATTCTTCACAAATTACTGGGATATTTTTTTCACACATGTATAATACACAAAGGGTCATGGCATAGACAGTATAACACCCAGCACATAAGCAGGACTTAGCGTGGTGTCCCATCAGCCTGAAAATCAATCTGTTAATTTATATATTGATCAAAAGTAATCCATAAAAAGGCATATGATGGTAAAGAGCTAGGGGCTCTCATGAGAGTATTAGAACATATCTTCTGTATCTTCATAGGTCAAAGCCAAATGTCACATCACACTGCAGGCATCATATCAATACTAAGAATGACTGGGACATAGGGCACACTATGAGCAACCACCATTAAAATGTCCATGATGCGGTGGAGTGCAGCGATATAAAAACCCTACCACCTCTGATGTTTCCTATTTGAATAGATAAAAGCATCACAAAAGATGCACACTAACAGACATTTTCAGCAATTGTACCATTTATTATGTAAATATTTATGTTACATAATATAGTAAATATTTATATTAAATAAGCAGTAAAAGGCTCCAGTCGAGTATTGGGACCACATCATGCTAAGTGCTGTGTAAATATAGAGAAGGGAGAGCTGCCCTGAAAGGCTTTATCATTTTGCTTCAGTTCTTCATTGCGGAGCTCTATTTTTGCATGTTGCGCAAGGGAGAAAGACCTTAACAGAGTAAGAGTGGACCATTTGAGGTTTGTAGATGACACTGTCTTAATATCAAAATGAGGGGGAAGAAAGAGAGAGACTGACTATAATAAAGAGAAAGATGAATGAGTAGTTTAATGATTAATATACGGTAGGCTAGTTATAACAAACCAGTATAATAAATTAAAATAAATCACTGAAAGAACTGGAGAAAATGGGAACATTGGATAAGCACAAACCATGAAACAAAACTAATAAAGAGATTTACAAAACAATCAAACTGGTTGAAATCTTTCAGTGAAGCTTAAAAACATGAAAAGATGGCTTTTTTTCTGCTTAAAGAGAACCATATCAATCCAATATACTCTTCTAACTATGAACAGAGCAATGGATGCCAGCCATACACACAGAGAAAAACATCCAAGTAATAAAGAATGGTGTGAATTGAATGATATGACAAACGTGGGGAAAAAAATAATAGAAACAAACATCTGAGAGAGCTTCTGAATGAGCAAAATATGTATCTAGCAGTTACAATACACACATAGCTCATGTCAGGTGAATGACTACATTCCCTCTCTGCAAACAGAGGATATAAGGTTGTCATGTGTCCAGAGATTTATAGGATCAACATCATATTAATAGAGCAATCCTATGTGTTTGCAGAGAGCTAGGGGGTGTCTATGATCACTTTCTGAGGCCTGTAAAATATACTACAATGCTGCAAAGCAAGCTTATCATCAGGTAAACATGATATCAGATGGGAGGAATGGAAGCCTAAGCACAGGTGATAAAATAAACATTTTGCCAAAAACGGAAGATGCCTTTGCCACTGGATGGTGGGTCTTTGCCCATGCATGCCGTTGATGATAAGCAATATGGGAAGATTACTGACCTTGCACATCTGCTTTTCTGAAGGTAACATCTTGCAGGATCCTCATTCTGGTACACTAGCTCCTTAGCACAGGACTAGCAGCACTCCTTGAGGTTTACATGTATTTATTTACCTTTCAGTACAATTGTAGTGTCATACAATGCACTATTGGTCATTATATGCCACCCTTTCCCCATGTATAAGAACATTCCAGTGATTTCCCAGATTGAGTGGGAGGCAAAGCTTCAAGAAAGAAAAGACAATCTAAAATGATCAAAAAATACCTCTTGAAGGAAAGGAGAAAATAATGTGTGGGGAAGTTGGCATATGAGAGAGAGAGTCCTGTAAGACAAAAACCTGCAGAGAAGCAGAATTAGAGGTAGGTAATTTTCCCTTCTCAAAAGACATTATCCATGAAGGATTCTCACTTCCTGGAAACTAAAAAACTCAACAGATGTTCCAAAAGAAAAACAAGAGAAAAGCTGCAACAATCAGCAACAATAACAAAATCAAACACCAACAACAGTGAGTACAGTGAAAAGTATATATTTTTAGAATTCTCTTATAAAGTCATCATAAGACTGTAGAAGGAAACAGCAGTCAGAGACAAAATTCCATGTAAAAGTAACTAACTGAAAGGAACTCTGCTCTTTATGGAGGTTTGAGAGTGGCACAGTTTTAGTGTAATGTAGTTCTTTCTTATACTACATACATACCACAGATATCCCCACGTACCCATCTTGGCTAATGCATTCACAGTGATCAGTACTCAAATATCCTTTGTTGTAGCATATTTTCCTTGACAACACGTTCTTGCACTTGCCACATTTTTAACAGGTGCTGTAAAGATTAAGTATATTTAAATTTATAGGTCAAGTAAAATTAAAGCATTTATAGGTCAAGTAAAAATTAACTATTTATGTTTGTATTTACTTTGTCAAAAATATTTAGATACTCACTATACTTTGCTGTTTCAGTCGCTAAATCAACCAAGAATCTGCTTTGGGAAATTTTTATAATTAGCTTTCATAACTTCTGTCATTACTCAAAGACCCCTTAAAACAGTAGCCAAAAAAAAGTAAGAACCAAAATGTATGCATATATGCCTGTTTATATTGTGAAATGCAAAGGGAAGCTGCAGCCTGTGTGTAATATACATGGATTTAGGACAGTATGCACATTCTAATAGATTATTCTATTAAGACATACTTGTTAATTTTAGAAAGTAGAGAGACTATTATGACAATTACAGGTGTCTTTATTAGCTAAATCAAATAACTGTCTTCCACCCTCTTTTCAAAAGGCAGAAATCCAGAATGAATTTTCAGCTCCATAACAGGGACATTATATTAACTTGAAAAAACAGGTCTAAAGAGATTTCATTTAGTACTGTCCTGTTGTTTCAATAAGCAACATGACATTGATCCATTTCTGTAGCTCTATTACAGCTAATTCTTCTCATTTCCTTTATCAGCATCAACTTTTGAATTCCATGAGTAGTTCATTTAGGGCTTGAGCCTGCACTCATTGAAGTCAGTGACCAAGCTCCTGCTGATTTTAATGGTGCAGGATCAGGGACATAAATCACAGAGATTTCCTACTCCTTAAAGATGAGACTCTGGCAAATATTTAACTGCCAAACAATTTTAAATATTTTATTCCACGTATATAGATTTACGTAAAGTACGGTAATCCCAGTTGGAAACAATCACAGTTACTTACTGCCATGCCTACATTTAGCTCTGCACCCTTCTGGCTTTATTTGTGGACAGTTTACTTGATGCATATACAGGAGGTCTCCTTAGAGTTTCCACAAGCCTCTGTAACTTGTCCATAGTATACTGGAAACGAAATAGGTATGCAATAAAACATTTGTGATACATAAATCTTGGTACACAAAAGCTCACAGTGCTTTCAATATACAACATAACTTTACATTAACTATTTATTAGTGTTTTCTTAACAAAGCCAAAGAATAATTTTCTTAAGCTCTGCCCTTTTCAGACAATTTTTACCATACTAGTCACTCACCAATATTTTCAATGAAGTATCTAGCCGTGGAGAAGATACATACAGAGTGGACAGATTTATATCAACTTCAGCCTCACAGTACCTACCAATAGCTCTCCAGCCAAATTAGGCATTATCAGTATCAGGCATGGGGTCAATAGTGCCAAGATAGAGCAGAAAAATAGATTTGATGCTCTCAGGACCTGCTTGTTCATGGTTGCTGACAGCAACCATGTCATCAGCTTGATTCTCTGATGAAAAAATCACCCTGAAATTATTAGATCAGAAGGTCTACAAGATGGTACTAAAAGAGATGGCTAATTTGCTCTCATTTCCACTGGTGTAAATAAGAATTTGGCCCACAACATCTAACTAAAGCATAAGAAGTTTTACTAGCATCTTACTAAGAGACAAGCTAAGATATGTTTCAGAATAACAGCCGTGTTAGTCTGTATTCGCAAAAAGAAAAGGAGTACTTGTGGCATCTTAGAGACTAACCAATTTATTTGAGCATAAGCTTTCGTGAGCTACAGCTCACTTCATCGAAAGCTTATGCTCAAATAAATTGGTTAGTCTCTAAGGTGCCACAAGCTAAGATATAACAGCTTAGGGCACTATTCAGTCCAAATTCATATCTTCAACTCTGGCCTACGGAGGCTCCACCCTCCTTCAAGACTATGCTGATTTCACAAACTCTGACCCACCTGAGTGGCAGCATATATGGCAGTTGACCTCCTGGAAATAATACTGAGGAGCACGCAGAGTTCACTGTGTCCTCAATGTACAAAAACAGGAGGGAGATTTCTCCCATGGCGGCCAGGAAAAAATATTCATTTTGACCTACTGCACTGAGCTAACTATTCCCCTGGACAGATTATTCTTTTGTGTAGTCAATATACATAGAACTTCATGGCCCCAAAAGGCCACAGATCATTTTGGATGATTAGAGACCTTCACATCTTGAGATTCTGCATCAGCTAGTATAGCCTGATTCTCACTTTTTGAAAAGGAACATCACTTTCCTTCTAAGAGGTACAAACCTTATTATAGCTTTAATGCAGCGGTTCTCAAACTTTTGTACTGGTGACCCCTTTCGCAAAGCAAGCCTCTGAGTGCGACCCCCCTTGTACATTAAAAACACTTCTTTTTATATTTAACACTATTATAAATGCTGGAGGTGAAGCAGGGTTTGGGATGGAGGCTGACAGCTTGCGACCCCCCGTGTAGTAACCTCTCGACCCCCTGAGAGGTCACGACCTCCAGTTTGAGAACCCCTGCTTTAATGCAAGAGTTTGTAAGAAACAGCTTAAATAACCTTTATTTCCCAGGTAGTAGAATGAGAATCTTATGTAATCAAGATATGTTGTGAATATATCTTTATTTTACTTAAACCATAAAGCTGTATCTGAACAGTCTGAGATATCCTTCATCACAGGCACATTTGCAATTATCAAGGAAAAGGATCCCACAATTCTTACATTTTAAAGAACATGCTATTAAAAAGAAGGGAGAAAAACAAAATGTTAGAACTCAGCTAGTGCAATGAAAGTTGCTGTTTAAACTGAGATTTTATTGCTTTAAAGTTATGGAAATAATGGAACTCCAGTACATTGGATAGGGAATATTTGCCTAGTTACAGTAATCCATTAATGTATATCTTTTATTACATGAAATTTAGCAATTCAAACAGCCATGAAGGATTCAGTACAACAGCACAACCCATGCCAGCAAAAGAAAAAATTTGCATTTGGACTGAGTAATTAGTTTTTGACTGAGATTGACATACACATTAAAACAGTCGTGAAAAACAACGTAGTACTGGAAATAGCAAAAGACCCTCCTCAATAACTAGAATAAGCAGAATATTATTTGTTTAATACATTATTTGACAACCTTTGCTGTTATTATCAGTCAAATTATTTATTTGAAAATAATTTTCTGCGGGATTTGAACAGCTCTATAGCAGTTGAATACCCTTTGTCAAATGATTTAGTCAACAAATAAAAAAGCAAAGTTAATTGAATAATTTATATAATGAGTATTTTTCTGATATTCAACCAAATCAATAATATTTAGTTAACAGCACTCATTTATAATATATTCTCTGTGCTAAGAATTTCCTGTACATAAATTCAGAGGGAAATATTACAATGAATTTAAAAAATTTAAATGCTCATAAATGATTTGCTCTTACCAGAGGTTTGATTATTACACGTTACTTTCATGAGGGAAAAAAAGAGAGGAAAAATTAAACATGAAAAAGTACATTCTATTTAGGAAAAAGCAAGAAGTATCAGAAAGAGCTATAATTTAGTTAAGAGAAAAGTTTGAACTATTAGTTCTATTAAAAATGTTAGGGCCAGATTTTCAAAAAAGCTCAGCACTCAACAGCTTTATCTGAAAATAGGGAAAATTTGTCCCTTAACATTTTCTTATGCACTGTGCAGTAGCTAATTGTTCTTGGTACCATATAACTAAAAGGTCATTATGAACACTACAGTAGATAGGATAATTGTTGCTATCCTGAGACCACTACACAGCTCACATGGACAAAAGTCTACCCTGTGATATATGCACACAGCTTCTGTTGATTCAGCTTTCACTCCCTCCATTATTATACAAATTCTTTATTATCTTATTTTTGTTGTGTAAAATCCTGGCCCCAGTACAGTCAACGGGAGTTTTGCCATTGTCGTCAATGGGAGTCAGTTCTGTTTTATCTTCCCAACTAATGTTGCAGACATCCCCATACATGTATACCTTGACCACGACGTAACTACCATTGTACAGTTTGAAGGAGTGGAAGTATCCATTGCAAAAAGAAATGGAAGAGGATTCCTTTTTCCTAATTCTTTAACCATTATCTTCTGAATTCTGTAAAGGCAGAGATGGACTGTTTGTTTTTCTGTTGTTGCCGAATAAATTGTAGTCTGCACATTGCCCCTTGTAGGGTTCCCAGCCTCATCTTTTGAATGTACTGTGCAGGTTTCCTTTGAGGACAAGGGCTGACAGGTCAGAGATGGAGTGATTGTTTTGTGAAAATTATTCTCCCCTGGGTGCTATGGCAGTTTTGTCTTTTATCATTTTTCTGTGCAAATTTATTCAAGAGTGTAGTGATTGTCTGGTTTCACCTACACAGTTACTGGTGCATTTGTGGTGCACTGGATGAGGTACACCACAAGCTGGGAGAGGCATGCATAGGACTCAGAGATCTTGAAAGGTGCGTAGTGGGGATGGAGCATTGATCATCATAGCAGTGTAGATATGTCTGCAGGTTTCATGTCTGTTGTTATGGCAGGGTCTGGTGCCATTTTGAGTTGGTGGGTCCTGGTCTGCGGGTAGTTTGCTTTTGATGATAAGCGTGGCAAGATTGGGGGATTGTTTGAAGGCCAGAGGAAGGGATTCAGGAAAGGTTTCTTTCAGGATGTGGTCCCTAACAAGTATCGGTTGTAACTATTTAATGATACTGTTTGATGGGTTCCAGTGTGGGGTGGTAGGTGACCAGTAGGGCTGTGCAGTCTGAGGGTTTTTATTTCCTGTATTGAAGCAGGTTCTCTTGGGGTATATAGTGGTTCCTTGCTTTCAAGTGGGGAGGGAGGCCACTTTGCCTTGCTGCATCAGTCAGCAGCACTCAGACTCAGGTCCCGCTGGCGGGGCCAAGCAGTAAGCAGTTTATAGTTCATAGCTTCCTAGCAGGACAAACAATGGTTAACAGTCTGGAGCTCTAGCCTCCTTGGGCAGGGCAGAGCAGTGAGCAGTCTTTAGCCCAGACTCTCCCAGCTAGGGCTACCACCAATCAAGAGTCTAGGGCTCTGGCCCTCTAGGCGAGGCAGAGCACAAGCAGTAATTAATGGGTCAGACAGTAATTAATAATCCATAAGGGAAGCTCTGGCCCTTGGGGAGGGGCAGAGCAGGGCGCAGTCTTTAGCCTAAACCTCTGGGTGAAGGTAGACAGCAAACACAGTAGGGAAGCTCTGGCCCTCTGGGCAGGGCAGAGCAGGGAGCAGGTGTTAGTCTAAGTCTCCTGGCGAAGGCAGCCCACAAACAAACAGTCTGGAGCCTGCAGTCTCCTGGCTGGGGCAAGCCACAAGCAACATACAGGCCCTCTGGCCTGGGGTGAATAGCCCACCACGCAGGGATGGGGTTGGTGGCAGGGGGTAGAGGGACCCAGGTCTACCCTACTCCACTGGGTCCCAGCCCAGGGCCCTAACAGTGGCAAATGGTTCCACCACTGGGTCAACAGGGATCCTACCGAAACATGCTGACTCGTGCTCCAGCAACAAAACCAGACTAAAGTCTGGTTTTCCTGGGCTACTTTCTACCACAGTCTGGGGGGAGTCCCTAGTCCAAGGGTCCTCTGTCTCCTCAGGGTACACTGTGGACAGCAGTCCTGACAACTCCTCTCCGGAGTCGGTCTCCCCCAGGGCAGGGCACTGCACAGCACAGGTTCAGCTCCAGAGTTCTGCAGCAGGCTGGTGACATCTGTCTTTTTCCCTGGCTCCTGCTCAGTTGAGCTGCAGGGCTCTCCCTGTATACTTCCTGCCCTACCCCAGTACTTCTGATGAGAGGTGTGGGGTGGCTTTGGCTCCACCCACCAGGGAAAGTGTAGTGGTCCCTCACTCTCAAGTCCAGAGGGTGGCCACTCGGCCTCACTACAGGGTATTTGGGTGACCTGTTCCATGATGTGATATACTTCTCTGGTGGAGTGTCCTTGTTTGGAGAACGTGGTTTTAAGTACGTTAAGGTGAGTATCCCTGACTTTCTCCTCAGAGCATATTCTATGATAGCTGAGTGCCTGGCTGTAGATAACAGATATCTTAGTGCATTTGAGGTAGTTACTGGATCTGTGAAGGAAAATGTGGTGATCCGGGGGCAACTTGTATATGGTTGTCTGTAGGGTTCCATTGTTGAAGTTGATCATGAAGCAGTGGTGTTCTAGAGGGAGTTTGATGACTGGATCATGATGGTTGAAGTTGTGATGGAAATTCATGAGGGAGTTTAGGTCGTCTGTCCAGAGGATGAAAATATCATCAATGAATCTCAGGCATTGGTTTAATGGTGCATTTGTCCAGAAATCCTTCATCAAGGTAGCCCATGAAGAAGTTGGCATATTGTAGAATCATCCTAGTAGCCATGGTGGTTCCCATGGTTTGGACCAAGTGTTTGTTGTTGAATGTAGAATTGTTATGAGTGAGGATGAAATGGATGAGTTTGGTGATGTGTTTGGGATGGAGATCAGAATGTTGTCCATTGTCATGTAGATATCTGAGGCAGGCAGTGATGCCATCCTTGTGAGAAATGTTGATGTATAGGGAGATGACATCCATGGCAGCAAGAATGGTGTTCTGAGGGAGGTTGTTAATATTCTGGAGTTTCTGGAGAAAGTCAATTGTGTCCTGGATGAAGCTGGACCTTTGTGTGGTGAATGGTTTGAGGATGGTTTCTATGAGTCCTGATATTCCTGGGACATTAAATTCATAACTTTGCTAAACACTACAAATCTTGGTCTTAATAAAGACACTGGATTTATGGCTTATTACAACAATCTGTAATGCCCTAGCCCCGTTTTTTTGTCCTATGACTCCAGAGCTGTTCACCTTGAACTTATCTAAATAATCTATTCCACTGTTCCACCTTGTATTTAGCTCTGACACTCAAAGGCCAGGTCTACACTACAGACCTATATGAGTATAACTACATCATTCAGGGGTGTGAAAAATCCACATCCCTGAGCAACACAGTTATACCAACCTAGTCCCCCCTCCCCCATGTAGACAGGGCTATGTCAACAGGAGAGCTTCTCCTGTCAGCACAGCTACCACCTCTTGGGGAGGTGGATTAACTGCATTGACAGAAGAAGGGCTCCCATCGGCATAGGAGCATCTTCACTTAAGGGCTACAGCGGTACAGCTGTGCCAATGCAGCATTTTAAGTGCAGACCTGCCCTAAGTACCTTTCCCAGACTTGAAGAAGAGCTGAGTGTAACTTGAAAACTTGCCTCTTTTATCAACAGAAGTTGGTCCAATAAAAGATATTACCTCACCCTCTTTGTCTATGAAACATTAATAACAATAATGACTGAATGCACACAGGAAGCAGATCTTCTGAATAATAAGGAACAGGGCTGGATTAAGTTTTTGTGGGACCCAGCACCCCAACAGTGGCCCCACCCCCCACTCCGCCCCACTTGGCCTCGTCCCCCGACGAGGCACCATCCGCACTCCACCCCAAGGCTCCACCTCCACTTGGCCTCATCCCCTGAGGCCCCGCCCACCACTCACACAGGGGGCAAAGGAGGGAGAAGAGCAATCGGGGGCAAGGGGAGGAGAGGAGTGGAGTGAGTGGCAGCCAGGGCCTGTGGGAAGAGACCAAGCAAGGGTGGGGCCTTGGGGCGGAGCACAGACAGAGCAGGGTTGTGGGGCCACTGTCTGGGTACCAGGGCCCCTTCTGAGCGTAGGCCCAGTGCCACGGCACCATTTGTGCCATTGTTAACTCAGTACTGATAAGGAACCATGTTTTACAGTCACTTTCCTGTCCACAACCACACTTTAATACTATTGTTTTACTTTGTAAGGCAATACTCTGAAAACCTTGTAACACATCCACAAGTAATTTTTAAAATTCCCATTAACAACATTCAAGTAGCAAACAACCATTTAAAATCTTTTCACAAACAGTAGAACCTTATTTTGTATGTTGACACCGAAGCAGTCAATGCAAAAAGACCTCGTTTTCTCAACTGCAGACTGTGGGCTACAAAAAAATACCCCCCCACCCGAAGTTCAGAGCTGACATATTACATTCCAGCAAATCTTTTCATGACATGTACATCACATCAAATTATATAAAATGACAATGTGTAACTGGACATGCCTGTCACAGTCTGACACTTCACAAAATGGCATGCCAGGGAATATGAAAGAGAAGTCTTACAATCTGGGGTTAATAGGGGAAGAGACTTCACTCAACGTTTGCATCAAATGTTCTTTCCCAAACCTCTGTGAACAGTAAGTATGCAGCAACGTTTGCTCTCTTAGGCAAGAAAATATCCACTCTGACAGCCTACAATCACTCCTACAATAAACAGCCACTAAACATTAGACTGCCCCTAAGACTTTTCTTCTTTAGGCAGCCATCTGTATGACAAAGATGGCCCCAATGTACAAATCTGTCGGCAGGAACCGTGTCTCTTTTTTGCTACTCCTAGAAGCAGAGAGCTGAAAAATCAAGTTTGATCTGGTCCATGTTTGGGAGTTCAAGTGATGATGCACTTGCAGGCATCTTCACTGAGCAAGGAGCATGAAGTCGCCATGCAACTGGGATAAGCTTTGGATAAAGTTTGGCAGGACAAGATGGGCTTCAGTACGGAAAAATATTCTGAGAAAATGTATTAGATATTATAATCTAGGATCTGAAGATCTTTTGGAGCAAATCCCTGTGGTTGAACATTTTCAAAAGCTCTGGCCACATTTTTTTTTTTTTTTTTTGCAAAGGCTGTACAACATGGGATCTCACCTCACTGCTGGTCTTTCAAAAGCATCTTTTATGAAACCCCTGGATCCAAATTCTCAAAAAGTATAAATTTTGTACCCACAATTTTGACAGAAATCAATGGTGGATGAAAATGATTGAATTCACTCAGTAAAGAGATACATTATAAATATATTTTTAAATAGCTAAGTTACATGTACTACATCATTTCTTCTTGTAATTGTAGTAAATGCTGTAGTAAAGTCAAATACCATGCCACTGTAAATGATGCTTTTTTAATGGTGATCACTATATCTTTTGCAGGCACAAATCAGCATGCTAAATATGGGCATAAATGATCAAATGTAGACAACTGATTGTGCCAGCAATTAATCGTTGGAGCAAAATCAGAATGCAGGTTGAGGCTTCCAAAAATTTGGCCCTTACGCTTTATAAAGCTACAAGGTCTGTCACAGGGAGGGCTGGTCCCTGTAAATGATGCAGGTCCAGCTCCCCCGTGCCGTATCAAGTGCAGCCGTAGCAGCAGTAACAGTCATCGTTGTCAACATCTTTGGAGAAAGCTGCTGAGAGCAGAACGCTCTCGGCAGGCCATCCTTGGGAAGAGGGAGGAATTGGCTATGAGACTATATTTGGGACCTGGGAGAATGCTGAGGGCATGAGACCAGCAAGAGGGGTTTTCTGGCTGCTCTCCCCAAGCCAGAGCGCCAGGGCTGGAGAGGGCTGAAGGTACTGTGGATGGACTTGGACCCTGAGAAACTGCGAGATGACCAGGGAGAGTGAAGGATGCTCCAAACAGACAGGCTGTGGGGGCTCCTACTGTAAAGAGCGGAGTTAGAAGGGCTGGTGTGTCTGTGCTGACAAAGGACAGGAGAGGGCTGCGCTGGAGAGCTTGGGTGTGGTGAAGACATCAGGGCTGCATGTTGCATGTACTTTTGGGACTGTACTAAGGAATTTTAAATTATGGTTGTGGGATTCTTATGATTCATCTGCATGGGACTTCAGTAATAAATGAACCCCACAAGGGTTATATTTATACTTGGGAACACTCTGTGGGTATCAGAGAGAAACTGAGGCAGGCCTGCTGCAGTAGAGCACTCTGGGTGCAGCTGACCTATGGCAGGGCCAGATCCTCAGTTCTCATACGTGATTTTATATAATCATTAGGACAGAATAATCCCTGGCATAATGCTACTGAAATCAATGCCATTACACCAAAGGTGAATTTGACCTAGTGTCTATATTATAAGTTATATATGAAAACAGTTTACTTCTCCTTGTCTCACCTACAGGAGCTAGACACTGCTGGGGCAAAAAAGAATTCCTCTGTGCGGTCTTGCAAAACTGTCAGGAATATTTAATGGCCCAGGCACAAATTTTATTCATGATTATTTTAAAAGGCTATTTTACTTATTCATCCCACATACATTTTGAAAACTGCTATAAAACCAATAACGTATGCCCCTATCTGTTCCAGATGGCAAGCATTTTATCTCTACGTTGTACATTGTAACATTTTCTTTTAAACTCTGGTTCCATGAGTTCATGAATAAAGATTAAATAGGTGCCTGCCAGAGGGACGCTTGACCAAGTTGCTGTAACTTTAAGAAAGGCTTTCACTACTAAACGAGCAAAAACTAATTATATGCAGGTGGCAGGATAATAATCATTATATAGTAATTAATACATGTAGCTATGTAAAATCCAAGTTTCTAATCTGAAAGCGTCTTGGCTAGTTATTACAATGTACTGTGTACTACTTACAGAGGGCTATAGTTCCAAACAACAGAGGTGAACAATCCAGGGCTTTGCATACCATTCACATATCCACATCCCATATACTTCATCCTTGCCCAGACAAGAAAGATACAATTTTTTTTTAAAGTAAAAATCCACAGATGAGGACCAGGAGAATACTATGTACTTTATCAAATGTTAGAGAAGGACATAGTCACATTACCTCTGTGCAATGTCCACAGAGAGGACCTCAGCTGTCACTACTTTCAAAATTATACCAGCTTGCTTCATCCCACCAAGCCTTCGAAGATAAATAGATTCAAGCCTCCAGTTTAAACAATAAAAGAATATATTTCTTCATTTCTGTACATTTCTTGGATATTCTATCTGTACATAACTTTAATGCTTCAGCATCCTTCTAGAAATGTTTATGTGAATGTTGTATTTTCTGAGGTAGCCATCTTGGCCAGAAACAATATTTCTTACTATTACGCAATAGGCCTTTATTCACCATTGTGTGCAGTTAAAAGTATCACTGTGAATTTACCGGTCCTTACCATTCTGCTTCTACAGTGTCCTATATAGGCTGCAAGAGGGTCAAAGCTCTCATTATAGGGGCCAATTACACCTTGGTATGCATGAACAGATGGATCAAGTAGTCAATATGATGCCCTCACAGATGATCATGGAGAAAGGTTAGTCAGTTCACCATCCCTAAGTTAACTTTCAAGAATTACCTGTCCTCAACCAAGCATTAATTTGTTCCATTTAAATAAGATTGCAACCAATCTAGGAAACTGTCATAAGAAATTGGGCATTTGTCTTTCCTCCACTGTGTCCACAGCCATCTTTCAGTGTACTGGCTTTCAAAAGACTTGAGACATTTTAAAAGCAGCTTCTAACTATGCCATCACATGCTACATCCATTATATTTTTCTCTCCCCTGTCAATATCCAATATATTTCACTAGCACTTTCATGTAAAACTTTGAAATATTTTGAGACACAAAAATGAAAAAATTTTAGCCTGCAAAATATTTAAGTGTAAAATATGTGGTATATACATTGTGATATATAAGTCGAGCCCAATGCTTAAAGAACATCTCCTAGTGATGTATGGAAAACTACATAGAATAAAAATCTTTAGGGCAAAATTTTCAAGGCAAACAGAGGCTCCAATCCTGCAATCAGATCAAGCGGTGGGCAGACCCCTGAACCCATGCAGAGCCCAAATAAACTGGTGGATTTTGCTGATGCCATTGACGAGACCTGCTATAAATGTGGCCTTTGTTACACAAGTACTGGGTTTATCAATAAGAATAATACTTTGCACTAAAAAAGAGCTTTTATCCAGAAGCTCAGAGTGCTTCACAGAATATTAACTAACTCTCACAGCATCACTGTGAAGTAGGTAAGTAGTATTATCGCCATTTTACAGGCAACGAAATGGACTACAGAGAGTTCAGTGACATGCCCAGGATCAAACAGCATGTGAGTACCAAACCTGGGACTAGAACCCAGCGCTCCTGACTTCCAGGGCTGACTATACAAGATCACCTTTCTAGCAGTATGTTGAAAAATTAAGTAGGTCTTACTTGCCTATATCATTTTTAAATACACTGCTTGGCAGTATAAGTTAAATGCCTGGGTAGGGCCTTACCAAATTCACAGTCCATTTTGGTCCATTTCACAGTCATAGGATTTTTTAAATCGTGATTTTCATGATTTCAGCTATTTAGATCTGAAATGTCACAGTGTTGTAATTGTCGGGGTCCTGACCCAAACAGAAGTTGGGGGGGGTCACAAGGTTATTGGGGGGGTTGCAGTACAGCTACCCTTACTTCTGCACTGCTGCTGGTGGCTGCGCTGTCTTCAGAGCTGGGCAGCTGGAGAGCGGCGGCTGCTGGCCAGGAGCCCAGCTCTGAAGGCAGAGCCGCCGCTAGCAGCAGAGCAGAAGGAAGGGTGGCCTGGTACGGTATTGCCACCCTTACTTCTGCACTGCTGCCTGCAAAGCTGGGCCCTCAGTCAGCAGCCCCCGCTCTCCGGCCACCCCGCTCTGAAGGCAGCACAGAAGTAAGGGTGGCATGTTATGGTATAGTTATTAAAATAACCTTCTGACCCCCTGCAACTCCCTTTTGGGTCAGAACCCTCAACTTAAGAAACGCTGGTCTCCCCCTGTGAAATCTGTATGGTATAGGGTAAAAGCACACTAAAGACCAGATTTCACAGAGGGAGACCAGATTTCACAGTCTGTGACGCGTTTTCCATGGCCATGAATTTGGTTGGGCCCTACCTATGAGCACTACTAGCTGTAACCTAGAGCAATATAATTGTATAAATTGTACTATTTTTTTTAAGTGACATGATGTTGCAAGTGCTGAGGGTGGGAAAGTCCCTGTAAAACAAAGTAAAGTAAAACACACTTGCTGATGTCCCTGTAAAACAAAAATGGAAATATTTATAGGGAGACAGCTGCTCCAACCTGCTACTTGGCAGATGATGTATAAACTTTAAGGCTGTTTAAAAACTGGTAACTACACTCTTATGTTAAATGTAAGTGGCTTTCAGGCTACAGCAGTCCCCAGACTGTTAATTAGCACTGCCACAGAATTCAGATCTTTTTTAAATTAACCTTTCTTTTCTCATCCTTTTCTGTTCTTTGTTCCCTGTCCCTTTTGCTGCTCCAGACTCTTTAGACTGTGCAGCAGGGAGGAAGAACCAAAGAGAAAGGGGTTTGGGGATGAAGGGTCCAAAAACAAACAAAAGCCCCAGAGACTTGGGAGTCAAATAACCCTATAAAAATATAAAGAGAACATGGTCATACACATGTGCACACAAAAATCATTAAGATTAAATGTTAGCATTTGTTACACATTTTCTAATTGCTTTACAAAACATTCTTCCATGGTATTTTTCATGGCATAATATTTTTAAAGAATCATTTTAGCACGTATAATTTTCCAAATTTTTTAAAAGATAATATCAATTTTATGTTTGCATTAAAACTCTTCAGAGTCATGGTGATTAATTCATTTCTTGAGTGTTTGCTTTAAGTCCCAAGATACTGGCTAAATATTACCTAGATATAGGAGATAAATACGAGGAGAGAACTGGGATACCAATCCGGCAAACACTTATGCATGTGAGTAATTTTGAGCATGTGAGTGACCCCACTGAAGTCAATGGAACTACTCATGCAAGTCAATGAGTCACTGTTCCTTGGCCCTGATCCTGCAAACACTTACGTACATGCTTAACTTGGATTTCAGTGGGCCTGCTCACAATTCATGTGTAACTATCTGCAGAGTCAGGGTCTGGATATACCATCACATGGGTGTGCCCACGTATTTGATCCCTCAGAGACAGAGGCTGAGTCCTGAATGATATTTTGGATTTCAAGTCACCTTTGTCTCTCAAAAAGTTGCACAAAACTTTGAAACAAGTGAATAAGAAATGGTGACTGACTTGGTTGTCTTCTTAAAATATTGCAAATTGGAAATGCTTAACTCTTCCTTTCAAAACAGAGTGGTTGCAAACCTTGGAAAATATACTGAATATGGAAAGACTGATACCACAGCAGAATGGAGACTGAATACATCCGATCAGCTTTCATATTATTTCAGGAATTTCTTTATAACATTTAACAAATAGGCTCATCCATACAAGACTCTTAACTCCTCTCCCACCTGAAGTCACTGGGAGTTTATGTACAGAGAGAGCAGTTTGCCTGATTGGCTAGATTTAAAACACGGAAAAAAACATATGTGATGTATTTATTTTATGTTAATTTATTTATGGAAAGAAATCAGTACTATGATTCATTCCAGGAGCATCAGCATTTTATAAATATAATTTTAAAATATTATTTATTTCTCACGTAAGTAAACAGATATCTATATATCTATACATAGCTATATATCTGTTACAGCAGGCTGGGCTTCATTACTCCGGGTAACCAAATTAAAAAAAAACAAAAACAGACTCATTCTTATGGAGTTAAGACAAATTGGATCTATGCTGCTGAATCTATTCAGATTTTGCCCCATTTCCTCAAATGTGTAAAAGTGTCTTTCAGACCTCCCATGTTCAAAAGTGAATTTATCAGCCCACTCCTGAGCTATGCTGGCTAACTCACCATGCCATTCCTGTTGATAAACTGTTAAAGAATATTCGTTATTGGTTTTGATATAACAGTTCAAATACAACATGTTGTAAGTGTACATTACTCGTACCTCATCTAACAGATTCACTCTCATGTAGAAAGTGTTCATAAATGTCTGACTTCACATAAGCATTTCTTCCTGTGTGCAGCGTTTCTTCAAGCTGCAGGACATGTGTATTGTCTGCACCACATTTAGCAAAAAAGATTCTGAATAAACATGTCCCCATAAGAGCAACAGTGTAGAGACTGGTTTCAGAGGAACAGCCGTGTTAGTCTGTATTCGCAAAAAGAAAAGGAGTACTTGTGGCACCTTAGAGACTAACCAATTTATTTGAGCATGAGCTTTCGTGAGCCACAGCTCACTTCATCAGATGTGTACCGTGGAAACTGCAGCAGACTTTATATACACACAGAGAATATGAAACAATACCTCCTCCCACCCCACTGTCCTGCTGGTAATAGCTTATCTAAAGTGATCAGCAGGTGGGCCATTTCCAGCACAAATCCAGGTTTTCTCACCCTCCACCCCCCCACACAAATTCACTCTCCTGCTGGTGCTAGCCCATCCAAAGTGACAACTCTTTACATAATCAAGTCGGGCTATTTCCTGCATAGATCCAGGTTCTCTCACTTCCCCCCCCCACCCCCATACACACACAAACTCACTCTCCTGCTGGTCTAAACTGACCACTCTCCAAGTTTAAATCCAAGTTAAACCAGAATATCTGGGGGGGGGGGGGTAGGAAAAAACAAGAGGAAACAGGCTACCTTGCATAATGACTTAGCCACTCCCAGTCTCTATTTAAGCCTAAATTAATAGTATCCAATTTGCAAATGAATTCCAATTCAGCAGTTTCTCGCTGGAGTCTGGATTTGAAGTTTTTTTGTTTTAAGATAGCGACCTTCATGTCTGTGATTGCGTGACCAGAGAGATTGAAGTGTTCTCCGACTGGTTTATGAATGTTATAATTCTTGACATCTGATTTGTGTCCATTTATTCTTTTACGTAGAGACTGTCCAGTTTGACCAATGTACATGGCAGAGGGGCATTGCTGGCACATGATGGCATATATCACATTGGTGGATGTGCAGGTGAACGAGCCTCTGATAGTGTGGCTGATGTTATTAGGCCCTGTGATGGTGTCCCCTGAATAGATATGTGGGCACAATTGGCAACGGGCTTTGTTGCAAGGATAAGTTCCTGGGTTAGTGGTTCTGTTGTGTGGTATGTGGTTGTTGGTGAGTATTTGCTTCAGGTTGCGGGGCTGTCTGTAGGCAAGGACTGGCCTGTCTCCCAAGACTTGTGAGAGTGTTGGGTCATCCTTCAGGATAGGTTGTAGATCCTTAATAATGCGTTGGAGGGGTTTTAGTTGGGGGCTGAAGGTGACCGCTAGTGGCGTTCTGTTATTTTCTTTGTTAGGCCTGTCCTGTAGTAGGTAACTTCTGGGAACTCTTCTGGCTCTATCAATCTGTTTCTTTACTTCTGCAGGTGGGTATTGTAGTTGTAAGAAAGCTTGACAGAGATCTTGTAGGTGTTTGTCTCTGTCTGAGGGGTTGGAGCAAATGCGGTTGTATCGCAGAGCTTGGCTGTAGACGATGGATCGTGTGGTGTGGTCAGGGTGAAAGCTGGAGGCATGCAGGTAGGAATAGCGGTCAGTAGGTTTCCGGTATAGGGTGGTGTTTATGTGGCCATTGTTTATTAGCACTGTAGTGTCCAGGAAGTGGATCTCTTGTGTGGACTGGACCAGGCTGAGGTTGGTGGTGGGATGGAAATTGTTGAAATCATGGTGGAATTCCTCAAGGGCTTCTTTTCCATGGGTCCAGATGATGAAGATGTCATCAATATAGCGCAAGTAGAGTAGGGGCTTTAGGGGACGAGAGCTGAGGAAGCGTTGTTCTAAATCAGCCATAAAAATGTTGGCATACTGTGGGGCCATGCGGGTACCCATAGCAGTGCCGCTGATCTGAAGGTATACATTGTCCCCAAATGTGAAATAGTTATGGGTAAGGACAAAGTCACAAAGTTCAGCCACCAGGTCAGCCGTGACATTATCGGGGATAGTGTTCCTGACGGCCTGTAGTCCATCTTTGTGTGGAATGTTGGTGTAGAGGGCTTCTACATCCATAGTAGCCAGGATGGTGTTATCAGGAAGATCACCGATGGATTGAAGTTTCCTCAGGAAGTCAGTGGTGTCTCGAAGGTAGCTGGGAGTGCTGGTAGCGTAGGGCCTGAGGAGGGAGTCTACATAGCCAGACAATCCTGCTGTCAGGGTGCCAATGCCTGAGATGATGGGGCGCCCAGGATTTCCAGGTTTATGGATCTTGGGTAGTAGATAGAATATCCCAGGTCGGGGTTCCAGGGGTGTGTCTGTGCGGATTTGATCTTGTGCTTTTTCAGGAAGTTTCTTGAGCAAATGCTGTAGTTGCTTTTGGTAACTCTCAGTGGGATCATAGGGTAATGGCTTGTAGAAACTCATGTTGGAGAGCTGCCGAGCAGCCTCTTGTTCATATTCCGACCTATTCATGATGACAACAGCACCTCCTTTGTCAGCCTTTTTGATTATGATGTCAGAGTTGTTTCTGAGGCTGTGGATGGCATTGCGTTCCGCATGGCTGAGGTTATGGGGCAAGTGATGCTGCTTTTCCACAATTTCAGCCCGTGCACGTCGGCGGAAGCACTCTATGTAGAAGTCCAGTCTGCTGTTTCGACCTTCAGGAGGAGTCCATCTAGAATCCCTCTTTCTGTAGTGTTGGCAGGGAGACCTCTGTGGATTAGTATGTTGTTCAGAGGTATTTTGGAAATATTCCTTGAGACAGAGACGTCGAAAATAGGATTCTAGGTCACCACAGAACTGTATCATGTTCGTGGGGGTGGAGGGGCAGAAGGAGAGGCCCCGAGATAGAACAGCTGCTTCTGCTGGGCTGAGAGTATAGTTGGATAGGTTAACAATATTGCTAGGTGGGGTGAGGGAACCATTGCTGTGGCCCCTTGTAGCATGTAGTAGTTTAGAAAGTTTAGTGTCCTTTTTCTTTTGTAGAGAAGCAAAGTGTGCATTGTAAATGGCTTGTCTACTTTTAGTAAAATCCAGCCACGAGGAAGTTTGTGTGGAAGGTTGGTTCTTTATGAGAGTATCCATTTTTGAGAGCTCATTCTTAATCTTTCCCTGTTTGCTGTAGAGGATCTTGATCAGGTGATTCCGCAGTTTCTTTGAGAGCGTGAGGCACAAGCTGTCATGTGCCAGCAATGCCCCTCTGCCATGTACATTGGTCAAACTCGACAGTCTCTACGTAAAAGAATAAATGGACACAAATCAGATGTCAAGAATTATAACATTCATAAACCAGTCGGAGAACACTTCAATCTCTCTGGTCACGCAATCACAGACATGAAGGTCGCTATCTTAAAACAAAAAAACTTCAAATCCAGACTCCAGCGAGAAACTGCTGAATTGGAATTCATTTGCAAATTGGATACTATTAATTTAGGCTTAAATAGAGACTGGGAGTGGCTAAGTCATTATGCAAGGTAGCCTGTTTCCTCTTGTTTTTTCCTACCCCCCCCCCCCAGATATTCTGGTTTAACTTGGATTTAAACTTGGAGAGTGGTCAGTTTAGACCAGCAGGAGAGTGAGTTTGTGTGTGTATGGGGGTGGGGGGGGAAGTGAGAGAACCTGGATCTATGCAGGAAATAGCCCGACTTGATTATGTAAAGAGTTGTCACTTTGGATGGGCTAGCACCAGCAGGAGAGTGAATTTGTGTGGGGGGGTGGAGGGTGAGAAAACCTGGATTTGTGCTGGAAATGGCCCACCTGCTGATCACTTTAGATAAGCTATTACCAGCAGGACAGTGGGGTGGGAGGAGGTATTGTTTCATATTCTCTGTGTGTATATAAAGTCTGCTGCAGTTTCCACGGTACACATCTGATGAAGTGAGCTGTGGCTCACGAAAGCTCATGCTCAAATAAATTGGTTAGTCTCTAAGGTGCCACAAGTACTCCTTTTCTTTTAGTGTAGAGACTGACATAATACTTTATCCAAAACAGACCAACACAAAACCAACCTCCACTAGGGTTGCCAACTCTCACTGAAGCTATTCCGGAAGGCTGTTTTCCCTAACATGACGTAATGTTATTTTCTTAAAATATCCTATTAAAATCTCCTGGATTACTTTCAATAGTCACCGGGAGATCAGTGCCAATTCTGGGAGACTCCTGACCAACCCTGGAGGGTTGGCAACCCTAGCCTCCACTAGTGTGTAAGAGCTAGGAGCAAATTGGTTTAGTTATGTACAGTATGTGAGAGAATTGCCAAGACACAGGATGTTCATGCTCATTTTGCTAGTGCGTGAAAGGACTACTGGAAAATCTGGAGTAACACCACTAATATAATCCATAATTAAGGTTAAGATTTTGTCACAATTGTTTTTAGTAAAAATCACGGACAGGTCGTGGGCAATAAACAAAAATTCACTGGAGCCCATGACCTGTCTGTGATTTTTACAAAAAGTAGCCAGGAGGGAACGGGAATGGGAGGAATGACAGCTGGAGTCTTATGGGGGAGGCACTGACAGCCCGACCTCCTCTGCGGGGGGGACACAGCCCTGGCCACAGCCATAGGTAAGAGGTGCACACAGCTCTGGTTCTGCCTGCACCCACACAGCCCCAGCTCCAGCCATGTCCAAAGCCACAGGGCAGAGGCGCGCAGTCTCGGCTCCAGACGCAGCCATGGGGGCACACAGCCCTAGCTTTGGCCACGGCCACAGAGGGTGAGGGGCGCACAGCCCCAGCTCCGTCCCTGGCCACAACTGCTGAGAGCTGAAGCTGAAAAAGTCATGGAGTAAAGTCAGGGAATCCATGACTTCCATGACCTCTGTGACTAAATCATTATTCTTATCTGTAATAAAATTTCCTCTGATGTGGATTTGTGACCAGGGTTTTAGCTCAGAACTGATTCTAAGAAGTTGTGTAATTTTGTTCTTATCATACAATAAGATCAAAGAAGTAGAAAAATGCTTTATACAAGATTTTACTTTTTGTAAATCATCGTTTTCTATGCAGCTATGGATCTATACTCCAATAGTTAATGTCAGCTGGAAGCATTATGGGCAGGCTCCTTAGGGGTTTCTTTTTCTTGGAGTTTTCTTTACAATACTAATCAGTGAACTACTGAAAAGTATCATAGTGTGATATGATAAATATGGCCTTAATTTATTCTTTCATTTTAATTTTTTCACATTATAGTTCTTTTGTTTTCCTCCATACAACGTTTATATATAAAGTCTGTACAAGGGAGTTTATTCCCAAGATACCCAGATACTCCAAAATACATTTTTTTCAGTTTTCAATGTAAAATTTGTTTAATGTCTGAAGTTTCTTTTTGGATTATGCTTACTATTTATATTGCCTATTATTAAATATTATTTATATAGTACCCTATAAATAAATACAACTGAAAGATCCCTGTTTGAGCATCTTACAATCTGAAGCTCTGATCCTGTAAATTAGACGCCTGCATTCTGCCTGTGCCCATTCATTGCCCCAAAGGGATCTATCTGTATAGGCAGTGTTATACCAATAAAATAAAAACCAGCAGGATCTTATTAAAGGGGAAAAGGCAAAATACCACATTTATTGTGAATATTGAAAGAATCATAGTAAGCAGTTAGTTATAGTTATAACATTCCATTCAATCTCATATTTATTCACACATTCATTCATACACACACACACACACAGGTTCTGCAAGGTTGTTATCATAGTTACCAGCCTTAGAGTTGCTCATGCCAAGCCACTGGCCAGGTGGCCTGGACATGAGGAGGGAGCAGGGCCTTGTCAGATGCACATCTGATGCTCCTGGAAGTTGGTTTGCAGAATCAGACCCCAAAGTTCTCACTTTCTAGAGTCCATTTTTATAGGAATTTCTTCCTATGCCAGTCTATGGGAATTGCTTCATCATGCTGTTGCTGAATCAATCAGCAGATAGCACATTCCTGACGGCTCCGTGCTGCCAGATGTTATCTTGTTCTTTGGTTCTCCCATTCTTGAGGCTGTTGGGTGGATTCCAGTCTGCCCGCCGGGGTCCTCTGGTTATTTCCACTTGACGCCTTCTTCAGCAGATGGACACTGGATTCTTAGGCTGGCACCTCCCTGATCATTCAGTTATTATCCACACCAAGCATCCATCCACATACATCCTCTATCTCTATTTTAATCACAATTGTTAACAAAGAGAGATGAATACAACAAAAGGGTGGGGAGTCTCTGGGTGCTGTTTCTATTGTTACAGAGTATTGCTTTGAGTCTCTCTCTGTGTGAGTAGTTGCTGTTACAAAGAATTGCTCTGAGAGCACACTCTGTCTTAGAATGTACTAACACAATTAGCAGCTTGCAAGTTTCACACATAGAGGGAGAGAAACAGTACCAAAAACCAAGAGACCTCTTAATTAGTAATACCCTGGAATTTAAACTATGGGGAATCAAACTCATTTGTGGTTTTAATATAGAACTTCTTTAATATGATCCAACAACAGGATTCTGCCCATGCAGGTCTGATAGCCATAGGCTCTGGTTCTGCACACATGCAAATGAATAACTTAAACAACCACAAATCAGAAGCTGACAGTATGAATAAGGAACTGGGAGAAAGGAACCAATTTCAGTCTCTTGTAACTTTATTCACATGAAGAGCCTTAAAGGTTATAACATTTCACGCATGACTACGGTTACTCACATGTGTAAGCATCTGCAGGATTGGGACCTTCAGGCTCTAATACTTTACTTAGGGCGACCAGATAGCAAGTGTGAAAAATCGAGATGGGGGCAGAACGTAATAGGCACCTATATAAAACAAAGCCCTGACTATTGGGACTGTCCCTATAAAATCGGGACATCTGGTCATTCTAACTTCACTTCATTGGGGTTACTCACTACACCTGGTAATGTTTGCAGGATCCGGCCTTTTGCCATTAGATTTAGGGACAAATTTTTCTCTCATTTACCCTGGTGTAAGTCTGGAATAACAGTACTGAAGTCAATGCAATGGCATAATGGAGGGCAGAATATGGCTCGTAAATGTTATATATAGGTTCAGATTTGAAATGTTACGTTTTTCCCCCTATGCACCCAGCATTTCTACAGCACAGAGAATTTGTTACCACTTTACACAGGGAATAGACTGATTTATTTGTGAAATCCTTCAGTAGGGGAAGCCAAATAAAAAGTCCCAAAGCTGTTCAGTGATGTCAATACCTTTCTGTAATACATTTTGCAAATATAAATGCCAAGTATAGAAAAAAGAGAGGAGAAAAGAGTAAGTTCATTCCCTAACTAAGAAGATATTGAAGATTTAGAGCCAGGGAACAGAGAGTTTTGAGGTTGGAATCTCCCTGCCTTTTTGTGAATGAAAATCTAAAAAACCTGTTGAAAGGCTGAGGCCTTTGATACTGTCTTCAGCTCATCAAGGAATAGGCACCTCAAAATTCTTTTATAGAAAACTGAAATTGCCGACAGCAACGCAAACATACAACACCACAACTTATTTAACATTAAACATGGACTAGACACTCTAAGCCTTTACAGTAAATACGTATGATTGTCCTTCAGTTTGATTCAAACTAACACGCACTTTAGCTATCTCTAAAGCACGTGTTTAAACATTCTAAAATATTGATTAAACATACTATGAAAAGATACTTTTCAAAATATAAAAATAACCAATTACTTGGTATAACTTCAATTACAGCAACATGGGTCAATTCAATATTCTATAGGACAAGAATAATGGTGATAGGCATTGTAAGTCTGTTGTTAAATAAACTGCCTAGTAGAAAACACCATATTGAAATATTATTAAATCCCGACTATTAATCATCCTCAGGTTGGCAATGACCCAGAGTAATGTATAACATACACCATAAATAATAAGTAACCACTTTCTATCCATTACCCGTTTGATGTAAAATTGATGCATTTAATAGTACATGCTGCTTTGAAATTACTGAAATGGCAATAAACAAAGAAAACCCTGTTAACTCATTTAGACAACCTCTGGCCTCATTAAAGGCAATCTGGAAAGCAGTGTACAGAGGTAACTTTTCTTTCTGTCCTTTTTTTCTGAACCTTGCTCTTCCGATCAAAAGAGAAGCTTAGTATCTCTTGTTCAAACAATTAGAGAAGTATTGAGTTCAGGACATATAAAACACATCAGCTAAATTTAGTATGCTAAATTTTATTTGACAAAAAAAAGGGATCATATCATACTCTCTAAACTTGTCAACTTCTTAAGGTACAGTTTGGTTATAGATACTTAGGATGGTTAAAATAAGCCCACTGGTACAAACCAGTAAATACTGAAGAACCTCCACTACTGACTTTCTGCTAGTGAATGCATTAGCTCGTTCTCCTGTAAAGGATGGAGCTACTGGTGGGACAAGAGCTTCCCAGAGAGCAGCTACCTACCAGCCTGAGCACATTGGCAGCTGGAGCATCCATCTTCTGACTACAGTTGTGTACGTTCAGCAGTAGCTGGATCTCCTCTCTAGCTTAATCAGTTTTGTGAGGACTTCGTAGAGCCCACCCCAAGGAGAGAAGCTGGAAAAGCAGTAGCCCCAGCAGCTTGGGGAAAGACTTCATCTCGTGTATTGGGGCTACCTGCTTCTGCCTGCTGTGAAGGGAGGGCAGGGCAGGCAGTGGTCAGGGCAGGGCACTGTAAGAACTGACCATGCAGCTTGCAGGGCAGGGTGCCAAGCTTTACGGGTGTAAGGCAAGCAACAGATAGGTCAGGGTGCCCAGCACTGTGGGTGCAGAGCAGTGAAGAGAGCACAGGGCAAACAGAGCAGGGAAGGATGGGGGGTTGCAGGACAGGACACCAGGTACAGTTGAAGGTATGAAACACGGAGGTCACTTGGGCGTGGAGGCAGGGCAGTGTGTCAGGCCGTCTGGGTACAGCAGGCACAAAGCAGGGAACTAGACACTGGGTGCCGCAGCGCAGCAGGCGGGTGGCAGGGAGGGGGCAGGGCACTACGCGGGGCGGGGCGGGGCGCGGCGCAGCATGGGGCAGGGCACTACGCGGGGCGGGGCGGGGCGCGGCGCAGCATGGGGCAGGGCACTACGCGGGGCGGGGCGGGGCGCGGCGCAGCAGGGGGCAGGGCACTACGCGGGGCGGGGCGGGGCGCGGCACAGCATGGGGCAGGGCACTACGCGGGGCGGGGCGGGGCGCGGCGCAGCAGGGGGCAGGGCACTACGCGGGGCGGGGCGGGGCGCGGCGCAGCATGGGGCAGGGCACTACGCGGGGCGCGGCGCAGCAGGGGGCAGGGCACTACGCCGGCCGCAGCACAGCGGTGGGAGGGGCAGGGCAGTACGCGGGGCGCGGCGCAGCGGAGCGCGGGGGTAGGGGCAGGGCACTACGCGGGGCGCAGCGCAGTGGGGGGCAGGGGCAGGGCACTACGTGGAGCGCAGCGCAGCAGGGCACTACGCGGGGCGCAGCGCAGCAGGGGGGCGGGGCAGGAGCAGGGCACTACGTGGAGCGCAGCGCAGCAGGGGGGGGCAGGGCACTGCGCGGGGCGCAGCGCGGCAGGGGGGTGGGGGCAGGGCACTGCGCGGGGCGCAGCGCGGCAGGGGGGCGGGCGCAGCGCAGCAAGCAGGGGCCAAGCACTGTAGGGCTCTGGGAAGCGGCGCAGGGGCCGCGGAGGGCTCTCGGGCCGGGGTCGGGGTGCCCGGGATCATGGCTGCGGGCAGGGCGGCCGCTGGCTCCGGAAGGGGAAGGGGGAGATCCGGCTCCATTGACGGCGGCGGCTCCTGCTGAAGCTGAACTGCTGGCAGCGGCGGCTCCGCTACGAGTCCCCGCCCTGGGGGACAAGCAGGGAGCGGAGATAAAAATAACCCGGGGCAAAACGGGAGCCCGGCCCGCGCAGGCACCGCTGGGATTCGAACCCAGGATCTCCTGTTTACTAGACAGGCGCTTTAACCAACTAAGCCACGGCGCCGGCTACTCCTTTGGGCGCCGAGGCGGCCCCATCCATGGCTCGGCAGCCACTCTCCGCACACAAAGGGAGGTGGGTGCTCGGACCGCGTGGGGCCGGGGTGCAAGCGACACCCCCAATACTCCTCGGGGTGCTGCGAGCCCGCTGCACAATACTGCGCTCGCTCCCAACCCCCGCGCCTCGGCGGCACCCCGAACAGCGCGGGGGGTGGGGGCCTCCCGCTGCTCTCAGCCCCCTCCTAGCCTGGCAGAGGCACCCACCCCAACCCTCAAAGAGCCGGGGGGGGGGGTGCACCTTGCCCTTGCCGCCCAGGGCTGCCGTACACCTAACATGTAGGTCACCCTAGCTAGGGCATCGGGGGGTGAAAAATCCACCGCCCAGCAGCGTAGCAGACGTCGGGCCGGCCTGGGTTCCGTGGGGCTGTCCGGCTTTGACCTGCACCCTCCGGCCCGTGGCCTGGGTGAACCAGAACATTTCCCACCTTCAGGGCCGGGCGGTTGAGGAGAGGAGACAAAAGGGGCAGTTGTCCTGGGCCTCCCCACGTGCCAGGTGGCAACGCCCCACAAAACCGAGTGGTGTTGGGACCTGGCGCACAGTGTCACGGTGCCAGTCCGGTTTGGTCTGGCTGCCCCCCATCTCCGAAGCAGCAGCCGGACCAAATTTGAGTGGTGTTGCGACCCCATGTGCTAAGTCTCCCTGCCAATCAAATCTGGGCTGGCCAGCAGCACCCCATCTCTCTCTCGGGGCAGACTGGCCAAACCTGTGGGGCATGGCATACCACTTTAGCCACTGGAGAGGGTGGGAGGTATGTCGAGCCCATAGCTATGCCAGCCCAAACCCCGGCATCGATGCATGGTTGCTGGAAGAATGCTTCCCTTGACCGAGACTGTCGCTTGGAGAACTGGTGTTCCAACAGTGACAGAAAAGCCCTTCTGTCACTGGAGACTGCATCTACGCTTAGGGTTGCCAGGTGTCCGATTTTTGACTGGAACATCCGGTTGGACAGGGGACCCTGGCAGCTCCAGTCAGCACCAATAAAAGTCCAGTTGATGCAGGGCTTGCAGGGTCCCTACCCGGTTCTGTGCCACTCCCAGGAAGCAGCCGGTGTAGTACTGGCATGTCCCTCTGGCTCCTACATGTAAGGGTGGCACTTGAGACTGGGCAGTGTGCAGAGCCCCCATGGCCCCCACCCCATGGCCCCACCCCATGCCTAGGAGCTGGAGGGACATGCCAGCCACTTCCGAGCAGCCACCTGAGGTAAGCGCCACCCAGAGCTCGCACCCCTCACCCCCTCCTGCACCCCAACTCGCTGCTCCAGCCCCGAGCCCCGTCACACACCCAAACTCCCTCCCAGAACCCACACCCCAACCGTCCCGCACACCAAACCCCTTGGCCCCAGACCAGTGAAAGTGAGTGAGTGAGGGTGGGGGAGAGCAAGTGACGGAGGGAGGGGGGATGGAGTGAGCAGGGACAGGGCCTCGGAAAGGGGCAGGGCAGAGGTAGGGCCTCGGAGAAGGGGCGGGGCAAAGGTGTTCAGTTTTCAGCGATTAGAAAGTTGGCAACCCTATCTATGCTACATGGATATAACAGCATAGCTATGGAGCCAGTCTCACGTTGGCAGGTTGCAGACATAGGCTATGTCTACACTACCGTGATAAATCAACCTACACTATGCAACTCCAACTACGTGAATAACGTAGCTGGAGTCAACGTACCTTAGGTTGAGTTACCACAGAGTCTACAACATGGGAGGTCTACAGGAGATTTACTTTATTCTTCTCATCTGGGGTAGAGTACAGGGGTCAACTAGACCCACTCAATTGACCACCGTGGATCAATCTTAGAGCGTCAATCCCTGCTGTAGTGTAGACCTGTCCATACATGCACCTCACAGAGGGCTTGTCTACGCTACCGCACAGGGTCAATCTAAGATACGCAATTTCAGCTACATGAATAGCATAGCTGAAGTTGACATACTTAGATCTACTTACTGCGGTGTCTTCACTGTGGTAAATGGACAGCTGACGCTCTCCTGTCGACTCTGCTTGCGCTTCTCGTTCTGGTGGAGTACCAGAGTCAATGGGAGAGTGCTCAGTGGTCGATTTATCGCGTCTATACTAGTTGCGATAAATTGACCCCTGCTGGATCGATTGCTGCCCATGTTGTGTATCTCAGAGCTTGTCTACACAAGACGCATATAATTTAAATTATTTTTTTCTAATTTAGATCCAGGTCTGGTAAGCCCTCCACATGCAGAATGTCCACAGACATCAGTGGGAATTCCTCTCTCAGGGAGCCTTTACACTGTTAGCTTCTTGGGGCAAATGCTCTGTTTCATGCTATGCCAAGCAAACTGATGACTTTAAAAATAGAAATAACAGCTGTCAAGGTTCCTTCCCCACTCTGAACTCTAGGGTACAGATGTGGGGACCTGCATGAAAGACCCCCTAAGCTTATTCTTACCAGCTTAGGTTAAAAGCTGCCACCACCAAAGTGTTACACAAAGAACAGGGGAAGTGCCCACTTGGAAATGTCTCCCCCAAAAATATCCCCCCCAAGCACTACACCCCCTTTCCTGGGGAAGGCTTGATAAAAATCGTCATCACTTTGCATAGGTGAACACAGACCCAAACGCTTGGATCTTAAGAACAATGAAAAAAGCAATCAGGTTCTTAAAAGAAGAATTTTAATTAAAGTAAAAGAATCACCTCTGTAAAATCAGGAAGGTAAATACCTTATAGGGTAATCAGATTCAAAACATAGAGAATCCCTCTAGGCAAAACCTTAAGTTACAAAAAGACACAAAAACAGGAATATACATTCCATTCAGCACAGCTTATTTTATCAGCCATTGAAACAAAACAGAATTTAATGCATATCTAACTAGATTGCTTACTAACTCTTTACAGGAGTTTTGACCTGCATTCCTGCTCTGGTCCCAGCAAAAGCATCACACACAGACTGAGAGGACCCTTTGTCCCCCCCTGCTTTGAAAGTATCTTGTCTCCTCATTGGTCATTTTGGTCAGGTGCCAGCAAGGTTATCTTAGCTTCTTAACCCTTTACAGGTGAAAGGGTTTTTCCTCAGGTGCCAGCAAGGTTATCTTAGCTTCTTAACCCTTTACAGGTGAAAGGGTTTTTCCTCTGGCCAGGAGGGATTTAAAGGTGTTTACCCTTCCCTTTATATTTATGACAACAGCTATTGAATCTGCGGCTCCAGTCCTGCAATCAGATCTGTAGGGGTTACAGGGATCCTCCTGTTATGGATCTGATTACAGAATTGGATATAATTACAGTTTCCTCAACAGTAAAGCCAGGGATTCAAGGGTCATACTTAGAACCAACTCATGGCTATGTCAGTATGCCTCTCCTTCTCCTATAGCAGACCCACAAGAGCAGTCATAATTACCTGCAGAGAAGTGCAAAAACATAGGAAGTCCGGCAGCAGTGCAGATGGTGCTACTAGCTTAAAAGGGACACAGTAGATAGTTTTGGGGAGTTCTTGAGCCTTTATTCATCAAACAAGTTTGTTATGTAACTCTTGAATGCCCTACCTTATAAATCAGGCCCAAAATAAGCTATATATTCCCAAGCACTTAACTGGTTTAAATGGTCTATGACAGGGGTTCTCAACCTTTTTCCTTCTGAAGTCCGCCCCCCCCTCCCCCGACCATGCTATAAAAACTCCACTGAGGCACCTGGCATTGGCCACTATCAGAAGACAGGATACTGGGCTAGATGGACCTTTGGTCTGATCCATTGTGGCCGTTCTTATGGTCTTATGTTCAGTGCCCACCTGTGTTACAACAACTGTTTTTCTGCATATAAAAACCAGGGCCAGCATTAGGGGGTAGCAAGCAGAGTAATTCCCCGGGGTCCCATGCACTGGGGCCCCTGCGAAGCTACATTGCTCAGGCTTTGGCTCTCTGCCCTGGGCCCCCACAAGTCTAATGCTGACCCTGCTTGGCAGACCTCCCTGAAACCTGCTCACAGCCCCCCAGGGGACCCCGGAACCCTGGTTGAGAACCACTGGTCTATGATATAGTTGTAGAATTTCCTGTTCTCTCTATTCTTTGTCTTGGTCTATCAAATTGATTCTGTCAAATAAGCAGTAAAATACAAACTGATTTAATAAGACTTATGTTTCCGACAGCAAAGTATCAGTTTGACTTGTCTTTATTAATTTGGGAAATAAAAGACCCTTTCAAAAGAAAATTTCCAACCTATTCATCTCTGAATGTCACACTATTTATACACAAAAATAACCCTCTATAGAGTAATTAGTTTTGCTCTCTCAATGGAAAATCTTAGCGCTTTGATTTTTTCAGCTAAATGGAACAGGAAGAGCAAATAAAGGACATTCCTAATTCAAATATTATAAGAATATTATTTAATTAAACTGAGATTATTTTCAAACATGCAGAAATTAGTTCAGTATTATTATTCATATTTAAGGGTAATTATTCCAACAATAAGACAGGCACATTTTATGTATTCTGCAAAAATAATTCCAGCACCATACAAACTGCATTTTTTCAACTTTTTACTGCAAACCAATGATATTTAATTAAGAGGAAAAAGAGGACAGTGTCTTGGGATATGTTACAGCTTGTCACCTCATGTTTTATTCAAAGCAGTAAATCTGGATAAAACATATTATTTCTTAAAAAATCATTTTCTTTTCACCTTGGAGTCAAGTGCAACTGTAGCTACCGAGGCTACACAATTCACATGGCTTAAAAAAGAAAGAAAGACCCATAATAGAGTTCCATTTATTTCATAGCTTAACTACATTCCAGACTACTACATATCCAGGTACAATATATTTTTTCTTCTTATAAATCCCTTTTAAAATAATATAATCTGCTGAAACACATTTTTGATGAATGAGGTCCCCACATCTTGAAACACTAATCTCATATTAATTGACATCCTCACATAGCTGGTGAAGAGGTATAGACTTTTAGGGACAAATCCTGAGCAGTGCTGGAGTTGAGGGTGCTGGCAGGATTGGGTCCTGAATATATGGGACTAGTTTGGCATATGTCATGTCAAACACAAATAATAACATATTCTTGTGATTGAAAGTTCCTAGAAACATTTTATAAGGGATGTTGGAAGCAAGATAATACAAACCTCATGGTCCAAATGCCCTCTCCACATTCAAATTTCAAAACCCTTTAGCATTTTCAGTTGATGCAAATGTTTTTCATATTTCCAGTATACTCCACTCCATAGTAAAAAAAGATGGTTTTATTCTACACAATTTAAGGACAACTGTCAGCAAATTACTTAGTCACATATTTTCTTTGTTACAACCACCTTTATTAAGTGTGCTCACTTAAAGGAGATGAATGTAATTTTATTTTCTTGTACAATATGAATAGATTTAAAATCTTAGGACTTGATCCGGTCATCTGTTACACGGTGAAACTCAGTATGTATATTGCACATGTGTACAATGAATAAGCAAATTTTTTTTAACATAGATGTTACTGTATGGCACAGAAGTATGGAGGAAGTCCTTGGCTCTGTATTTACATGCAATATAATATACTGATAATCACAATTAGGTATAGGCATATGCTTAAAAACTCAAATGTATTTGCACAAATAGTCTGTTGGGAAGAATTTAGAGATCAGGCACTACAATGGGGGTAATGGCAAAATATTTCTCGAAGGAGAAGCCAGTCGACAGAATACACACTTGGTTACCGCTTCAGAGTCATCACACTGTAGGAGTGAGAAAGGTTTTTCACATTCTTCACACTGATATAAATGTAACATGAAAAAACAACAAAAAGGATGTGAGTTAATCATATGTGCCAGGCATGAATTATCTTACAACTGATGCTCAACTATAAATATGCAGCCCTGATTTTCAGAGGTGCTGAGCACTTGTAGCTCTTATTAGCTTCAAATGGTGCAGTGTGTGCTCAATACTCTTGAAAAATCAGGCTCATTCAGTCATTGTGCAGGAAGCTTTCCTAAACTTACTAGTATCTTTTTGTAGTTTGTGATATTGCCTTAGCAAATTTATTATTATTAGTTTATACAGCTCTGGAGGTGTGATGGGTTTTACAAAGCAAATAAAGATGGGGTTCCTTTCCCAATCTCACACGGCTTAGAACAAATTGTTTAATTGGAATTAAAACTGAATTGTCATCAAAATTTCTTTTTTTCCCCCTCCTCTTAACCTCTGGTAGTGATTTCATACCTTTTCTTTTCCTTCTTTTGTAAACTCAATATTTGTTTTGTTTATTGGGGAGTCATAAATGTGCATGAGTGCATGAATACCACTACCTGAGGCCAGCAGTATTGCTAAATATGCAGCCAATCACACTAAGCATCAGGTTTGGAAGCCAAAGGATTTTTTTATTTAAAAAAAATTAATCTGGTTTACTATTGTTTCTAAAAATACAATGGCATCTGTACATGGACTTCTGCATCCTTACCAAATACTTTTTAAAAAAAAACAAAGAAAAGCATTGATGCATCTGTTTTGAAATTCCTTACTCTTCTCCCTCCCCCACTCACATATAAATAATTACATGAATTTTGTGAACAGAAGACAAAAATAAGGTAAATCAATGTTTGAACCCAGCAATCTTGTTGACAATGTCCTTTCAGCCATTCATATTTTGGTTTTGAACAGAGTGAGGTTTGAGACTATATGGGCAGACCCATCAGCTGTAACTTCACATAATGCTTACCTGAACTATTTTTGTGCCTCTTGTATTTCTGCTTTCTATTGCCGCAGGAACATGATCAGCCTTTTCAATGTTCCATAATCTCAAAGTAGCATCCTAAAAGTCAGAAACAACAATTAGGACATGTATTTATATGTTATCACTGGTCAAGCACCATAGCAAGCTACAGTATTTGTCCAATGGATAAAGGCCTCATCAGTTGCACAAAGCACAAATAAGTCTACTTATAAGCCAGGAAAATTTATTGGATAAGAGATGGGCATTATTTTTAAAACTGTCATTACTTTGAAAACAAATAATTGTTTTACTCACCACAAATATTTAGTAATCTTAGAAACTGAATTTATGGGTCACACCAAACATGTACACCTACATATAAAGTTCCTTTTAATATTTTCTGTAATTGCTTTTCAACTGATCGTAAAACTACAAATGAAAGACTGTCTGGGTCAACTGTTACATTAAATTATAATTTTTCTAAAACAAATATTGAAATACACAGTGAAATCTGTTTCCAAATTAGCTTCCTATACCACATCTGTAAGTTAGTTGTTACCTTTGAGGAAGAAAGGATCCATTTCTTGTTGTTGCTAATTGCAACATCCATCACCCAGTCTCCATGGCCCTGGAGCAAAGCAAATTGTAACTTTATTACTTTTATAATAAAATAAATAGCTGTCTTCACCACAAATCCATTCAGGCAGCCCTTCCTACATTAAGCAAAACCTCTGTGCATGCTCACTCATCCCTGGTCAGAAGAACAGCTGCTATCAGGTTAATCTTTTTCTGCATATACTTGACACTGCCTGATCCGCTATCTGTGGTTTGTGTAACAGCAGCATCTCAGTTAGAATTGTAGTTCTGGTGGGTGCAGTGCTGGCAGCCAGTGTGGTAGATATTTTTAGTTCCAGTCCTCCTTGTGTGTGTGTGATTGTTTGTGTGTTTTCCTGTCTACATTTTTAAATAATTTAGCGAAATATATATAAAGAGCGAGGGAAGAAGACAGGGAAAGTAGTTGTTTTCTAATGCACACAGTGTAGAGCAGTTTGAAGATGTGGGTCAGGTGACAAGAAGGGGGAGAGCTTTGAGGACAGCCACCAGCCCTTCCCCACTTCAAGGGAAGGGAGATGATTCAGAAGGCAGGTAGTTGCATTGGGTGGGGTGGGCCTTCTTGCTGCTGCACAACTGATCACTGAGCATGCATGGAGATTTGTGAGAGCACCATTAGGTCTCCTACCACAAGAAGAGAATCAACCTAAAACCAAAAATGAAGAAGTAACCCACACAGTGAATATATTAAAAAATTAATAGAATTAATGAGAAAACTCCTAGAGTTCAAAAAATGATGTTTTTGCCTTTTGATAGACAAACTTCACATATGAAAAGTATGGATTAATGTTTATCAAAAAGAAACGCATTAATATTTTCTAAAATACAGGGAGAAAGGCAAAGACGTATTTAATAGGATATATGGCAAATTTGCCATTTTAGAGTCATGTATTTCTTTGATGCAGTCCTTTTCATTTACAAAGCATGTCCACAAAGTCTTTGTTTCTCTGAACACAGTGGGTATCAGACAAACAGGAGGCAGTTTCTTTGCTCAGAGTTCAAAGCTTCTTTTCAGCTTCCAGTCTGCCCAATAAACTTCTTCTTGCTTTCTTTCCCAGCCACATTTCCAGGGCTTCTCTTGCTGTTCGCTTGGCTTTTTGGCTGCTTCTCTCTGCTTGCTCCTGCCCACAGATGTGCACATCTCCATCAAACAATACCCAGAGACCCATACTTCTCCCACATAACCTCCTCCCACGTAGCTCGGTTCCTGACTAGCCTTGCATGTGACCTGTGTTTTGGGATGGTTCTCCTATTGTTTCAACTATCTTACTCCAAAAAGGAGCTTAACTGCTCCTTACATTTATCCTGAATGAATGGCAGCTATCGCACTCACCAGCTTCAATGAATTTTTACCCAACATCCATCAAACCAATATTATGGCCCAACTTTATGCATATTGTGGCCGAACTTTACAAAATTACATGTAAAATTACTATTATTGTGCATACAGTCAAAGTAACTGCATGTGTAAATAATACAAGCACGTTACACACACAAATTTGAAAAGATGGGATTAAAAGTATGCCAGAGGTACAAAAAAATAGCCTTATTGTCAACACCACTAATATTCTAAATTCACTGCTAGGATCTACTGAAAGGTTTTAAAACCTACATGCATTGGACACTAATATCAGATACCTAAATCACATTGGAAGTGACTGACTTATTGAATCATACTCTTCTAGAGCATAACAGTATCTTCCATATCAAAAGCAGTCTGTCCTCGTGGCGATGATAATCGGTGCTCTCAAGATCTCTTCCACACCCAGTCACTTGCAACAAGGATAATTCTTATTTTAGATTCTGGGTTCAAAGTGAGTTCTTTAAAACCAAAGAGTCAGTTTTAAGTGTGAGTAACAAAGAGTGGGACTGAAGAAACAAAATTCTGAAGGTAAATATTTTAGCTAAGTGTCTTTTTCAGCAATGAAGGTATTTCACTGATGTTTTTGGCTTCAGAATTTTATTCAGATTTATAATATTGATCTTTTCTCATTTACAGTTCCAAAGTGGGAACCCAAGTACAAGGAGGGCACCTGTAAGTTTCAGTCACTATCTCTGAGTCCTTTTGAAAATGATACAGCTAACCATTCAAAATAAAACCTTAAACTCAGTTTTTGCACCAGCCAGCCAGCAAACTGCAGGGACCAGAGCAACAGATACCCTGAATCTCTCTGCCCTCTCACAGTGACTGTGCAGCTACTGTATTCTGTACTTGCTACAGGCAATGAGTGTGTTTCTTTGGTAGTCAATGTACAGCACATGGCAGCAGACCAATCTTAAGGTCACCAAAACTGAATTAAGGACACCATGTCAGAGCATGAAATTAAGAGTTGTACTCTTAAAAGGTAAAATCCATCATGTTCACAGTTAATATCTGATCATTTCAAGTCAATAATAAAATTTTAATGGTACATTTTGGAGGGCCTTTGAAAATTTGTACCATAAAGTCCTAAACTTACTAGCTCCTATATACCATAATGTGCTTCCTCCACAGATGTACCACCTTGTTGCCTCAGGTATGAGGCAGTCATACTGTATGTAGTGAATGAGGAACAAGGGCTATAAGCACTGAGCAATAAGGATAAAGTAAATATCACACAGCTGGGAGCTGCCTCATTTACTAAGCATCATCTACCCCAAACACTGATAAGAGAGTGATTGATCATGAACCTGTAACGAAAGATGTATTATAATACATATGAACGTGGGGGCAGAGTAAAAGTTGAATGGACAACCTTAACTATGGCCTTTCCTAACTTTTGAGTGCATCTCCTTTGTGACCTTAACCTTTTTTTTAATGTAGACCATTATATTATATGGATACATACATACTTACAAAGGCATGTAGCATTTTTAAATTCATACACACATTGACCAGTCTCTTACTGGGGGAAGTCATGATCTTCCATGGTAAATATGCTGTTCTACACAATGCATTTACTATCACAGCTGATGCAGTAAGATAGAAATCTAGTAGTATGTTAATAACACATCTGACAAAGAAAATAGCCTTGCCGGTAATTATAAAAGAATATGTTGTCCCCAAGAAATTAAAGTCACATACAGTACGTAACAGATTCTTGTCTATGTTTATGAGGGTTAGGGTGGGGGGAAGAGAGAGAAAAATACATACACATCAGTTAATGTAAAGAGATATACAATACTCATACTAGCTGTAGATTTGTATAGCTTCTCACTAAACTAGTGAGCAAATAGGAATTTAGTACCTTTAACGCTAGCTTTTTATATCCTGCTCCTGCATCCCACAGAGCTATAGTTTTGTCATATGCTCCAGACACTACAAGAGATGCTAAAACACAAATTAGATGCCATATTATTTCTCTGGGTTTTTTTTTTATACAGACTAACAGAACAAGCTCCATCCAGACTTGGATCAGACTGTTAACAGAATTTAAATAATGCACTAGTATTAGGTATGCTCTAGCAAGGTAATGGAAGTCCAAGAATTTTTTTAATGAGTATAAACATAGGCATAAAATTCAAAGTTATCAAAAATACAACCAAGCATACAAAGAAAGAGAAAATGCTGATGACATTAAATTTGATGAGACATTTTATTTAAAAAAAGTTAAAATAGCAAAAAGTTATTTGTAAAATTACTAAGTTTTGGTTAGCGAAACAATCACATTTACTAATTACTATAGCTTTTCTTTTACTGGTAAGTTTAGTACTTGCAGCAGTTAAGAACCAGTGGCTAAAATACACTTCATTCACTAGAAGCTTCTCCAAAACCTTTCCTGAGGTAAATTTATTTCCTTGACTCCAAATAGAGCATATTCTTCTAACATGGGACAGAAATAGTGGGAAAATGTCAAGAAAGTGTCAAGAAAACTTTCTTGTAATGATCTCTCTATCAGATTAGCTTTGAACAGAATGAACCACAATAAAGATTTTTGAAGCAGAGGTGATACTTCCAAATACCACTGTTCAGAGGCCTATCTGCAAGTCAGCTACTATCCCTATGAATGCTACTGCCAAACTAGTTGGTGCTACCACCTTCGATAATTTCATTCCCAGCATTTTTTCCCCCCAAGTGTGTAGTTTAGGATTGAAATCACCGAACTGAGAAGACTGGGTTTAGATGGGATCACAAGGTGAAGAGGGGTCAGTACTTTAAAAGGCCATGTTTGTTATGGGTATAAAGAGGGGAAGTTCTGAGAGAAACAGCCAATCAAGGCATAAAGATTTGTAGTAGCCAAGCACAGCAAAGAGGAGAGACAACATTTCAATATAACAAGTTGATGGTGTTTTCTTTATCTCTGCAATAGCAATATCACAGGCAAATTAACACCTAAGCTTCAGAGATTATTTAGTCCAGGACACAGTTATTACCTGGGATACAAAAGTATTAAAATATCAGCCATTTTATAGAGAGGAGTCATAGTGCTCTACTACTATATCTCACAAAATACCATAAAGATTTTTTTCTGAAATATCACATTATTGGAAAATGTGGATTGAACCATGTAGAAACTTTACTCCTGGAGGTACTGACTAAAGATACACAGTGACAACCTCTCTCTCTCATTCAATATGCTTAACAATAATAATATGTACCAATATACTGTATATAGTGTTTTACATTTTCAGAGTGCCTTACAACCATTAACTAATACCAGGTGGATAATAGCAAGCATTCAATCCATGAGGTGGCTCAGTAGTTTGTTTCTACTCAATCTACTCTCTCAATATGATCTTTTTACAGAAAATCTTTGACGATTATATCAATTAAGCAGCATTTGAGATGTCTGAGTAAAGCAGAATACAGACCATCAATTTCAATTTACTTACATTATGTGGGTAGCCATTTAATCCAAATGAAAAACATTTAATTTTGAAATTGAGAAATAAATTAGTCATGTGATTGGCATGTGACCCCCTGTGACTTATCTGAAATGTAGTACATGTATATATTTGAAGATGTGTATAATGGTATTTAACATAACTCACCATCTTTGCTAAAAACACAGGAACTAACAGAACCTTCATGACCTTGGTTCAAGCAAATAGGTCCATGATAACGAAACTCCCCTGTTTTTATATCCCATATTTTTAAGGTTTTGTCCCACGATGCTGTGCACAAGTAATGACCATCTATGGTAAAGCAGCAGTCTGAGATGACATTGGTATGTGCCCTGAAATACACATGAAAATGACTGCAACAGGATACTGTGATTTTTAAAGCCATTAGAATGCTGTAAGGGCTTGATCTTGCAAGGTCTGAGTACTCTGACCCATCTAGTGAAGCATATTCTTAGCTTTTATCATCTGAGTAGTTCTGTAAAAGTCACTGGAACTGCTCATTTGCAAAAGATTAAGCATATGATTAAGTGCTTTTCTGGATGCAGTCATAGTGTTTAACATCTCACAGGATCCAGTACTAACTGAGTTTTAAGTAGAGCTTATCACCTGTTTCTTGTCACCCACAGGGTAACACTATACACCAGTTGAATTAAAAGGCAACATTGAAGGGTGAGCTATGGATGCCTTCAAATAAACAGCACTGTATGTCTCTCTCTACATGTAATGAAACTATATGGTGATTTGAAACTAACTAAACATAATCAATGGAAAAGTTTAATCAATTCTACAATGAACTCCAATTTTGAGAACAGGGGGTGCACCTCAAGAAAGAATCTCAAAGTTCCAGAACATGACAGGACTTTAGTAATTCATGCAATCCACAATGGGGAAGGGATTACAAGCATCTCTGCAGGAAACAGTGCTACATCCATTGCAATTTAAAAGAAGGATTAGTAAAATGCTCCAGATCTGAGTCTCCCATTCTAAGTAAATTCCTAATCCTTTTAAGGGCAACTTTAATAGTACCTTTTTATCCAGACAATTTATGATTAATGCATTTATGATTTAAAACCAGAACCACTGAATTTGTTTGCCATTGTTAATGTTTTTCAATAGCTCATCTGATATCTTCATTTGTTGCATACTCCCTTCTTACACAGACTATAGCATTCTATCTTTATATAAGGATTTTCATGTAGTATTGACTTCAGTGGGAGTTGTGGGGGCTTCTCTCAGGATCAGGCTATATGCACATACACCAATCAAATGCAGCAACACACTCAATAACAGCAAGGTGGCCTGGATATCAGGGAAATCCCTAATATTAAGAATAGTGCTATAGGAACTTTACAGTCACTATTGGTTAGTCTCTAAGGTGCCACAAGTAATCCTTTTCTTTTTGCAAATACAGACTAACACGGCAGCTACTCTGAAACCTATGATCAGACTGGATTTCAGGTGTTATGTTCTCATCTGAAATGCCTCCAGTTAATGCACAGAAGTCAATCTATTTACCTCAGAATGATGAAGGGACAGTTTGAACCTCTCAAGATTTGACCTTTTGGTTCCAGGGAGTGTACAAATTTCACACCTCAGTTTCAGATTCAGAAGCCATCAACTCTAGATAGTGAATTAACAGCTGTGAGTTTTCTCTCCAGATAATTTCACTCTGATTCCACACTCAGATCAAGACCTATCCTTCTCCAAAAATATATCCTGTGCATATGTATATGTTCCATTTTGCAGTCCTTTAAGAGACCTGTATCATGCTAAATGGTGTTTCATCTTCTTCACATTTGTTAATGTTATTATCCAGTGTTGCTAGTCCTGAGAAACATCATGACTAGCTTCCAGTTCAACAGCACATTCCCCATGCTATTGTTTGCTTTCTCCACTATCAAATTCTACGTCTCAGTACCTAGAAACTATGATTAGCTTTAGTTAATGCTTACAGATGGACAGATGCACCTCATCTATCATTCACATCAATAAGCTTGTATATAGCATATTATTTAACCTTTCCATGTGTAAAGGGACTGTTGTCCCCTTACTAAAATTCATTGGGGGTGTTCTGGTTGGCTAGCTCCCAGTACCAAAAGAAAGGGGAAAGGTCGATGGGAAATCAGGTCCTTGAGACTGATAGTCCCCAGGAACAATGGGGAGAGGCCAATGCTCCAAGTCCAACGGATTGACAGGGCAGGCAGGCTAATCAAGAAGTCAGGAGGCCGGGGGGGGTCCCGCCTTCCCAGTGAGCTGGTATTGCCTGGGTCAGACAGAGTGGGGCTAAGCTCAGGAGCCAAGCTGAGCTGGGGAGCAGAGCTGTGCCAGATCCAGAGGGGCCAGAAAACCAGTCCAGGAAGCAGGTCAGTGCTGGGAGCAGAGTCGCAGAAGCAGCTCACAGAGCAGACCTGATCTGGGAGGAGAGCTGCAGCAACCAGAGGCAAAGGGGCCAGAGAAGTAGCCCAGGGAGCTGGAGGCAGAGCAGCAGCAGCGCTGAGGCAGAGTCGAGCTGGTGCTAGAGCAGTCCGGAGTCAGGTGCAGTGAGCGGCTGGTGAGAGCGAGAGAGACCCTGGGCAGGAGGCCCAGTGTAGGGAGACACCCCCAGCTAAGAGGCCTTTCAGGTCAGACTTGGAGGGGGATCCTAACCCTGACAGGGCGGAGACAACGCTGGGAAGAAGGGTCCTGCCACCTAGAGCCTGAGAGCGTGTGGCCACTGCCAGAGCAAGTGTCCAACCCGCAGCATCCCTGCAGCACAACCAGAGCCTGAGAAGGGGCCTGGGACTTGTGAGGAACAGACTGAACTTCCCTTACATTCCAGAGACTGCTGGTTGTGATGTCCCTTTGTTTGTGTTTTCCTTTAGCCTTTCCCATTTTTTCCTTATTTTTTTTAATTGATTGCTGTTTAAGAAATTGTATTTGCTTTGAACTGCATGTAATGATCAGTGGATCAGGGAAGCATCCACTGCAGAGAGAGCACCCCAGAGTGGGAATTCCCTAGCCCCTGCCCTAAGTGACCACAACAAGGTTGGGGGTTGAGCCCCCCAGGAATCCTGGGCCCAGCCTTGTTGGGGTTATGAGGACTCTGCCACACAGGAGAGTGGAAGGGGAGCTCTTGAGGTCAGGCAAGCCTCTGGGTAAAGGAAGTGAGAGTGAGGACTCAGATCCTTTCGCTCACCCATTTCACTATGTATAAGTGTATAAGCCAGGACAGTTCCCCATAATAGCGGGACCATTCCCTGCTAACACATGTATTTAGATAGTATGTTGTTCAGCCTTTCCATGTATTATGCTATTCAGTTACATAATTACTGTTCATTTTCCCAGTATAAATTGTAACACAAATTTCACTGATACTTTTTAAAAGTACATATAAACCTTGCCTAATATAGATATACTATTTTTCTTACTCATTAACTGTGATAGTGGTGGATTGTGCTATAATGTCCCAAAGCTTTATGGTCTTATCAGATGATACCGAAGAGACTCTCTCGTTGTCAGGGTCAAAACAACATCTTGTGATTGTGCTTCTGTGATGATCTATAATAAAAACCAAAACAAAAATATTACCTATCTTGTAATTCTGCTTCCTTGAAGATGCTATTTCCTGGATTCTCACATCTGGGTCTCAGCTCTGTAGTTCAAAAAAGGCAGAACTCCCTGAACTCTTGATGGTTTTTTCCCACCAACGGCAGTGAGTAGGAGCACAATCCCCCTTTCCTCCCCAACTGGCGTCATGCAAAACACCTGAACTAACTTACTGCCCTTCAAACCATCCAGTCCCGATTAAGTAGGAAATGAAGGAAAAAAACAAACAAAAATTAGCCAATAACAAAAAAAAATAATTGAAAATGTAATCTGGCAAAAGGTAGGACAATAACATATCAAAGTGTCAGAAAAAAATTCACCCCAGAAATTCCCTTCTGAAATCAGAGAGGAGGTAAGTAGGTTGAGTGAATAAGAATATCACATAAAATGATATCTTCAGAGAAGCAGGTCAGTATTCCCCCTTCTCTAATGATATCTTCTAGCCAAAACTCTAATTCGTGGAGATTAAGCAGCTCTAGGAATACCCCAGAAGAACAACTTCAGCAGGCAACAAGAACAAGTCCAATAACAATAATGTGAACAAGCAATTAAACCTTGGGCATAAAACAAAAGTGGAGGTGGTGGCTTGGATTCCCTACCTGTTACCACTAACCTTTAGTCTTAAAAAGCTTGGGGAGATAGTTCCTCCTATTTTATACTAGGGAGTTAGAGTCCAAGAGTGAGAATCCTGCACAAACATCATATTTTAAAAATGCATTATTTCATGAAATGTACTCCAAACTGATTTTAATTGTAATTTATAACAATTCTTTTAAATATCCTAGAAAGAATAGCATGTCAAAATAGTAACTTATGACTTGAGATAATTCTCTCTGCTAAGCCATTCTCGCTAACTGCCTGTGAAAGTAGTAATCTTGACCTGGCAGGTCAAGACGTTGATATGCTAGCTCTTTAGAGGAGGGCACAGCACTTTGCTCCTTAAACACTGATTTTTGTCCAATCTGAGGAATAGTATAGGCAGCTGCTATAGGATAGATCACTTATCCTATTCTCCAAGCAGGGAAAAGGGTGTAGTGGTGCTGTCACTACAAGCTACGCTACACTACATTAAGAGCCTATATCTAAGACAAAAGGAAATTTTGAAGTAAAAAGGTAAGCAATAATCTTGCAGACATTATCTGATTAAATTTGACAACCTTCATTCCTCACAGATCTGGAGGGATAATTACACTAGACTGAAATATCATACAATAGATTGATTAATTAAGCAGTCCTATGAAACTGTAGATGAGCAAATATAAATATTATATTTACTATCAACATATTACCAAAGTGAAATTCTATTATGAAAATACTGACTCCTCATTGGCTTTGTTACATTAGTTGTCAGCTATTCTGCCATGAGAACATGTAAACATGGCACACAGTAAAACTTCAAGGCACACAGTAAAACAATTATCTTTGTAAATATTTCCTATCAACAAATTAACATCTATTCAATCATATTCAATCTATATATTAAAGTCCTATTGATCTAAACATTAATTTGCAATAGTCTCAACAATGGGATTAGAATTTGCATGTGAAGTAATAAACTGGAAAAAGTTAAAGGACATTTGAAGTACATGGTACAACTCAAAATCCAGTATATCATATGTGGGATTTTTTTTAGCCATGGTATCATCCAGTTTGTATACAAAACAAGCTGATGGAAGGGTCTTTTTTTAAAACAGCATGAAAGTCCCCAACACACAGTTCAGTTGAAAAGATACAATAAACACCAGCAAAAGCAATACAGTGCATTGGAAAAGTTATGGGATATGTTAAGTTTTCTTCAGTTATGGCTAAATCTCAGCTATGTTGTCTTTTGATGAATAACTTTATTAAAACATATCCTTATACTGTGCTTTAAATTAAAATTTAAAATTCAAAGGAGTAGTAGTTTTGTAGATTTTTCTTTTTTTGCTAATTAATCTAAAAATAAGTCACTAGCTCACTATTCCATTGATTTTTAAGCTTTCAGGCCCTAATTCAGCAAAGTACATGGTTAAACTTTAAGCATGTAAGTCAGAGGTGGGCAAACTATGGCCCGCGGGCCACATCCAGCCCGTGAGACCGTCCTGCCCAGCTCTTGAGCTCCTGGCCTGGGAGGCTAGTCCCCGGCCCCTCCCCTGCTGTCCCCCCTCCTCCGCAGCCCCGTGGACAGCGCACCTGGCTCCAGCCGAGGGGCGGGGCTGCGAGCTCCTGCTGCTCTCAGAGGCATAGTAAGGGGGGGGGTTGGATAAGGGGCAGGGGGCTGCGGGGGGCAGTCAGGGAGCAGGGGGCGGTTGGATGGGGGGGAGGTTCGGGGGGGTCAGTCAGGGGACGGGGAACTGGGGGGATGGATAGGGTGTGGGAGTCCCGGGGGGCCTGTCAGGGGGCGGGGGTGTGGATAGGGGTCAGGAACAGGGAGCAGGGGGGTTGGATAGGGGGTGGGGGTGTGGATAGGGTTGGGGGGGCAGTCTGGAGACAGGGAGCAGTGGGGGTTGGATAGGGGGTGGGGTCCCGGGGGGCGCGGTCAGGGGACAAGGAGCGGGGGGGTTGGATGGGTCAGGGGTTTTGAGGGGGGCAGTCGGGGGCGGGAAGTGGGAGGGGGCGGATGGGGGCAGGGAGCCAGGCTGTTTGGGGAGGCACAGCCTTCCCTACCTGGCCCTCCATACAGTTTCGCACCCCAATGTGGCCCTCGGGCCAAAAAGTTTGCCCACCCTGATGTAAGTAGTTCCATGAAAGTCATTGTAAACCAACTCTGTTCTGACAGGTTTCAGAGTAGCAGCCGTGTTAGTCTGTATTCACAAAAAGTGTCCCTTTAAAGAATAATGGAGCTGTTGTCCATCTTGAAACTACATTCAGTTGTAGTGTACTTCTGACTTTTAAGAACTAGAAATTTCAGCAAAGCACTTAAATACATGTTTGTTTATCCTTTAATTTATGAGATTGCTCAGGTGTTTAGGGCTTGATTCTGCAACATCTTCAACTCCCACAGGCTTCAATGGGAGTTGAAGGTACTCAGCATAACCCAGAATCAAGTCCTTAAACATGTGCTGATGTGCTTTGCTGGACCGCAGTCTCAGCGCTGAAATTGCTTTCAAAGGGGAATTGTGCTTAAAAATCAAAACCGCTGTCAGGCTAATTTTTCTCCACAACATCATTTTTATAAAAATAAGTTCTTATGAAGTCTAATAGAAATAGAAGTTTTTCTATAAACTTTTTAGAAACAAAAACAAAGTCACGGAAATATTCTTTTAAATCAAAGAAACATGCCCTTGCAATGTTTGCATCCTAAATATGTGTTGTTGTGCCAATTTATGAAAACCAGAAAATGACTATAAACCAAAGTGATATTAAATAGTCAGTTTTTTACAGGCCAAAGAGATGAAAGTTTAAAAAAGAAAAATTGAATAAATTGTGAAAAGTAAATTAGATTGTTAAAAACTGTATCAATCTAAAAAAGAAAAGGAGTACTTGTGGCACCTTAGAGACTAACCAATTTATTTGAGCATGAGCTTTCGTGAGCTACAGCTCACTTCATCAGATGTTTACCGTGGAAACTGCAGCAGACTTTATATACACACAGAGAATATGAAACAATACCTCCTCCCACCCCACTGTCCTGCTGGGAGGAGGTATTGTTTCATATTCTCTGTGTGTATATAAAGTCTGCTGCAGTTTCCACGGTAAACATCTGATGAAGTGAGCTGTAGCTCACGAAAGCTCATGCTCAAATAAATTGGTTAGTCTCTAAGGTGCCACAAGTACTCCTTTTCTTTTTGCGAATACAGACTAACATGGCTGTTCCTCTGAAATGTATCAATCTAAAGTGATATTTGTAACAAAATAACTGTAGTTAGTTTAACTTGACAAGACAATATGTTTATGTACATACGGAGAGAAAACACACAAGCCTTCTTGGTTACTGCAAAGCAACCACTAGAATTCAGTCTTATATGTTTATCTATGAGTCCACAAGTGGACTCATGCACCATGTTATCATTGATCTATCTCTTATCCCATCTTCCTCCAGTTCCTGGTGCTTTTATGATAGCATAGTAACTATCACAAAGGTTTTGGGAAGAAAACAGAAGGAAATATTAACTCATGTCACCGGACCTGGGATACAACTTACCAGAATGCACAGAGCCCACCCAAGCCCTTCTACACCACTTAAAGAGCGCATAGGGCTTGTGCAGACCCATGGGATTACATGGGCCTTAAGTAATTCAGGAAGCTTAACCAGACCTAGAGAACTGGGATACATTCCATCATCAGTGCACCTCAAATGCAGAACTCACACCAGACAACACCAATTTACTGATCCTGAAAAATCTAGAATTAAAAATCCTCTGAGGAGTCTATTACAGAAAACAAACACTTCAGAAGGAGAGGAAAGAGATGGGAGAAAAGGAAGAGTGAGTTGCAGAATGCTAACCAACACATATGGTTAAGATTCTTGCACACGCTCATTTTAATACACATTGACAAAGCTGAACAAAGTGTAACTGGACAAAAACATCCTATAGAAATAAAATCCTGATGTTCCATATTCACTGCCATGTGGATGGCATGTTTGTGATATGTCTTCTTAAATTCTGTTTCTCCTTCCTTACCCATTAGTTTGTTTCCCAACCTCACAAAAGATTGTTTGAATCCAACAGATCTTGAATTTAATATTAGTCTAGTTTTTATGACTTTCTTTATGCAATCAAAAATTATCTCATCAGATGCAAGATTCAAGAATGGAAGAAAACAATGTGAAGTTTTAAAGTCTTACCTTGAACATATGCCACCGTTGTGGCATTTAGTGCATCAGTAACACATATAGCATTTTCCATGTCTAAGCCAGATACCACATATTTACCATCACACGAAATATTACATGAAGTTACAAGACCTTCTTGGTCGACAGTCCACTGACAAAGAAAATAAATGGAAAGTCATGCTTTTGGGGATTAGTTATGACATAGTTTCTTATCCGTTCTTCTGTAATCCGTAAATAGGCTCAGAAGGAATAGTTTTTGCTACTGTTTGATATTTTAATGAACTCTGATACATGTGTGTTTACAGTATTTCAATTTTTTAAACCCACGTAATATTTTGCATTAGCAATAAATTTAAAATTTGATAGCACCGGCCAGCTGAGGTCATAAAATTGGCCACAAATATTAAATGAATTAAACCTCAAGGTAGCCTTCTGGGGAGGTAATCATTCTTGTATTATTTTACAGATGAGGTAACTGAGGCACATCAAGAAATTCACTTGCCCTAGGTCACACAGTTAATCGCTCTCACAGCTGAGCCTACAGACTCCAACTAGACCACATTGGTCAGTAATGTGAGGATTGCATTTTTTACTGTACCTCCAACTTAAAAATCTTTATGAATGTGATAATACTACCAATTTCTGCTAAAAGCTAAACTCATTGAAAAAATCAATACATACAAGCATTTTTCCTGTTTCCATATCCCAAGCCTTTACTGTTTTATCATATGATGATGTTATCACTCTAAAAATTAAGCACATTAACAAAAACAACAATCAATGTTTCCATTAAAAGAACTGACTTGAAATGCTGTTAGTGTAAAAACAATAAAAAGTTGTCTTTGTGGGGAGAAAAACAAACACCACTTTTAGTATTTTGTTAAATTATTTGTTCTCTCTACTTCCCAATAATTTAAGACAAATATATTTTGTTTTTATATTTTTGCAAAAACTATTGCCAAAAAAAGGAGTTAGTTGGAAATTTTGAAATGAAAGTTGGAATTTTTCGCACTAGAAATTAACAAAAGAATGCCTTCTATGTAATTTTGAGTACAGACAGCCTACTCATTTTCATTTCGTCCCATTAAAAGTTATTTAATTATCACTAACTTTAGAATGAATATAAAGCAATTATGGTGGGCTTGTTGTTATGAATGTGAAGTGTCTTCGTTGCTAGTTATTTGCATTTTCAGGAGTTGATATTGCTGCGTAACACCACTGACCTTGCTATGCACAAATACAAAGCCACATTACACAACAAAGCCATTTAATAAAGTTTACTAGAAACTGACAGGTTTCTGGTAAATGGGAGCTCACATTAATTTTTTTCTTCTACACTTTTCTTAAAACATTCCCACATATTTTAAATACATTTATTCTGAATGTTAAAGAACATGATAGTTATTCTTTATTACCATAATGGCTTTTCACTTGTTCAGTTTTTGACCAATTTATTACAATGTCACTGAATATCATTTTATATAAGTTCAACATGAAAATGGATTTTAAATATAATAAAAGAATAAAAGGAACCTAGATGGCAAGGAATTTCATACATTAGTCTTCTGACAATCTACAATTTATTTTCTGCTCTTCAGTAGACATAACCTAACACATAAAGTCCATATCTAGTTTATATATCAATGCTATTTTTGACTGGAAACAGATATAAAGGTCAACAAACTATGAAACTCTGCTTGTTTGTTTAGCAATCTTCAAAAACTCAGGCAACAGCAAAAGGCACTGTTAGCATATTTAAAGTGCGGTGACCAAAGTTTTGTCACTACTTAAAAGTTTTTTTTGCCAATCCTCCAACTTGATTGGAATTGATCTAGACCAGGGGTCGGCAACCTTTCAGAAGTGGTGTGCCAAATCTTCATTTATTCACTTTAATTTAAAGTTTCACGTGCCAATAATACATTTTAATATTTTTAAAAGGTACCTTTCTATCAGTCTATAATATATAACTAAACTATTGTTGTATGTAAAGTAAATAAGGTTTTTAAAATGTTTAAGAAGCTTCATTTAAAATTAAATTAAAATGCAGATCTTATCAGTTTAGTGTGGTCCTTGCCCTTGCTTTTCCTTGCTGAGTTTTCCAATGTCTGGCACGTATTTGAATACTTTAAGCTGCACACAGGCTTCTCAGTGATCAGGTGTTAACCAGCTCCGAGAGGGACAGAGGACAGATTTCATGTGTGAAAACACCTGTTCACACAGGTATGTGGATACATATGCTGAAAGCATTGCAAATGCAATTTTCTTCAAACATTTAAATTTCACTGGCAGGGACATCCAGCAGGTCAGAATAGAAGCCCTATGATCTCTCTCGGTAGCTTCAAGTGCACTCCGCAGATCTCCAAACTTTGACGCCCACAATTCTGAGCTTTTTAACTGAATGAGCTGCATTTTGAAATCTTCAACACCCATCCACTGAAATACAGACAAATCCAAGTCGCTTTCGTTGAACTTTTCAGGTTTAATTAGAAAAGAAAGCATTGGACCAAATCGCTGGAAATCTTGAAATCTGTCAGAAAATTCTGATTCCAGTTCTTGCATGTACCTTCTAATCTCAACGTCAAACGCAGTGCGCTCTTCCTTGTGGCGTCATAGTGATGTAAGCAGCAAATCAGGACTTAAAAATATCCCAGTACAGTGGCACTGGAACAATTTTGAAGGTGGGGGTGCTGAGCTGTACCCCCTCTTGCCCCGTCTGCACCCCTCACTGCCCCAGGCTGGGGCCAGTGGGCCAGAGCTCGGGGCGGCTGCAGAGCCTCGGGCCGACAGCCAGGACCCCAGGAGGGCAGCAGAGCCCCCCGGATCGGTGGCCAGGACCTGTGGCCGGCAGCGGGCTGAGCGGGGCCAGCGGACAGAACCCCAGCTGGCAGTGGGCCAGTGGCCGGTACCCCAGGCCAGAAGCAGAGCCCCTGGGACTGGTGGCCAGGACCGGGCAATGTGAGTGCCACTGCAAATCAGCTTGTGTGCTGCCTTCGGCACATGTGCCATAGGTTGCCTACCCCTGATCTAGACTATGCTCCACTGATAGCAATACCAGGAATAATACCCTTCGAGACATTGCTTGACCTACACATTCAACTGTTTGTGTATGCCACAGCTGCTGTAGTGATTAATGTCCATGGCAGGACATTAGATAAGATGCATCGCCTGACAAAATTATGACAGTTGACTGCAGAGATGTAGAATGCTGATAAACAATACAGACAAGACAGAACTTTTTGAATATATTAATTCCAATATCAGAAGAAACCCATGATCCTAGGCTAGTTCACGAATTATTATTCATTTATACAGTGGTATACATTTACATATCTCTAAGTACATAGAGCTTTCAGTCTAATCTAGACAAGTTCTGTGTCCTGAAGAGCTTGTTCTAACACTCACTGAAGCCAAATGAAAGATTCCCATTCCTTAATGTGCATTGCATTGGGTTCTAAAATAGAAAGTTTTAAGGAGTGTTGGACAAGTTGCTGGTGAGAATAAGATCAGAAGAATTCCTGGAAGAAATGAGTTTTAAGGATCTGAAAGTAGAGAAGGAGCTTTGCAGACATGAGACTGTTCCAAGTGTAGGATTAGCATGAATGAAGGTGCAAAGAAGAGGAAGGAAAAGAAAGATGGAGAGGATAAAGAAGATAAAGAACAAGAGAGAATGAGAAGACATAACAGCAGGGGCTAGTTTAGGTTGGACCTTTAAGTTAAGGAAAAGACGTTTGAATTCACTATACTAAAAGAAGGAAGTCAATGAAGAGACTCAAAGAGGGGATGATACAACTGGAACAGTAGGAGAGCAAAATGAGTTCATCCACTTTGTGTAGACTTGAATAGGGAGAGGCAACAAAGTCCTGAGAAGAGAAGTTTAAGGCATTTAAGATAATAAATTACGAAGACAAAGGGTTTAGCAGTGGGAATAGTGAGGAAAGTTGCACTTTGTTAATATTACTGCAAACAAAAATTACTTACCTTTATTATTATGCTTCTCTGAAGATAACACCTTGCAGGGTCCTCGCTCTTGGGTCTTGTGCAACCAGCACAAGTCATTCAGGAAATTCTCCAAGCTCTTAACATTTATGACTGTAGGCTGGCTCTAGGATTCCCCCCAATTGAGCCTGCTCCCACTTCACAGGCCCCAAAACATTTCAGATAGTTACTTTAAAGAGTGGGAAGCAAGAGCTCCACAAAATCTTGCACTACATAGTAAATACAATAACCTTCTCTGCCTCGTGTGGATGGGTGAAGAATCCTTCTTCAGAAAAGCAGAATCACAAAGTAAGTAATGTTCCATTCTCTGAAGACACCATCAGCTCATTATTCTTATTCTGGGAGAGTAAAAAGTGGTGTCCGCTTCCCGCAACTGCCATTGGCTGGGAATGGTGAACAGCGGCCACTGGGAGCTGTGAGCGGCCGCACCTGTGGATGCTCAGGTAAACAAAGCATCTCGTGGCCTGCCAGGGGCTTACCCTGAACAAGCCGTGAACCAAGTTTGGGAACCCCTGCTCTAAATATAACAACAGAATACTGTTCCAATAATTTAGTGTCTAATTTCAAACACATCTGTTTACACCAAAACAATCATTCATTTTACTGCATTATAAAAGTAATATTAAATGGTCAAAGATAAGCTAACTGGCATAACAGTTTTTCTATCTGCACATTTTTAATCACCTTCAACACAGCTATCTCTGTGTATTTAGAAAAGATTAATTCAATTTCCTCTCTAACAAATCTATATATCTAGAAGCATCAGAGCAATACTCAGTTTATTTGTTCTGAGTTTCATTCTGGTTTTTTTCATTTGCTGTAAAAATGTAACATCTAGCAGTCAAATAGACCACTTTCTCCTCTCTATTTATACTTACATATGAACTACAAATAAAATGTCACCTTTTGTTATCAGGAGTCAAGCTGCACTCAGAAATGGGAGCTGTGTGTTCTTCTTCAAAGACTTGAACAGGAACACCTTTTTCAACATCCTTAAATAAATCCAAAGGAGCTTGATTAATGATTTTGAAAAGATAAAATGCAACATATAAAAGATCTGAAATCAGTGAACTTGGTCTCAGTTGTAACATCTGATCTGAGAAATAGAATGATTATTACCTTTATCCATGAAAAAAATGACCTTTTACCTGTTCTACAAATCAGTCATCAATACTAGTGTCCTGAGACCACCGCCTGTCATGCTGACCAATATTGTCTCAGTATGTCCTTTTACTCCACTGTCTGTTTGTATCCACCTGTAGTCTCTTGTCTTATATTTTGACTGTAAGCTCTCTGAGTCAGGGAACACATTTTGTTCAGGGCCTAGCACAATGAGAGCCATGAATCATAAATTTCTTCCCAGAGGAAATTGACAAAACACAACTTGACTTTCCTTCTCTGCTTGGCTCACCTTCTTAACCCCTCATACAATTTTCTCCTTCTCTCCCTCACAGACATTTCTCATCTGCTCTCCTCCTCTAATCCCTCCATTGCCCCTGTGATGCCATCCCATCCCCTGCTCTCCCTTGTGCACACTCTAACCCCTCCCTTCTCTTCTCCATAACCTCTCACTCTCCTCTGACTCTTTCTCCTTACTATGCAAGCATGCTTTAGTCTCTCCTATCTTAAAGAAACCATCTTTGATCCCACTTGCCTCTCCAACTACCACGCTATCTCCATTTAATCTCTAACCTCATTAAATACACTGTTACAGTCACGGTCTGGAGCTCCTCTCCTCCAATTTCACCAGGTCCTCTCTAGCCCTCACATCCAAGCTACATATTCTTTTTGCATAACTTCTCTGAAATACAGCTTCTCCTATCCATCCACACAGCTAAAACATTTATCCAGGCTCTCAGACCATCTCATTCTCTCTTATTGCAACATTTTTTTCTCTGTCCTTGACAAATGCAATCTGGCCCTGCTCATATCCATTCAGAATTCTGCTGCAATCATCTTTCTAGCTATATTGCATCAAACATAGCTACTTGTTTCACTTTCAAGGCCCTTCATGTCCTATCCCCACCTTACATATCTCTCACAAGCGAGATGTCAATTCCTGCCTTCAGTCACCCCATGACATCAACCTCCATTGCCCACTTGATACATTTTCAAATACCTTTGTGTTTTCTCACATTTCTGCCTTTCATGCCTGAAGGCACTCCCTGTAAATATCTGTAAAGCTTACCTCATCATCCCCTCTGTCAAAACCTTCAAAGACGACAAAGGTTAGACTACTAGTGTACTGCGACCACAGCCTATCATGCTGACCAAAACTGTCTCCTTTCCTTTTACTCCCCTCCTTGCCCCTGCCCCTTGTGTCTTGTCTTATATTCAGATTGTAAGCTTTTTGGGGCAGGGTCTATCTTTTGGTTCTGTGTTTGTACAAAATGGGGTCAGCACAATGGGGTCCTAGTCCACAATCAGAGCTCCTAGGTGCTAGGGTAATAAAAATAATAATAATTGAGCTTTACACAATGGGAAGTGCTACCTAAACACATTTCAAATACAATAAAGAAAGTTTGACATTCAGTGGTAACTCTAGGTCAACATATTTTTATTCCTTTATTCATATGATCAAGCTTTTATTTTATATAAGTAGTGCCACTAATTTCAAGGGGATTTTTTGAATCTGAATAAGAGTTTTCAGGATCAGGATCTGCGTGTGGCACTGTAAGTTGCCTTACTTGCACATGCCCCTTCAAAGGCTGCTGTGCTGTTCAGTTAAGCTTTGCTACATTTGAACCTCCCCCTCACTCCCACTTTTTGAAATGTGCACAGTCTGAATCTTGGCAGCAGCTGCCCCTGACAGGATACTTCAACTGGAAGTTATTCTGTTCAATTAACAGCTGTGAATGATACAGAGAATTTGTATGAAAGTAAATTTATTTTAAGTCTGATTTTTCTTTCTTATTTTTCAGTGCTCCAATAGCAGACATTAGAGCCATCATGTCTTTTTCTAAGGCTGAAACAAACAAAAAAACTCAAACTTACAATCTTGTTTTATTTTTCTGTGAGTCAAGAAAAGCCTTGCAGTCAAAACTGTCCTAGTCTTATTTAGACCAATGACTCTCAACCTTTCCAGACCACTGTACCCCTTTCAGGGGTCTGATTTGTCTTGCATACCCCGAGTTTCATCTCACTTTAAAATTACTTGCTTACAAAATCAGACATAAAAATACAAAAGTGTCACAGCACACTGTTACTGAGAAATTGCTTACTTTCTCATTTTTACTATCTATTAATAAAATAAATGAATTGGAATATAAATATTGTACTTACATTTCAGTGTATAGTATTTAGAGCCGTATAAACAAGTCATTATCTGTATGAAATGTTAGTTTGTAGTGACAGGTTTCAGAGTAACAGCCGTGTTAGTCTGTATTCGCAAAAAGAAAAGGAGTACTTGTAGCACCTTAGAGACTAACCAATTTATTTGAGCATAAGCTTTCGTAAGCTACAGCTCACTTCAAGTGACTTCGCTAGTGCTTTTTATGTAGCCTGTTGTAACACTAGGCAAATATCTAGATGAATTGATGTACCCACTGGAAGTCCTCTGCATACCTTCAGGGGTACATGTGCCTCTGGTTGAGAACCACTGATCTAGACCATGTGTACTGTGCCTTATTAATTTGTGTTTTCCAAAAGATGTGTGCATTGCCAGTGAAATACTTTCTATTCACAAGAGGAATTCCAAATACTTTCTTAGATATACATTTGATACCTACTCTTTCAAAAGAAACAAAGAGACTTCAAAGTGGAATTGACAGTTTCCCTAGCTCTTTATTATCAAACCTGGTCTTTTATGAATCCTAACTGGCCCACCTACTCCTACAGAAGAGGAAATCAGAGTTGTCCTGACGAAGTGGAAGTTATCAGGATAAATGAACCATTGTTTCTCTTATGTGTTCCTTATAAGGAAGCCCTCAACATTCAGGTAGATTCTCTTAGATAGCTCCTGACAAAAAATAATTTCTCAGGAAGTGCAGGATAAAATTTTTCTTACACAACTATGCCCAAGATAAGCAAGTCACATCAGACAGTACTAATCTTCCACACTTGAAGAAAAAAATATTCAATACATTATATTCTCTTTTCAATGAAGTGGCTTTCATGCGTCCCCTCCATCTAGTTTACTTAAGGAAGATTCCACGATGCCATAGGTTTTCACTAAAAACAGAAGAATCTATACTTTACAAATTCCAATTCTGTGATGGGATGAGGAGTGAGTATGTAGTTCTGACAATGTGATGGAATTATCAACATTAAATTGTGAACATCTTAATGATCCACTTGGCTGGACACATTTATTTACTGTCTTGCCTCCTACAAATATTTCCTTAAACATCACCATTGTAATAATGATTATCTGCCTTGAAACCTATCAAAAAGGGAGCGGCTCTTCAGCTGTTTCACGGGAGGAGCTAACGATGGAATGAATCCTGTCTCTTGGATACCCTGGAAGTGTTGAACACTGTGGATGCTTGAGCTGACCCCAAGTAAAGCTTTGTTCTTCATCTATTCCCAAACTTTCACTAGAAAATATCTTAACATGTCATAATGGAAGCTAAGCATGGTATCTGGATAAACGTGCAGCACTAAAGATCTCTTTATGGCACCATAGCCTCTACACCTGTATTCACAATATTAAGGCATTACCATTCCTTAATACCAGCCTCAGCAGGGAATATTTGAATCAAGTTACAAACCAGTTCATATATGCCAGGCATAAGTACCTTCAAACTATTCAGTACCGCTGAGTTGTCAACTGCTCCTATGAACGTCAGGTATAGTACTTATCTAAGAATACGGATCTGGGCCATCTTTTAGAACAGACTGAAATAAATAACCTTCACATCACATCAGCCAGGGTTCCTGTGTGTCTCAGTGAGGGTAACCCTGGTTGCTGTAACCAACCTGGTTGTAATTTTGTGGGAACCCTAGGTAACTTCATAAAACTGGCCAAGGGCATCGGAACAGATAGAAAGTAAAGAACAGACAGATTTGACTTCATTGCAAACAAAAGGCAGCACATGTAAAAAACATTATGCCTTTGCTGACAGCTAAATCTGGTGCCTATAGTGCATAACCCTTGACTTACACTATTCTCAAAGAAAGACTGTATACATCAAACACTGTGATGGTGAGCAAAATGAACCTCCGGATCAAAAGAAACCAAAAATTGTGTACCAAGTCATTTGTTGTGAAGTATTTAATTCAAAGAGCTAGAGCGCTGATCCAGCAAAACTCTTAAGCATGTGCTTAAGTCCACAGCTATTCAGCAAAGCACTTTAAATGCATGTCTAAGTCCTACTGAAGTCAATAGGGTCTACATACATACTTAAGTTCTTTGCTGAGTCAGAGACTAGGTTCAGGTAATTAATGAGGAAAAAACATGAGAATTAGAGAAAAAAAAACTTAATTAACCCTATAAAAGCAGCACAAGATGACATTCCCACTGAAAAAAGTCAAAATGGAATGGGATTTTTTCCAGAAAGAGTTGACATATTATGTAATATTGTAGTAGAGCTCTCCCTCACTAGTGTGTAAGAACATTCATCTCCAGGTGCTTACATGGAACACTGCTAAATGTCAAAGAATATGTTCAAAGTATGGAATAGGAGTGTTACCACTGTAATTGTACCTGTGAAACAGTTTAGTTATTTTACAAACAGAATAAAAAGCTGTTTAGAAGGTTAATTTATGACTCACTCAACCTCCATACTTATATGACGTTGCTTGCTTCGTTTAGACATTATTATGGTGTGACTGTTGAATTGTTTAGATTCATTACCTACCCAGAGTTTAATTGTTCTGTCATAAGAGCATGAAAGAATTTTTGTATCTTCAAAGCAGAAATGACAGGAGCTCACAGTATCACAGTGCCCTCTCAAAATTTTTAAGTGGATCTGTAAATGAACAGAACAAAGATGGAGTACATTTTATCTTGTATAATAAATCTTTCTTGTTGACAAGTTAGTCCTCAAGAGATAGTCTGAAAGTAATAACCTGCTTAGAATATTTTAGTTCCTGCTGTTTGAAAGCATTCACACTCATCTTTCTCTGTTATTAGATTGCAGTTGATTTGGCAGATCACAGCAAGACTTTTTTTTTAAGCACCTGTTTGTACATGACAATGATCTTGCTCTTCTTTAAGTTTCAAAAAATCTATTTTGATTCTTGAAGACTGTTGTGTGCGCTGTATGATTGTAATATGACCATTTATATAATGTATTAATTATTTGATTAATTGCAACAAATCTTATACAAAGTATGTATGTCATGTATGTCATATAAGGTATCAATGGAAAACTTACAATCTATCAAATATGATTATCTTGTTTGTATGCATGTATCATCTTTGCATCTAAAAGTATGAATATTGACTGTATTTCAAATGTGTTTGCTCCTGTGGTAACACCCACAAGGTAATTTATATCCAGTCTGGCCAACACATTGTGAATGAACTATTCAAGTTGATGGCGTATTAAGGAACAGTTAACTCTGAATGAGCCACAGAAGAAGCTTGTCCACATCCTGTGAGCCTTCCTGTGGACACTTTAGCCAGAACATGGGTAACAGCCACTCCTATGAGTCATCAAAGCATGAAAGAGCATGTGACCAGTGGCGGATTAGCCACTGGGCCTACAGAGCTCATGCTCAAGGGCCCCAGAGCCCCGAGCGGGTGGGAAAAGCCCCATTGCCCTGATCCCGCTCCCAGGCAGTAGCACCGGGGTAGCAGTGGGGGAACCCCCCAGTGCCCCCTAACCCCATCAGCAGCTGGGACGGGGGGTGGGGAAAGTCCCAGCACCAGGACTCCTGCTGCAGCCCCGGAACTGGAGCTCTCAGAGAGCTTCTCTGGTTTGGGGGCCACAGTGGTGGAAGAGCAGAATGGGGGGACCCTGAGTGGAATAGGAGTGGAGCCATGGGTGGGGTCACATGTGGAGGGGGTGGAACAGGGACAGGCCCACAGGTGGAAGGGGTGGGGAGGGGTCTCCCATTTGCTCTGGCCCAGGGCCCCAGGAAACCTTAATCTGCCTCTGCATGTGACTCTGGACTCCATCTTGTGCCTGTAATTTTCCACAAACTAAGACAGAGAAGTTCCTCCACATGGGAGAAAGTATAAAAACCCCTGGAAGCATCTCAGTTGTGCCTCTTTCCTGCTCTGATCTTTGGACTATGGACTTACACTAAAAGGAACATTCCAACCAATGGACTAAGGACCTTCCAATCTTTTGGAAGTTACCAGAGTCTTTACAAGCCAGCAGTCTGTAACATCACTGCTTCAAACCTGATATAAAAACTTTGAAATGAGCATATATATTTGTTTTCCTTAACCATTTTAACTCTCCCCTCTTTCTTCTCTCTTATAAATAAACCTTTAGATATTAGATACTAAAGGACTGGCAACAGTGTGATTAATGGGTAAAATCTGAATTATATATTGACCTGGTTGTGTGGTCTGATCTCTTGGGATTAAAAGAACCCTTTGTTTGATTAAATTGGTCTTCAATAACCACTCATCATATAGTCTAGTGCAGGGGTGCGCAAACTTTTTGGCCCGAGGGCCACATCTGGGTATGGAAATTGTATGGTGGGCCACGAATGCTCACAAAATTGGGTTGGGTTGAGGGCGCTGGTGTGGGGCTGAGGATGAGGGGTTTGGGTTGTAGGAGGGTGCTCCAGGCTGGGACCTAGGGATTCGGAGGGTGGGAGGGGGATCAGGGCTAGGGCAGGGAGTTGGGGCATGGGAAGGGAGTGAGGGCTCTGGCTGGCAGTGCAGGCTCTGGGATAGGGCTGGGGATGAGGGGTTTGGGGTGCAGGAAGGTGCTCTGGGCTGGGATCAAGGGGTTTGGAAGGCAGGAGGGGAATCAGAGGTTGGGCAGGGGGTTGGGGCATTAGAGGGGCTCAGGGGTACAGGCTCCGGGCGCCGCTTACCTCAAGCAGCTCCCGGAAGCAGCTGCAGGTCCTCCCTTCAGTTCCTACAGGGAGGCGCGGCCAGGCCACAGTTCCTGGCCAATGGGAGGTGCATGGGTGGTGCTTGGGGTGGGGGCAGCGCCCGCTGGCTGCCCCTATGCGTAGAAGCTGGACGGAGAACATGCCGCTGCTTCCGGGAGCCGCGGCACACACTTGTAGAGTGGCCCCCAACCGCGCTCCCCAGCTGGAGTGCGGGAGCAGGACAAGCCCCAGACCCTGCTCCTCAGCGGAAGCTTGAGGGTCAGATTAAATCGGCTGGCAGGCTGGATGTGGCCTGCGGACTGTAGTTTGCCCACCTCTGGTCTAGTGTCAGGGTGGTGAAACAAGGTCTGGGATCCCTAAGGAGACTGCTGTTTGGACTCCTTGTTAACCAGTGTTAACTTTTGTTACTGGGTTGGTATATTTTATGGAAGAATAATCATCAATTTGGGGTGAGTCTACTCTATTTCTCAACAGTTTGTCTTGAACCTAGCATCCTCGGCTTGATCCATGGAGGAACGGTGACATGTTGCTTGAAAGACTCCACTGTATCTGTTTACTCCTTAGCTTATTATCCACAAACTCTTTAATGTCCTAGACTATGCCTTCATCCTGTGCCACTGCAAACCTCCTTGAGCAGGTGTTCATTTTTTGTGCGGCTTCTTCCACAGATGTACGGTAGTGCATTGACTGCTGTTCAGTATCAATATGTCAGTATGCTCTTTAGAACTGACAATCAGAAAGGCTAAATAAGTTTGTCTGATTTGTCATGATTATTATAGTGTGGTTCATTATACATGTAAAGTAACAAAGGATGCTTCCAGTCCTCTGCTTTCAGGGGCAATGAATACATTAACCATTTAAAAATATAAATTGTGTATTTTAAGAATTTAGTACATTACACCTGCCTTGTTCTTGCTTTTCTTTCTTTTCCTGGATAGGTTGACAAATTCCCCTCCAGGCTTCACAGACAATTGTATGCATGTTACTAACACCACTTTCAGCATAGCATATTAATTATAATGAAACCATAATGAAATATGCAGTTGAACTATTACCACAATCAGGTCACAGATTTTTTTTGCAAAGGGCACTGGTGTTATGGGTAGGAGGATGAACCAAGTTTTGCAATACACAAATACATCACTGTGGTGCGAATTAAAGGAGCACATGGGCACGGGGGAGAGGTCAGCCTGCTGGTTGCATAGAAGAGTTAGATTGGCGACACTTTCCACAGATGGGGGGGGGGAGGTGGTGGAAGAAAACATCTAGTCCCAGCTGTCCCCAATTAGCAGCCTCTGGCATTTATTGGCCCTACAGGAACAGGGCAGTCTGCAGCTCATCCCAGTAGTGCTCCTATTGATTGCCCCCAACTCCGCCCTGAGACACCCTCTCCACCCACACACAGAAGAATTCCCACACACCCCCACTGAGACCCACCTCTCCTCCTGGTTCTCACATATCCCTGCCTCAGGCACTGAGACCCCCCGCCCCCACTCTCACCCACCCCACCCTCTAGGCACTGAGACACACACATCCCAGCTCTCACCCACCCTGCGCCCAGGCACTGAGACATACACACCCTGCTCTGACCCCCACTCCCAGGTACTGAGACTTCCCCACCCACCTATCCTGCCCTCAGACACTGAGACACCCCACCCTTGGGTGTCACCCACCCCGGCCCCAGACACTGACACATCCGCCCTGGCTGTCATCCACCCTGGGGCACTGACACACACACCACCCACCCCGTCCCCTGGGGCACTGACACACACACCCGGGCTGCCACCCACCCCGCCCCCAGACACTGACCCCTCCCACCCCGGGCAGGCGGCCGGCCCCCGGCCCCTGGGGCACTGACACACCCCCTAGGCTCTCACCCACCCCACCCCCCAGGCACTGACACACACACCCGGGCTGCCACCCACCCCGCCCCCAGACACTGACCCCCTCCCACCCCGGGCAGGCGGCCGGCCCCCGGCCCCTGGGGCACTGACACACCCCCTAGGCTCTCACCCACCCCACCCCCCAGGCACTGACACACACACCCGGGCTGCCACCCACCCCGCCCCCAGACACTGACCCCCTCCCACCCCGGGCAGGCGGCCGGCCCCCGTCCCTCCCAGTCTCTCAGCCAGGGCACCGCCTTCCCCGGGCAGGAAGCCGTCCGCTCCCCGCCCCCACCTGCGCGAGCCTGTCCTGGTCGCCCAAGCGGCTCTCCGGCTGGGAGGGCCTGGGCAGCGGAGGCTCCTCCAACGCCAGCGGGTCCCCCCGGCCGCTCGCCCCGGCCATCTCCCCGGCTCTGAGGTAACCGCCGCTCACAGGAGCCCCTAGCGGTCGCGCTGCCCCGCCGAGAGCCGGCAGCGGGTACCGCGCGCCCACGCCTCGGGGGGATCCCGGCGCTTCCCCCCGCCCCAACACGGGAGCAATTCACCCGCTGCCAGGACACCGGCGGTCGGTCCCCGCCCCGCCGGGCGGCAGCGGGCCCACAGCCCGCAGCGGGCCGGCTTCGACTCTCCCACGCAGCCAACAGCGGCGCCGCAGACTACCCGGGCGCCCCCCGTCCAGCTGTGACCTGCGCCTGACGGCGTCAGGGCAGCGGGACACGGGCTGGCGGCCCAGGAGAGGCAGCGGAGGAGAACGGGGCAACCCAAGCTCTAAAGGGGCCCTCTGCACGGCCAGGAGCTCACCAGCTCGGCTCTAGCTTTTAGGGCCCTAAGACCCACATAGGCACCCGGGTGCTTGCTGCCTGGAGCCCTGGGCTTGAGCCGCTCACACATTCAAGAGCATCAGGCTTTACAGCTGCAAGCACTAAAAGGTGCTATCCTTGTAAAGAGAAAAGGAGGACTTGTGGCACCTTAGAGACTAACCAATTTATTTGAGCATAAGCTTTGGTGAGCTACAGCTCACTTCATCGGATGCATTAGTCTTCAAGGTGCCACAAGTACTCCTTTTCTTTTTGCGAATACAGACTAAGGCAGCTGTTACTCTGAAACCTGTCATTATGCAAGGCACTGCATTTAGCCATATGGAGTGGAAATCTATCAACTGCATGAAAAAACTTGTACAGATACAGACAGACATCAGCTTCCTGTCCAAATGCAAACAGATGGACATCGTACCAAAAGGACTGAAGGTAAAAAGTCCATTACAGTCTACATACCACACAGACTATGCTGACAGCTTGTGCCACACACTCTCAAAGAAACTGTAGAATCACCTGATCAACATCCTCTACAGCAAACAGGGAAAGATTAAGAATGAGCTCTCAAAAATGGATACTCTCATAAAAAACCAACCTTCCACACAAACTTCCTCATGGCTGGACTTTACTAAAACTAGACAAGCCATTTTCAACACACATTTTGCTTCTCTACAAAAGAAAAAGGACACTAAACTTTCTAAACTACTACATGCCACAAGGGGCCACAGCAATGGTTCCCTCAACCCACCCAGCAATATTGTTAACCTATCCAACTATACTCTCAGCCCAGCAGAAGCAGCTGTCCTATCTCGGGGCCTCTCCTTCTGCCCCTCCACCCCCACGAACATGATACAGTTCTCTGGTGACCTAGAATCCTATTTTCGCTGTCTCCGACTCAAGGAATATTTCCAACATACCTCTGAACAACATACTAATCCACAGAGACCTCCCTACCAACACTACAAAAAGAAGGATTCTAGGTGGACTCCTCCTGAAGGTCGAAACGGCAGACTGGACTTCTACATAGACTGCTTCCGCCGACATGCACGGGCTGAAATTGTGGAAAAGCAGCATCACTTGCCCCATAACTCAGCCGTGCGGAACACAATGCCATCCACAGCCTCAGAAACAACTCTGACATCATAATCAAAAAGGCTGACAAAGGAGGTGCTGTTGTCATCATGAATAGGTCGGAATATGAACAAGAGGCTTCTCTGCAGCTCTCGAACACCACTTTCTACAAGCCATTACCCTCTGATCCCACTGAGTGTTACCAGAAGAAACTACAGCATTTGCTCAAGAAACTCCCTGAAAAAGCACAAGATCAAATTCGCACAGACACACCCCCGGAACCCCGACCTGGGATATTCTATCTACTACCCAAGATCCATAAACCTGGAAATCCTGGGCGCCCCATCATCTCAGGCATTGGCACCCTGACAGCAGGATTGTCTGGCTATGTAGACTCCCTCCTCAGGCCCTACGCCACCAGCGCTCCCAGCTACCTTCGAGACACCACTGACTTTCTGAGGAAACTACAATCCATCGGTGATCTTCCTGATAACACCATCCTGGCCACTATAGATGTAGAAGCCCTCTGCACCAACATTGCACGCAAAGATGGATTACAAGCCGTCAAGAACACTATCCCCGATAATGTCACGGCTAACCTGGTGGCTGAACTTTGTGACTTTGTCCTTACCCATAACTATTTTACATTTGGGGACAATGTACACCTTCAGATCAGCGGCACTGCTATGGGCACCCGCATGGCCCCACAGTATGCCAACATTTTTATGGCTGACTTAGAACAACGCTTCCTCAGCTCTCGTCCCCTAACGCCCCTACTCTACTTGTGCGACTTGACATCTTCATCATCTGGACCCATGGAAAAGAAACCCTTGAGGAATTCCACCATGATTTCAACAATTTCCATCCCACCATCAACCTCAGCCTGGTCCAGTCCACACAAGAGATCCACTTCCTGGACACTACAGTGCTAATAAACGATGGTCACACAAACACTGCCCTATACCGGAAACCTACTAACCGCTATTCCTACCTACATGCCTCCAGCTTTCACCCTGACCACACCACACGATCCATCGTCTACAGCCAAGCTCTGCGATACAACCGCATTTGCTCCAACCCCTCAGACAGAGACAAATACCTACAAGATCTCTTATCAAGCATTCTTACAATTACAATACCCACCTGCGGAAGTGAAGAAACAGATTGCTAGAGCCAGAAGAGTTCCCAGAAGTCACCTACTACAGAACAGGCCTAAGAAAGAAAATAACAAAACGCCACTAGCCGTCACCTTCAGCCCCCAACTAAAACCCCTCCAACGCATTATTAAGGATCTACAACCTATTCCTGAAGGATGACCCAACACTCTCACAAATCTTGGGAAACAGGCGAGTCCTTGCCTACAGACAGCCCCCCAACCTGAAGCAAATACTCACCAGCAACCACATACCACACAACAGAACCACTAACCCAGGAACCTTTCCTTGCAACAAAGCCCGTTGCCATCTGTGCCCACATATCTATTCAGGGGACACTATCACAGGGCCTAATAACATCAGCCACACTATCAGAGGCTCGTTCACCTGCACATCCACCAATGTGATATATGCCATCATGTGCCAGCAATGCCCCTCTGCCAGGTACATTGGTCATACTGGACAGTCTCTACGTAAAAGAATAAATGGACACAAATCAGATGTCAAGAATTATAACATTCATAAACCAGTCGGAGAACACTTCAATCTCTCTGGTCACACGATTACAGACATGAAAGTTGCTATAATACAACAAAAAAACTTCAAATCCAAACTCCAGCGAGAAACTGTTGAATTGGAATTCATTTGCAAATTGGATACAATTAACTTAGGCTTGAATAGAGACTGGGAGTGGCTAAGTCATTATGCAAGGTAACCTATTTCCCCTTGTTTTTTCCTAACCCCTCCCCCACCCCCCAACGTTCTTGTTAAACCCTGGATTTGTGCTGGAAATGGCCCACCTTGATTATCATACACATTGTAAGGAGAGTGGTCACTTTAGATAAGCTATTACCAGCAGGAGAGTGGGGTGGGAGGAGGTATTTTTTCATGCTTTGTGTGTATAAGAAGATCTTCTACACTTTCCACAGTATGCATCTGATGAAGTGAGCTGTAGCTCACGAAAGCTTATGATCAAATAAATTGGTTAGTCTCTAAGGTGCCACAAAGTACTCCTTTTCTTTTGCGAATACAGACTAACACGGTTGTTACTCTGAAACCTATCCTTGTAAATAATTTCTAAATAAATATATCTGTTTTAAAGAGGGGAGTATTTAGATGAAGAGACACAAAAAACCTGATTACATGGAGAGTGGGGCCTAGAGGCTCTGTTGGCATAAGTCTAGGACAGCTGCATAATTCACTTGTCTTCACCTCTTGGGTATGGCATGTAACATCCCAAATTCAGTCCTATAACGTCATTTCATCACAACATCATCTAGTCAAATATCTCAATAATGGGTCACAACCTCAATGCAAGCTCCACCAGGATGTTGCCCAGGATCTCTCTCCCCCCACCTAAAAGGGATTCACTCCATCCCTTCTTATTGCTGTTCTGCCCTGCCTCCACTGCACCTTTTACATTCTCACCTGCACTGTGCTCTCAACTTTGGAAAAGTGCTGTTTAGAGTGGAGCTGTCTGCCTAGACCCACTGCTCACAGCACCCTACCAGCTGCTTTGCCTTCTTTAAATGGGAGTTTCTGCAAACATAAGGAAAGAGGTACAAGGAAATGCATCAAGACTCCCTTCACTGCATATCTTGCAACTCCTTTCATCATTGGGCATACTCATTACTCCTTATTCAGAACCATTTATTTCCTGTTAAATTTTTACAATATACTAATTAGAAATGTGTGCCCACAAAAGGTTACAGGATTGGAGTCAGGACAAGAAACAAGCTGGTTTGGGGGTCAAGGGAACAAAGACAGAGCAGGGATTTTCAATTAATGCACTGTTGAAAATAGCTTATTTAATTTACAAACGTACTTCTACAGAAATGGGTTGGCTATATAATGATTCAAGAAATTAAAGCAGTACTGTTAATTTGAAAACTCATTACTTTTAAAGACATTTAAAAAGTTTCAAATACCACAACTGCTCCTAAATCTTCCCACCAATTTTCTAGGATGGCAATCTTTTAAAATATTTTTATCCTTTATTGCTATATGAAGAGACCCACATGAACAAAACTAGGAACAGACTATACAGAGAAAATGACTATACAAAGTGCTGTCAAGTGCATAGGTAAACAAATTGAAAAAATTAATATTTTCTCTAATCCTGTCAAATTATACTAATCCAAGAAGTTGTGTTTCACACTAGTGGATTAAAAAAGACAGAAGCAATGACTTTTCATCTTCATACATGTTTAATTTTTTTAAATAATAAGTGAGAGGTAAATCTTTACTCTAAATGAAAAGGATTGAGAATGGGTGTCTGATTTTATAGGAGCCATATTTCCCTCTGAGAGAAGCAGATCTGGAGACACTGATTTTTATAACAATATTGTACTACTAGTAGTCTACCAAAAATATCTGTTTACTATAATTAAGAGTTTCCTGTTGCTTTTTAATCTTTTTTTTATTCTGCTGCTTCATTTACCCATTCTTGTAATCCAGACAGCATTCCAAATCCACATTTGTTACTAACTTTTCCCCTCTCTCTATAGAGTTCCCTCTTAATTGCTAAATTTAAATTACAAAACCTAAAATCAACACCATGCCACCTTGCTCTAAATCCAGTGACCTATTAAAAAGACTGTGAATGCTGAAAATTTACTTTATTTTTAACTAGCCCAATACAACAATATCATCTACAACCTTGAGCTTGTTTGATTTTTTTTGTTAACAATTGCAAATGGAGAACATTCTCTTAGTCTCATAATAAATCATGATGAGCTGGTTTTAACAATTTGTTCCATTCAACGAGGTCAGACAGTCATGTGGTTCAGTATTATTTTATAGTTCACATCATAAACAACCCTGTAATTGTAATAGGACTTTACAGACTTATTTGGACTTTTTAATGAAATTTCAACCTCCTTTTAAGCATACAATACAGCACAGGTTTGTACTCAGAGCAAGCAAGAAAATTTTGAAGAATCTTTGGGGTTTTTCAACATAACGTTTGTGTTAAATATAAACATGAATGTAGAATAATGCCGATACTGATGATGAAATTTTTTATGTAGGTAGTGTTCAAGATAATCCGGTACTGTAATGCTATTTTAACATGCATCATACCATTTGTTAATTTATTGAAAAGCCATACTATGGTGATGGGTAATATACAAAATTCTAAGACAGAAAAAGTCTGAAAAGCAGATTAACATTTTAGAAATACAGAGAAATTCTGCATTCTGAATATCTACATAAGAGAGACACAGAATGACTTGTTTGCATGTAAATTATGCCTTTTTAACTTCCTAACTTCACTTCCTTCAGCATTGACTTACATTCTTGTTTATAATATTTTAAGAACTTTCACACAATGATTTAACACACCAGAAATACCATTTGTAATATACAGTTTATTAAAATATCTAGTCTTGTTTAAATTAAAGGTAGCCCAAACCAAACTATAATGGGTTCCTCAAAACAGCCAAGAATTCACCATTTTGAGCCTATGTTTTAAGTAAAACATTGGGGTGTAAAGGAGAAGTCCTACTCTCATACACACATGTACTTGCTACCGATAGCCCTCACATTAATTAAATGTAGAGCCTGAACTATTACTTTTGATAATGCATGCCAGCAGTAAAAAAAAATATATATATATATATATATATCTTTCCAACATTCCACAATTCATACGGTTTAAAATGGTAAAATATCACAAAACAAATGTATACATTTATGATTTCAAACATATATTCAGCATAACTACAACATTTACAGTGCAATCTATACATTACTGATCTTCCATCATGGAGGAGATCAAAGTTTCAGATCAAAAGTCATATAGTATTGAAGAAAGCAAGTTACTGCTTCATTGCAGGAAGATGTTTCAGTCTGGAAAAAAAGGCCATATTTAATAGTTATGCACAACAACACCAGGAACATTTAATCACTTTAACAAGAATTAAAAGGTTTCTCAAACCCTCAGTCTGAATTTAACTATAATGTGGTTTTGCCCTTTTAATAAAAAAAGATTGGCAAATCTTTTAAGAGCCTCCAACATGTCAGTTTGCACAAACAAGACAGGTCTGACTACAAATTTTGAGCTACCTGTTTGGAAGCCCTTTAAAAATACCCTTAAAAAAAAAAAAGTTATACAGAAACAAAGCTTAATTTTTAGAAGTGGTTTTTAAATTGCACTCATCGGGTTTTTGTTTGCTTGCTTTTTAATGAACAAAGGAGGGATGGGAATAGTCCTTTGGAATGCCAAGTTTTCCTATTTGCATTCCCTTGTCCCACTAAGGTCCTATACCACAATGAGTTTCCTACACCAAGGAAGACAATGTGGTTACTCTGCAGAACATGTCGCAAGGCCACTCCTTCAATCAGCCAGAGGGGTTAACTGGAGTGTGATGCAGTGATTTCTCCACCCAGAGCATTATGGAGCTGAAGTTACTTATGTTTAATTTGGTTGGTTTTTTTAGAAGTGCATGGAACACATTTTGAAAGCAGAATGAAGTCACAGTGTTCTCTCTACTGTCCATGGTCTTAATACTGGTTCGTTCAAGTCGATGGTTTATAAAATATTTAAGAGCATGTTGTCTAAAATTAGACCTACCAACTTCACTTCAGCTTGCTGAACAAATGCACACTTGATTCAAGCAGTTTCTCATTTTCTACTCAGTTCTGCCCGCCTACTCCATATTTGTGAGCCAGTAGGATACTGATTTAGAGTAACCTTGTATTCAAGCAGAGAATGCTCTTAAACTTCAGTAACTTGCCAGCTCACAAGAACAGAACCAGCAAGCAGAGAAGGGTGTGATATTGACAAGCCCTGACTGTGAACCAAAATAAGTCCAACACCCTGGGTCTGCTGGAGCCGGGTCATTCAACTATGAAGGATTTTAGCCAGATTACAGCATTTATTTTGGATACTAAAAATCTATCAGGCAATACTCCATAGTTACCAGGAGAGGGATAAATTTTTTTAACCTTAACTACGTCTTCTGAAAAAAATGTAGTAGCAACATTTCTCACCACTTGCATTTCTCTTACCTATTCAGTATTTATTCCCATTTATAGTAATTTACGATGACACAAAGATCTACCCCAAATTAATTTTCATTTATCTAATGCTTGCAGAGTTAGCTGCTCAACGCTCTTTTCCCTGGAGCAGTTTATCTTAAAACTAATTCTTATCTGGCACATCTAGATCCAAAAGCCTAGGATAAGTTATCAAAATGAGCTATATTCTAGGCACAAACATATTGTGCCAGATCCAAGCTGGTTTAAATGGACATAGTTCCACTGACTTCAGCAGAATTACACCAAGTTACACTGGCGAGGATCTGGCCCATTACTGCTGCCAGATTTACAAGGATTTCGGTAAATTATCTGTTTACCTTCTTAGAAGTTCCTGGGATGACAAATCTGTGATCTCCTCTATGTCACTAAGGCTGTCACTGCTATCAACAGTGTCTGAGTTACTGTTTTTCTCTGATTTTTTATTCTTGTGTTTGCCTTTGTGCCTGTGCTTCTTATGTTTCTTTTTCTGTTAAAAAAAGAAATAGGTGAGTTTGCTATTCATGTATTTTTTTTTTAAATTTTAAAAAAGTTGGTCAAATTAGAACAGAAGTTCACTAAAAAAGAGCAACTGGGATCACAGGAAACATATTTCAGTATAAATTCCAAAGTTAACTGGAGCAGAGCAGTAACAACAGTACTCGCACATCTTCAGTTGTGTAAACTTTAAATAATACAAGCTAAGGTCTCTAGGAGGCAAGGACCAAATAAATTAAACTAAACATATATTTAGAAATTTTATTATTATAATCTATCAGGTTTTCTACAGCATTATGCGGTATCTAAGCAAACTATGCGTTTGGTCCCTAAGCACATAAAGAACAAGCAGCACCCTGTTCAGCTAATGCGTCTTCTGTTCTAAGCTAGAAGTGCTAACAGAGTCTAAGGGAAGGTGTCTATGCAGCCCAATTCTATTTCTCCTTTCCATAATCCAGCATATATATCATGGTAGTGTTCATTTGACTGAGGAAATCAATCCAAAGAAAGAAAGAACCAATTTATTTAACTTGGTCACCTTTTCCTTTTTGTGTTTGTGCTCTCTCTTAACTTTGTGTTTTTCTTTGTTCTTTTTAGGTTTCTCTTTCTGATTGGCTTCAACAGAACTTGCTAGTGATACTGGCTCATGCTCCTGAGTAGTCTCTAAAGCAAAAATCAAATATAGAGAAATAAACGCATTACCAAGTAAAAGACAAACACAATATTAAACTACACAAAAATGTAAATTCCCTAATATTTGGGCTGAGATTTCCAAAGCTGCATAAGGGATTTGGGACTCCCAATTCCAATTCATTTTAACTTCTCTACTCTATAGACATACCTTTGCAATCAGATATAAAAAAACCAAACATGCCAACCTTGGCCCCGATTTTGCATCAGGATCTATTAGCATTGACTCTTGAGTCTGTGCAGAGCCCCAATTAAATCAGTGGGAATCTTCACAGGCACAAAAGTCTGTGCTAGTGGATCCCAATGTAGGATCAAAGCTCTTGACAATATCACTTTAACGTACACAGGTGTAGGTAGGGCGAGAGGGAAGAATGAAGGAGCCCAGTGCTCTTATAGTTTCCAAGAAAGGGACCTGGATGTGAATTGAAATTATATGACATAAGACAACATAGAATATCTTTAACCTGTGCGCAAAGTTTCCACAGATGAAGTAACAATGACTTGTTATTCACTCTAAATCTGTTGAATGTGGTTAATTAAACAGGATTAAAACAACAAAAACCCTGTCTGTTCAACATTCAACAGGTAATAGCAGCAGCATACATTCTCCTACTCAAAGATCCGTAAGGTCTGATTCTGGGTAGAGAAAAGACAATAACTACACGAGTTCTGAATTTTAGTGACTTGAACACAAACTTACAGCCAGATTAAATGTATGTATGTGTATATCTACACTAATACACACACACACACACACTGACCCATAATATCTCTGTACCAAAAATACCGTCTACTTGCATGGGGACAGCTGCTTAACAACTCTAGGCTTTAAGCCGGTGTAACATTCACTTGTATATCTATCTCTGTATAGTACCTAATTTCAGATCAAATACCAGTCAATAAATTGCCCTCTGAAATACAAAGTCATAAGACCAGGACCTCATTGTTCTAGCCACTGTACAAACACGGAACAGAAAAATGGTCCCTGCCCTGAGAGGCTTACAATCTAAATATAAGTAGAGCCCTGCCCGGATACAAAAATTTTGGATCCACATCCACAAGAATCAACTTGTATCTGACCCGCATCGCACCTACAGCAGCACGTTATCTCACAGTGCCTCTCAGGAGGAGCGTCTGTGTGAGTGCGTGTGTACACTATATAACAGGGGTTGGCAACCTTCAGCATGTGGCCCATCAGGGTAATCGCTGGCTGCGAGACATTTTGTTTACATTGACTGTCTGCAGGCATGGCCCTCCGCAGCTCCCAGTGGCTGCGGTTCGCTGTTCCCAGCCAATGGGAGCTGCGGGAAGCGACGGGCCGCAGGTTGCTGTGCCTGCGGACTGTCAATGTAAACTAAATGTCTCGCAGCCTGCCAGCGGATTACCCTGATGGGCCATGTGCCGAAGGTTGCCAACCCCTGGTATATAGGCTCTCAAAGGTGGGGAAGCATCTGTCTGCAGCTCACAGCCTCTGAGGCTGTTTCCCTGCCTTCCAGATCCTCATTGGCAGTGAGCTGCAGACAGCTGCTTCTGATCTATCACCTCCCCTTTCTCTGTATCCTGAGGAGAGGGAATATAGGATCTGGAAGGTGGGGAAGGGAAGCAGCCTATATTCCTTTCTCCCCTGTATATAGAGAAAGGGGAGATGTTAGATCAAGACAGGCAGCAAAATTCCCCATGCTCCTATTGCTATGGTTTAAGCAATGAAGATATTTAGGAAACCTCTCCCAACTTCATATTGCTGCGTCAGGTCAATTGGAGAGGAAGGCAGCTGCTTCTGCAAAGCAAGTAACTGGGTGTGGGGCGGGATATAGGATCTGGAAGGTGGAGAAGCAGCTTCATAGGGTATGAGCTGCAGACAGCTGCTTCCCCACCTTTAAGAGCCTATATTTAGAACCCTGCATGGATACAAAATTTGTATCCGCATCCAGGCGTGCTGGAACAATTTTTAATGGGGCGGGTACTGAGAGCCATTGAACCGAACTGTAAACCCTGTATATAATGGAAACCACTTCAAGTCAGGGCGTGCAACAGCACCCCTAGTACCAGCACCTATGTCTGCATCTGATCCGCGATCCACAAAAATGGTCCGCAGATATCTGCATCCGATATCCACGGACATAAAGCAGATATCCACGGATTTGCAGGGCTCTAAACATAAAAGACAAGAGACAACAGATGAAGGCAGAGAGACCAGGAACTACCAGGAAATAATAAGACAATATTGGCTAGCACGATAGGCAGTGGTCCCAACACCCCAGATTTTCGTAGGCATCATGACAAAGGAGAGTTTTGAGAAGGGGATTTGAAGGTAGATAATGAGGTAACTGAAGATGTTTATGGGGAGCATAAATAAAATAACTGCATTATATATACATTTTCAGTGTACAAAATTTAAAGTCTTCAATACTTACTAGAAAATGAAACTGGAGGCAACCTCGGTCCAAATTCTTCTACCTTATCCAGCTCCTCCTTCAAAAGAGGTGGCACAAGGTCAGGTTCACTTGTAACAGCCATACATTCTAGAAAAACAAACATATAGGTTAACTTAAAAGGAAGAAGTAGGTCCCATACCCAAAACAGCTCAGAAAATATTCCATTAAAAATGAAATATCAAATAAACACAAGTTAATGAATTTTGCACTCTTGTTTAGATTTTGCACTTACTAGTTTTTCACAGAAGCAGAAGGTGATTCTAACCCTTATTTCTTATTAAAAGGCTCCTCAGAAGCTTCCAATAATTACACAATTTCTTTAAAAAGGACTTCAGTTACATAAATGTATGATTTCTTAAGCTTTTCTTTTTTTGTACATAACCTTCTAAAATTTTAAAAATCTTTATCAACAAGGAGAAGTTGATGCCTTTTCCCTTTGCACTTCCTGTGCATTTCAAAGATTGGTTGCACTGGCGGGGATCACCAAATATTTGATCACAGTGCTACTGATTTTTAAATTAAAAATTGCAGGCAACACAAGTATAAATATTAACAAAACAATCTATAACTTAAGGGCAAAAAACAGATTCACCCTTCAAATTTTTCAAGAATTAGGAAAATTCCAGTGTTGAAGATATGGGAATAGCCTAAAAGGTGATTTAAGACCAAGCAGTTTGAAAAGATTCCACATTAAAAAGTATATATAAATCGGTATTTATACTATGAAATAAGGCTACTTTAAGTTTGAATGAGGGGTGTTAGTTTATTTTATTTAGTAATTTATTACTCCATCTGCACGAATTAGATTAACTGGCACTAATTACTGGGAGATCCACTGCATATTGCCTTTTTTTCTAGTTGGTAAATAAGCCAACAAAAGCCAATTTAAAAATTAAAGATACATCATCCCTAACTGTCAAAATAAAATGTTATTTTGCTTACTAATATTTCCTAGTAAACTATTAAATGTATTCTAGTACAGTGTTACTTTATTTTCTAGTATGAGAACTCCCTATAATACTCTGCTTTAAATCTTGGTAAATAATAGAACAAGACTGCTTTTCCCCCCAGTCCCATGAATTTATTTGCTTTGTAGACCGATAGTGAGAACTGGTGAGATACAGCTATATTGCTGTACTATTTAAAAATCCATTTCAATATTATTTTAAATGAGAATATCAAAATATAGAAAGGAAATTCCTTTTTCAAATAAATGCAAATTCTACTTATTTCCAGTCTGGTCAAAATTTCATTATTAAATAGATATACTTTGTCATATATCATACACCTTATTATAGGTGTATAAAATCACCCAATTTTGGGGCTTTCTTTACAGAGTAATATGGGATCTGTCCTCATCCCTCACTCTGTTTAACACTGTCAAATGCATTTGTTTGCATCTGTAAAAACTGTCATTGGCCTATGGCTATGTAGATAATATTTAAATAGAGAACACTTAATTCAGCATTCTATTACTCCAGTTTTACACTGGTGTTACTCCCCTGAGAAAACAGTGTAGTTATACCAGTGTGAGACTGGTATAAAGCATTTTTCTACTAGGCTAATAGTGTTTTAATTTCTTATAAAATTACTAGAATTTCATGAAACTGAACAAACTGTTAACTATTACCTTGTACATCAGCTGAGGAGGTATCTGGCAGATTAGCATGCTTTGTACTTTCCGAGTTTGGCACAGCAGAAGGTGGCTGATGCGCCTCTTCATCACTATCTTCTTCAGATGAGGATGATTTTTCATCTGAGGAACTGGCAAAGATGGCTTTAAATAAATCCATAGATGGTCTGCTTTCTTCTTCTTCTTTCTGATCAGTGCTTTCATTAACTGCCTGCATAACAGTGCCCATAAGGAAAAAAATTTAAAACACTAACGGAGGAAAGAAGTGTCTCTCCATTAAGATAAAAATATTGTGACACCTTTAATGGTATTTTCATTGAGGATGTTAAAATTAGCAAATTTTACAGTAAATCTGAAGTCTATAAACTTGACAACTGTTGATGCACAGTAGAAGAGCACAGACACTGCTAAATTAAGTCACTTTCCAATACAGAGTGCTGTATTGTGCCCCTTTTTCATGCAGGTCAGAACAGCACACTTGAAAGAATATAAAATATTAACACTTTTTATTTTTAAGTCAATAGATTCTAGATACTTTTTCTTTAGCTTAAGTTCACAACAAACAAATCTATCATCTTCCTCAAAATAATATGCATCCGTCCCTGTACAAAGCAGAGAAAAGTGGACTTTGTGCAAGAAAATCAGTGGGTGTAGTAGATGGAATTAAACCTCCCATCTGCTGGAAGGCATCACACCCCCTCTACAGCCACAATCCCAGACTATACTTGCTATCCTTGTGTCCCCTATGTATGAGCTATAACCATACAAATTCCTGTAAGCCCATGTTTCCCTTTGCTCACCCTGAGTTGCACCAACTTCTAGACAGTGCAGAACAATTAGGGATTACAAAGACCGTACGGTCATTCTAGCTAGCTCCCCCCACAGTCCTTACATGGACCAGAGAGAGGCTTGCATACCCTTTCCAAAGAGTAAATTCTCCCCACCCCTTTATTAAATGTTTGTTGTTCAAACCCCCAAGTCCATACACAATAAAATCAATGTCAAATGTGTGAGTCAACCTATGTTAGTTAATGCAAACAAAAGAACTATCCTGCTAACCTAAAATAACCGATAGCCCTTAACAAATTTCACGGTTAGGGTCAAATTTTCAAATGGCTTCCACCAGCATATCTGCTAAAACTGCATATGCAAAAGGGGTAATTGTTATTTATGATAACTACCCAGTTTGTGCTCTTTTTTGTTAACCCTGTAATTTCTCATGGTTGGAGCTACAGAAGGTCTCCACAATTCGTCCCCACATGCAATAGAATCACATTGAGTACTATCTGCTATAGAGAGCAAACAAAATATCAAGATCTACATGCCTGCAGAGTTTCATGTACGTCAGATTACTGTTTTGCTTCTTGAGTAAAACAGCAAGAATTAGAAGTACAAGTGTTTTCCTTCAACTGAACTATACATTTCTCTGTAGAAAGCAAGGATTGGGGGTTCCCTCCCCCAACATTGTTTGGGCCCCCGCCCCTCCAACTTCTAGAATGGACACCATCTTTCCTCACACTTATTATCACATATTGCTGTGGCAACTACACCAACTTGCTTATGAGATCTGTTTTTAGCTGTCTCATTGAAACAACAAAGACTGCCAACACCTTGAGATCAGCCAGCTCTTCATGTACCACCAGCAGCACACAACCACAGAACCATGGATATTAAAATTATGTGCTTTAGGTAGGAAATTCTAGGGCAAAATGATGTGAATAAAAGTACAAAGCATTTCAATGCTAAATACTTTCATGGCAATATCCCAAATTCCCCATCAATGTATAAATATGTTTCCCCATGTAGAAGACTAGAAATTTAATAGTTTACTGTTGCAGAGTTTTTTCCCCATTTTCTGTTTGAGCAGGGGGCAAAATTGGTGTTTGTCCTCCCACCACACACAATAGGGAGATTCAGGCCAAAGAACCCATGGAACTCCAAGATCCACGCAGTGCTACTTAGTCAACTGGTGCCTTCACACTGCCTTCTGGTTTCCACATCTTCTTGACAACATGCTGCCGCAGGAACTGTGGTGACCAGAACCCCTCCTGCCACTGCCCATCTTTCATGGGGGTGAGAGCTTAAGCTCACAGAATGGGAACCTAAGTAAGTTAGAGCCAAAGTCAGGAAGTTCCCCCTAGTGTACATTTGTGAATGTATGATGCTGCAGAGCAGCTAGATCTGCCCTAGGCCTGCAGTCTCTCCATTTGAGGAACCCAGTGCTTGCAGAGCCCCAGAAGAGGAGCTTCCATAGGAGACATATTGTGAAGAAGCAGCTCTCTTTCCCACAGGTGGAGGGCATAATTTGGCCTCAAGTGCAGACATGTCTTTTCTAACTTAGCATGAGTTGCTATTACTGCCTCTCTCCATGCACAAGGAAAGGCATTTCAAAAAACCATCAACAAGGAGAAGAGCAATGTGCAATATCATGAATGTTACTGAAAACGTCAAACCTTTGGAGATCTTATACCTTATTGGGAAGGGGTTCATTTGTTCTGCTTCTATCTTCTTCTATTACTGATTCTGGTTGTTGCTGCTGAATATTAACTTTTGATCTAGCAAGACTTATGAACTCACTAATAGAATCCTTTTTCTTCTTCTCTTTGTCAGATACATCCCATCTTGATGGTTTCTTTGGCTCTAAAAATTGGTACAAGATCCCAAGCATCATGGTTAATTAGCTTTATATTAAATACTACAGCATTTCATGGTCAGGTCAATTATTTACTAATACTTGTTTTATCATTACTGCCTATATTTTAAAAAAAAACCTCTCTAAACTAGAAGATCTCTATTGGCCAGATTCTCAGTGCTATAAATCAGTATAACTCCACTGATTTCAATTGCTCTGACCTTATCTGTGTAGCTCTGAGTTTTCACACAGTTTCCTTTTATTTTTAAGGAAATTGCATCTTGGTATTTTCACATTCCATGACAAGTACATCAATGTTTTTTAAATCATTAACTACTGGGATTACATTAATAAAATGCTGACCCACTTACTGTTAGGACTGATATTCTGTTGCATTTTTTCATTTATTGTTTGAGTTATAGTTGTTGTGGTAGACTCCGGTAGCGTTAAGAAGTTGAATACAGAATATTTGTCACGTTTCACTTTGGGTAACCCAACAATCGATGAACTAGAGGAAAATGAAATTATTTGTCAATCATTGTTTTTAATGATGGGATGGATGGACAACACTGGAAAATGAAGTCTCAGATTATCCACAAAACAAGCAGAGTCCATGAAGCAGCTATTAACACATACAAACCCTAACGAAGGAGCATGTTCGGGGGGGGGGGGGGAGGAGGATCACCTATTTCCATTCAAAGTATCTCTAATGAGACAATGCGTAGAGGTGATCCTCCCAGTTTAAGTAAAAAGCAAATTGGCAAGTTATCAGAAAGAAGCTTGCCTGCTGGTCTATCTGGGTTGCATCTATTCTGAAGACAAAGAGAGGGTTTCAGCCTCCAGAGATATCAAGCTAGCATATTCCCCAAATATTACACAAACACACATTTCAGAACAATTAAAAACATTATTTTGAAAACATTAAGATATCTGATTAATCATCTTACTCAGAGTAGGGATCAGGAACATTAAATCTTTTACACAATAGCTTCTCAGGGTGCCACTCAAACTTATCTCTTGTGAGCTTGCCAAACATCTTCATCTTCACTGCAGATTCTTTGTCATCAATATCCATCTGTAAAATTCAGATGTTGATTATATACTCTACAGAATATAATCACCTTCTTAAAATGCCTGCTATTATTGTAATAGTGTCAACATTCAGTGAACTTAAAGGATAAATACTTAACTACTGCTGTGCGAGCAGTATTGTATATTTCCTTTTGGTTTCTTAAGGCAACAAACTTTATTACACTTATCTTCTACCATGATGTTTTAAATACACTGGATTGCGCTACTTAGTGTTAACACAGGTAATCACAATACAGGATTATTAACAGCATGAACCTCTTGGTCTCGAGGAACTTCCACTTTGTCGGTGTCATCTTCATGCTTGGCCCGAGTAAACCTTGATGACAGGACTGGGTTGGAGGATTTGTAGAGCACTGCTGCATGGAAGAACTCCTCTCGTTCCCTTCCTCGCTCCCATTCTGTCATACCCGGATCTGAATGACTCTCTGATGTATCTATTGTAAGTTAAAGGACAGAAATGCTTAGAAGCCATTAAAAGTTACTTTTAAGTATAAAATACACTAACTTGTATGTTGGTTTAACTCATTTTGTGATTCTTTTAAATAATTCCAGAAGCCAAGCTCATCTCCACAAGGGTCTGATGAATATGTAGTTGAATATAAAAGTGCGGAAGACTTCAGAAATAAAGAATAGGGGTAACCCCATGTGTCTTGCTGGATATACTATTCTTCAGAAGCCAGGGATGATTGCCCAAATAGTGTCAGAATGACAACCTTTGCCAAATGAATAATGGCTACTTCATTTACCTAACCCATTACTGTACTATTGACACCTAACTCAATGCTCTGTAATGCACACTGGAATATACAAAATATTAAATGCTCCATAGAAAACAAAACATCACACACAACTCCAACAAAATGCTTGAAATGTAAAGGTAAAAAGCTTAATATGCGAACCTGCTAGTAAAGTTTAGATTTGCATTTGAGTATTCAAATTGGCTTTTTGGATGCATAAAATGTGCATGCTCATAAGTGCAAATTCAGATGTGCCATGTAGCTTTTTTAAAAAACAAACACTCATCCTTTCCTGTTTACAAGGAACAAATTTTGGTTCATATTTGCTTCTAGAGGAGACAGGAACAAAATCAACACCAAGCCGAGCTTCTGATAAAGAGTTTTTTTGACCTTCCACATTATTTCAAGATTTCCTGCGTTTTCATCCTGATCTACTACTAAATATATTTAAGTTGTTCCATTTTATACAAAGCAACAATCTATGTCCTGAGCAGATAAACTACAAGCCCAAAGACAGAGCTCAACATCAAAGAACAGCCAAATGCAGCTGCAATAACAACAACAAAAAATGAAGTAATAACATGCCTCTGTCTCAGAGACACAAGGTGGGTCAAGTAACATCTTTTATTGGACCAACATCTGATTCTGAGCTTTCCTTCATCTTAGTAAGAGACCCAGTGGACTCTGTAGATATGGGATATGGCTTTTTTTGAAAATACCTCAAAAATCAGCATTTTTGCCATAGAATTTGCCCTTTTGGTGCAACAGAGCATCTGACATTTGTTTTCTGTTTCCCTGTCTTGCTGAGATCTGTCTCTCATCATCCAGCTTTTCCTACCAAATGCAAGTCAATTGGATTACAGTACCTGCTCCCTGCACTGATCCATGAAGCCCAGCAGAGCTGAAGCCCAGTCTGCAGATAGAAAGTGGGGAGAACCCAGAAGCACAGGCTGGTTAGCTGATTTTCCTGGAGAACAGCACAGCCACTGAAGAACAGGGAGCCCTGGATATTAATTGCTAAAGCCAACTACGAGCTCCCCATTTCCCTGGCATAGTTGGGGAGCAGGGGGGAAGGTTCTAAACTGGACATGAAGAGTGGAGCGAGGCAGCCTGGAGAGCATAGCAAAAATACCCATCCCTGAAAATAACAACTATTGAAAATCGTCGTATTTTACATCAGTGGGTATTCTGGAACATTAAACTGTTGTGTGGGGGTAGGGAATGAATGGATACTTCCTGGTGACAGACTAAATTAACATTACTATGGTCCCACTTTACCCAGAGTACATACGGTCTTCATTACAAAAGAGAGATGAGTATTAAAAGCAGGTTAAAGGTACGGAGCTGGAAGGTAAACAAGAAGGAAACAAAAAACAAACAAACAAAGACTGCAAGATCACAGTATGGTCCATGACAGCAGTTCTCAACCAGAAGTCCAGGGCCTGCTAGGGGGCCACAAGCAGGTTTCAGGGGGTCCGTCCAGCAGGGCCAGTGTTAAACTTGCTGTGACCCAGGGCAGAGAGCTGAAGCCTCACACCGCATGGGGCTGAAGGCCGGAGCTCTGAGCCCCGCCACCTGAGGCAGAAGCTGAAGCCTGAGCAATGTAGCTTAGTGGGCAGTTCCCCTGCTTCCTACCCCCTAGCACCAGCCCCAGCTTTTACATGCAGAAAACCAGTTGTTGTGGCACAGGTGGGCCGTGGAGTTCTTATAACATGTTGGGGGGGGGGGGCGCTCAGAAAGAAAAAGGTTGAGAACCCCTCGTCTGTGAGGTTGTGAGCTACATTATGAGGGATCAGAGAAACTAAGATGAGTATGATCAAAGCTCCCAATCTCACGAACACTTAAATTAATGTGTAGTCCCATTCAAGTCAATGGGATTACTTATGTGCCTAAATTTTGCAAGATTAGGCCCTCAGGAAACAGAGAGAAAAGCGCTATGTATGGAATTCTGGAATCAAGCCTATGAGAAGCTTAAAATGAAACACTTAATCAAAATTGCAGAAATAACTTTTTCCAAATAAAAAAATGCAGAAGAGTTTCCATGACCATTGGCTAGTTACCTTTCTGTCCTTGTTTAAGACTCTCTATATAATCTTCATATCTTTTTTGTTTTTCTGGATTTTTTGCAAATGGTTTGAAGTCACTAGAACTAGGGGTGGCTAACTGCCCCCCCAAAGCCATTTGCCACTTCTGATGAACACCATATGAGAAGGATGAGATATTCAAGGATTGCTGAGGTAAAGTTTGTGTTTTCATTTGTTGTTCAGCTGCCTGTTTTACTTCTTTTATTCTCTCTTTGTCTTTCCCTGACAGATACTCCAGTACAGAAGGAGATGGACCTGAGGATGGAAAAAAGCAATAAGAAGATAAATGGAAAAGAAAACATCTTTGTAACTATCTCTACTGTCATGAATAAAACATATTACATGTATATTATTTCCCTATCTAAAACAAAAATGTGTCTAAATATAGGATGTACATACGTTCAGATAGCCAAGCAATCATCAAAAAATCAACACTCTAGTAATGGTTAATTTTAAATGTCACAATTTTGCTAGAAATCCTGAGGAAATATTTTTAAATGGTCATTTACAGAGAGGAGATTTCTTTTACCAGAAGTGGCCCTCTGCTGTTTGAGTGGATGCATCTTTTATGAAAGGAGCAGGATAGTGCCTCACACTCATTCATATATATATTGTGCCCCACCAGATCTTTGTACTGATAGATATGTATAGATACATATGATGAAAAACAAATCAACTGGCGTAGTATAAACCAGGGAATGTCTACATTTGATAGTGTAAAGATCTAGACTTCATAGAAATCTGGAATGTAAAATTTTGTACAGCATATGTATATGCTCCATTTATTTATTTATTTATTTTAAAAACCTCACAATCTAATACAGTAAAAGCTTCGTTATCCGGCATGTTGGGGAAATGGGAGGTCAAAAAAAGTCAAAAATTCCGGTTAACTAAGAGGGAGCTCAGGGCTGGGGCATGGGAGTGGGTGCAGAGCGCGAATTCTGTGAGGGAGTTTGGGTGTGGGAGGGGGCTCAGAGCAGGGAGTTGGGACACAGGAGGGGGTGCTGGATCCTAAGCAGAGGGGCCCCTGCCGGCAGGTGCCGCCCCTGCAACTCCCATTGGCCTTGGTTCCCGGCCAATGGGAGCTGTGGGACCAGCACTTGGGGCAGGGTGGAATCAGTGTGCAGAGCTGCCTAGCCACATCTCTGCCTAGGAGCAGCAGGGACATATCGCCACTCGCAGCGAGCTGCCCAAGGTGAGCGCCACCTGGATCCAGCAAACCGAAACCCTCCCGCACCCCGACCCCCTACCCCAAGCGACATCCCACACACACACTCCCTCCCGCACTCCAAACCTCTCTTGGCTGTTCCTCCACCTAGGTGCAACAGGGACATGTCACCGCTTCCAGAGAGCCATGTGGAGCCAGGTGGGGAGCCTGCCGGCCCCGCACCAACCGGACTATAAACCAGACTTTCAATGAAGATCAGAAATGCCAGTTTATAGAGCTTTCCAGTTGGTAAAGTGCTGGATAACACAGGTTCCACTGTAGTTACATTAGTGGTTTGAAAGTTTTGGACAACACTTTTTTTATTATTAATTATTATTATATAAACATGTGCATATATTTTAATATTATTACATATAATTTAGCTATTAATCTATTATGCTGTTTTCAGTTATAAATATAATGGTTAGCTCAGTGGTCTCAGTGTCAAACTCTGCCATGTGCAGTTCAACTCCTGGTCCCAGTCACTTGCTTCCTAAGTGAAGAAGGGCTGCGGATGCTACAGAAGTGTCATGCTCAGCCCTCGGGGGCAAGGGTGAGGGAATTATTCATATTACCCAACAAAAACTATTCCTGGTGATTAAAGAGTAGTACTGTTAGTTCGGAGAGTATCTCCAGTTCTCACGAGCCAGAAAGTTAAAGGCCATGCCATGGAGCTTTGCCATGTGGAATGCTTTAAAAGCTGACAAAATAGCATTATTATAGCTATTATACAATCTTAATTTCTGTCTCAGATATTTAAGGGTGACCTGCAATGGATATTTTTTTGAGTTATGTTTGTGCCATATTTTGCTTATTTATGATGTATGGAAAAGGCTTGAAAGGCTAAAGACAAAAAGGAACCGTCCTCCTTAGTTTTTACTGAGAAATGTGAAGTCTGACCTTTCCAGGTTTTGCGGGGGCCCCTTCTTCTGGGGGGGTCTCAGAGCAGGGTGGATAAAAATCTATTATTTAAAGAAAAAAATCAAAACAATCAGATGGCTTTTATTAAAATCAGATTTTTTTATTTGAATAAAATGCAGGGTTGTTTTTTTTTAATAAATAAACCTATTTCAAGTTAAATTTGAAATGATGACAACCTATGTTAAGACCTAAACTTATTATAGTCTATTAAAATAATTTAAATTAAATAACAAATATTAAGCAGTACGTTTGCTGCCAAGTTTTAAAGAAAGTCAAACCACTGCATTGGTGGGAAGTCACTGGCTACGCATCTGGAACCTGAGATTGTTCAAGTGCAAAATCAGCTTCTGGCAAGAGTAGCCTCTTCTGCATTCAAAAAAATAATGTTTTCTTCATCTCAGTTTATTCAACTAATTCAGTTCAATGACTAGTTCACTCAAAGTTAAAAAACCCAATGAGAGTTAAAAAAAAAAAAAAAAAAAAGGCAGAAAAATTGTTAATTTTAATCTACAAATAAAACTATGTGAGCGAATGAGGCCTATCAGTTCTAAAATCTTGAAAGACATGGTGATAAGAAACAATGGAGTTCAGTAACTACATATAATACTTCCTTTGTTTAATAAGTCAGTTTTAAATGAAAAACATTTTGATAAACTAAGACTTGTTTTTTATGTATCTCATACATTCGATAGTTTTATTTGTCTAATAAAATTAAAAATGCCTGTTTTGTGCATTTTTAATTACATTTCTATTCAAACAGAGCTTGACACAAATTAAGTAAAAAAATGCATCATTCACTATTTTCTAAACAATGCAAATGTAAAAATTAAAAATCTGAATAAATGTAAGTTAAATGATATCCTTGCTTAAATAAATGTGTATAAATATAGAGTATCTTGGTTAGCAAAAAGGAGGACCAAAATTAGTACAACGGCTATATTTAGTTGCAAATCAACATATTTTAATGGTTACCAACCAATGAGAACCAACCTTTCTTTAGCAATAACAACTCAAATATACAAATGCAAAGCAAGATTAAATTAGATTATTTTACTAAAGGTTACCTGCTTGCGGATTAAAATCTGTGATTTAAATCAATCCACCCTGTCTCGCAGCGTGATATTGTGGCCTCACAAATTAATTGAACGGAAAGGCAATTAATTTGTTCGTTTCTCCAGTATCCTTTACTGGTTGACATTAAACAGGTGTTAACCAAAAAAAAAAAAAAAGTTTTAAGAAGTCTAACATCCCCTTTCCCTCTTATTTGCTATTTTCTCTAGACTCATATAATGTCATAAGTGACTAGAGAGCTATAAAATCTTCCAGGCTACACAAGACCTGAATTTCTAAGGTTAAAAAAAAAACAAACCAAAAACCCACAAGTAAAAATTAAAAAAAATAAATTCAGGCTTCATGGAAGCAAAAAAATGAAATACTTTTACACACTTTTCTCCTTTAATTAGCGTGAGGAACTGAAAACACCTGTAGGTATTCCCAGTAACTGACATTTAGGGATCATATTGGCCAATATTTTGGCTAACATAAGGGGTGAGTTTAGTTTTATTTTTATTAAATTAGAAATATATATATATATATATATATATATATATATATATATATATATATTTCAAGATTGTAAATATTCAAGTTTGTAAACAAGCGTTCCCTGTTCTAAAAATATTATGGGGATAACCTAGTAGTTTAGTCAGTGTTAAGTGAATCTAAATTATAATGAAATAAGGAGAAGTATGGTCACACACTATGTCACATACCTTTTAGAGCAGTCTCTCCTAGCAATTCCCTCCTTTGAGACGCATTCAGCGTGTGTCTGTTTTGCTGCAGAGCATCAGTCTCAAGTTTCCCAGTTGATTCAACTAATGCCTGAAGTAAAAGGGGGTTTTCATTTCTAGCTGTTATCACTGGTCGAAAGTAATGGACAGGTCTGTAATCCCTTGGCAGGTCAGGTGGTAGATAAGTCTTCCAAAACAAACAGAAAACACAGTGAGAGATGTAGTTTCATATTTGTTATTTACAGATGAGATGTCCTTCACTAAAATCATTGGGCAGCATACAAAAGTTAGGTTTACTATAGACTACTAGTATATACTGCTCAGACTTGCAGAAAAGGACATCCCCAACCTATATACGCCTTTAACTATTGTCAATTTAATTTGTGAACATTAACAATAGAAAAGTAAGCTATATAACAAACAAACTGGACAGGCTCAATTAGTCTGAGTCAATAAATAAATGACATTGTAATAAACAGGAACATTTGAAAACTTGAAAAAAATAAATTACCAAATTGTCAGTTTATAAAAATTATACTATAGATCAAATAGCAAATCAAGAACTACTTTTTAAAAAAAAAAAAATTCAGAAAATGCTTTGGATATTGCTTAAGAATTCACCTTCCTTACAATGGGAATTACATGCACTTTTAAGCGTTAAATTTTAAAAGTTGAATAGTTTCCCTAAGCTTCGAAAATAACTTAATATCCTCCACCGAAATTCTGTTTTCATATCTCTTAAAGGAATAATTCTCAACGAACAACAGATATCCCAATGCCTCCTTATGGTAAAGTATACTAAGTGGATTTTTCTTTCTATTTCCTCTTTAGGAAAAGCATACTGTCAGAAAATTTTATATATGCCTGGATTTTACCCCACTCTACACTTATACCAATACATCTTGTACTTAAAATTAAGTCCTAAAAATAGGGTTAAAACAAATTTGTCACTATGAGTGAATTTGAGAGGTCTTGGTCACTAAGAAAATACGATGTTATGTTTGAACGACAAGTAGAATATATACGTTATTCTTGCTAAAACCAATTCTCCAAACTGCTGCTAAACAGCAGTGAGCAGCTCTGAATGTATTTAGTATGTCTAGTGGATGGACAAACTTCAGGTTTGTATTATCAACCTAAAACCTATAGTTTTGATTATTTAGGATACCTTTGTTGCTTACCAACACTTTTATTCCTATTACAAGACACAATATGAATGCAATAAAATACACTAATAACCAAGGAGCTCAGTCAAATTGCATATCACTCTTGATTATTATTGACATCTGAGTGATTACTTATTGTCTATATTTAAACACGTAAAGATGGCAAAATTAGAATAGTTGTTTTTTGCTAAGAGAAAACATTATGTTTTATTTACCTTCTTTGTAGCTGATGATTTAGAAGCCAAGGAAAAGCCGTCCAGAATTTTGCCAATATATCTAATTTCTTTCTCCATTCCTATAAAATGATTACAGTATTAGGACTTTCAAAGTCAACAACTATAGAATTAACTTCATAGACAGGGCTATTCAACTTTAATTTTTAACGAAATAATTTCAAAAGATTCTATTTTCTGATACAGCATCCTTTAATTAGTATGTCCTGATATTTTTTAATTCCTTATTAAAAACCTTTACTGTTTTCCTCAACTTGTGAATGATCAGCAATAACTAATACTACTATGCTTGTAGAATACAAATAGAATATGCAAAAGTTACCACTGACTTTCATATCCTGCATAATTTCTGCTAAACAACAATCCCTGAGGCATGCCTATCCCATTCAAAATCCGTCAAAGCCTCCACGGCTGTGAATAGCTATACACTATGTATGTTGATGGAACCAAATTCAATCACTCATTTTGAAATAAATTCAGAAGTTTATGCATGTACATTAAATTAAATCCAAAGACAGTACTTTACCAAGTGCTTCTTTGCACAATACATAGCAAATGGCTATACACCTGATCCTACTTACTCATATGAGCAGCTCCACTCAAATCTCCAAGGACTCCAAGACCAATATTATTAAGGGCTACAAAATCAGGCCCTAAATTTGCAAGTAAATTACTGAAGGATTCTTAAATATTCATGCATCTTTTCTGACATTAAAACTACTGTGTAAGTTATCACGGCCTAGTATTAGTTCTAACCTAGTGCACACAGTATTTCTGAGATTTTCTACCATAACCACTAATGTTAGTGGTGAACTATTACCACTATTATTGGTAATTATTTTCCTCTTTCAACTGCCCTCTTTCGTAGTAATTTTGAGCTGTATAATGCTAATGTAGTTTCAGATCTATTGCATAGGCAACTTTCATCCTGGCATTTCCTAACTTTTGAGTGCTTTTCTTTGTAACCATGATATTTAACATATTTTCCATATAATATTTTATACCTAGGCCATGGACAACTTTGGAATAAGCTCTCTTAATATCATCTGTATTTTTATAGTGGTACTGCTTTTCACTTACTATTTTTTCCTGCAGCAGAAAAAAAAAGTTTTCAGATAAATACATGACTAAGCTGAAGAAAACAGAAGTTTTCATTTAATCTGCTTTTGAACTACTAGAAGCGTGTAACGGAGGACACTAGGTGAAATGTTGAGATCTCAGGGCCAGAAAATATCAATCCTTTATTAATGAACATATTTGGGAAATAGAGGTTAGCATTCTTACATACATTTTAAGTACAATTACACTGAAACTTCAGATCTATCTATAATTCTTACCTTTCTTGTTTTTATACTGCTTAGGTGCAGTCCAACCATACAGCATATCTCCAGGTTCCTCATCTTTCAGAACTGTATCATATTTTGACAATGTTTCAGTAGCATATATATCATCGTCTTCTTCTTCCAAAGCTCCTACACCAAAAGCCTAGACAAATTTTTTAAATTAAAAATGGTTAGACTTCTACAGTGTCAAAATATAACAGTTCTGTCTTGAAAAAGTAACACGTCAGAATATGTATATTTTGTCTCTGAAATTAAAATTACATGTTTGGGACTAGTTTGATAACTTTCATGTAGCAAGTACTATACCCTGCCAAATGGGAGACCAATGACCAAAACAGCAAACATGTCCTCCAGCTTCTCAAGCAGAGAGGGACTGGGACCACTATGTCAGAGGCATGTTTAGTTTATAAGCAGCAGGATTAGCTATATAACACTGAACAATATATCCTGCCATCTAAATAAGAACAGCACTAGTTGAGCACTAAAGGAAGAAAATAATTATGCTGGCAGGAGGCCTTTGAAGAGCCTTTTGGAATAGCCTTCCGAGGGAAGTAGTGGGGGCAAAAGATCTATCTTGCTTTAAGATTAAACTCGATAAGTTTATGGAGGAGATGGTATGATGGGATAACATGGTTTTGGTAATTAAATGTTCATGGTAAATAGGCCCAATGGCCTGTGATGGGTTTTTAGATGGGGTAAGATCCAAGTTACCCAGGAAAGAATTTTCTGTAGTATCTGGCTGATGAATCTTGCCCATATGCTCAGGGTTTAGCTGATCGCCATATTTGGGGTCGGGAAGGAATTTTCCTCCAGGGCAGATTGGAAGGCCCTGGAGGTTTTTCGCCTTCCTCTGTAGCATGGGGCACGGGTCACTTGCTGGAGGATTCTCTGCTCCTTGAGGTCTTCAAACTACAATTTGAGGACTTCAATAGCACAGATATAGGTGTGAGGTCTTTTTTAGGAGTGGTGGGTGAAATTCTGTGGCCTGCATTGTGCAGGAGGTCAGACTAGATGATCATAATGGTCCGTCCCTTCTGGCCTAAATATCTATGAATCTATGAAGAGGAGAAGAACAATGTAATGGGAATAAATACAACCGTATTTGACCATATTTCTTTTTTCCCAAAATCACATAACTTGACAATGTTTCTCCTGTGTGAAAACATGAATCACAGGGCATAGTGCTAAAGGGAAATTAAATGCGGCTGACAGAACCTAGCGTTGGAAGGAAATGGCCAAAAATTAAACATCTTTGTTTCACAAAAAGCTCATTTTACTCCAATTGGAGAAATGTAATGTTCACTTTCATTTTTACTTATACCACACTCATCATGATATTGTTCCATTACACCCATTAACTTACTACTAAGCCATATAGAAGCTTCATGGATTCAACCATGGCTTCATAGCAAGTCCGTGTTAGCAACAGCAACAGAAGTAAGGTAGCCTGCCTCCCAGTACTGTTCTCAAACCACACTTAAAGTTTCTTGCGATCATTCTACAATTTCTGAGTATTTTCCATCTTTATCAGGCCTCATGGAGAAATAAAAATCAATTATCTACATTTTATTTCTCAGAAAGCCAGGAACAGTAGGAAAAAAAAAATGAGACTACCTTGTGAAAGGGATCATTTAATGAAAGCATTGCTTCCCATTGATAAGGTAGTGGTTTTTTTCTACTGTTCCTGGCTCTCTGAGAATATGAAACAACACTATAATAACAGAAATATCTATATTTACAGCAAAAATTGCCATGGACTTAAACAGAAGTGTTGCCTGATTACTGACTAGGAAGCATAGCATTTGGCCCTTACAGATTCTACTGTACAATTTTAAGAGTACTTTCAATGTTAAAAAAAAAAAAATAAAAAAAGTGTATACGTCTGTTTTATTCCACTCTCCCACAGTTTATTTAAATCACAATATTAATATTGGAATGTCACGCATAATGTAATAGGAACCAATAATTCTTACCTCTTTCAACCAATAAAAATATATTAAATTCAAGATTCAGGCTGACCCTGTTTATTGGTGTTTGGTCATTTTACCTATCTGTGCCTTAGTTTTCCCATCTCAAATTTGGTATACTACTACTATCCTACATCACAAGATATTATTAAGATTTAATTCATGTTCTCTCTCAGATTCTCAGACAGAAGGGAACAGAGCAGTACAAAGTATTATTTTTTAATAACAGAAATAGTATTTTTAATTTGCTTTAAAACTTTGTTTTAATTCCATTTTAGAGAGATTTTAAGACAAACATATTTATTTCCTATAACTGGCACTGCAACACAGTATAAACAGTAATGTTTTACCTGGCCTGAGATACCCAGTTTTCTTCCTTTACTATGTCTCAGATCACCAAGTAGATTACTTGTCTTTTCAGAACCATCAATAAAAAGACTGGGGTGTTCTCCTGAAACCCCAAACAATGCTTTGGTGGGGTCTAGACCCTGGTAACCAAGTCCACGGACATTCTCTTTAGGAGTCAAGTCTACAGGCATCACATCTTTGGGTGCAAACGTCACATTCGCTGGCTGATATTCATCCTCTTCATCCTTTTACAAAGTTAAAATACATTACAATAAACAAACATTAAACTCTGTGCAGCAGTATAAAAATGTAAGTTCCACAGCAACATTTAGTTAAGATGAAGTCCAATTCTGAAAAAGCTTCAGAGTTCTCTAAATACATACGGATATCATTGCACATGCCTGATTAGGAAAGGAGCTCTTCTGGGTTTACCTTAACCCAACCATTAATATTCGGAAGAAGAGCTCTGCGTAGCTTGAAAGCTTGTCATTTTCACCAACAGAACTTGGTCCAATAAAAGACATTACATCATCCACTTTGCCTCTCTAATGTCCTGGGACCAACACTACAAATATTACTATTCTAGTCGTATAATAGTTAGATTTTTTATATACATCGAAAGTTATACTTTAAATATAATTTACATGTAATTTTTATATAAATAACAGTAACTTTTGCCTGCATAATACCTCAGATCCTTCAGGTGGTAGCGCACAGCCATATACTTTTACTTCAGGATCTGCAAAGACATAACAGCACCATACCATAAAGTTACAATTCTTCAGTAAGTTTCTCTTACGGCTTGTCTACATTACTCGCTGGATTGACAGGCAGAGATCGATCCAGAGGAGGGTCGATTTATCGCGTATAGTCTAGATGCGATAAATCGATCGCTGAGCACTCTCCCATCAACTCCAGCACTCCACCAGAGCGAGAGGCGCAGGCGGAGTCGACGGGGGAGTGTCAGCCGTCGACTTACCATAGTGAAGACACCGCAGTAAGTAGATCTAAGTACATCAACTTCAGCTACGTAGCTTTCCCCCCTTCCCCCCCAGTGTAGACCAGGCCTTAGTTATATTTTAAAATTAAACCAGAGCAAATAAAAGGTTTTTAAAAGATCTTCTCAATAGCACAGAGAAGACTAGAAACTTTTTATTTTCCATTACTCAAAACTTAATTGAACATACCAGGTTTTTGTTTGCGGGGCTTTCTCTTTACTCGAGGTCCAACACCTTGTCCTTCTTTCCAGCCCATTTTTCGCAACAATTCAACACCAATAGTTATTCTAGGAGAAAATTAAGAACAAAGCATTTATGCTGACAGCCTAATTTAAAAGTATTTCTTGTGAATCTCCTGAAAGCTATAAATAAATTCATAATAGTATGGGCCAAATTTTCATAGCAGTTTTCTGTAAGCACAATTCTTCATGTATTATTTGTATATGTATCTTGTATGCAGAACTGCAAATGACTGTGCATGCAAATTTGCATGTGCAAAACAAAAAGGCAGGTGGAGGTCCCTTTGAAAATGCAATTTTATATATTTTGCAGTAATTTGCACTGAATGCAGTAGTCAGATATTCTTTTACTTGCCAATACAGCATAGGTGTTTTGGTTTTGGGAGTGAGGTGCTATATCTACTTACTTCGCTGGTGCTATTAAATCATCCAGTGCAGTGGTTCCTGGAATGGATGAAGTTATCCCTGCAATATGCCTAGCTTTTTCTTTTATTCTATCTTTGGGTTTGGAAGCAAAGTCATCTGTCGTCGTAATTTCTTTAGGCGCTATCCCATATTCACTAAGATCCTGAAAAACACACACACACACACACAATGGAAAAATTCTAATTAGAAATAACTTTTCTTCAAATATAGACTAATATTAAAGATGACAGTTGAAGGAAACCTGGAGTTTATGCTCTTTATTTTAGCTGGGTTTTCAAAGGCACCTAAGGGAGTTAGGTGTCCAACTCTAATTAAGTTTCAATGGAATTGGGCACCTACCTCCCCTTAAGCACCTTCAGAAATCACAGTCTTTATTTACATATGCTTCTTTATAATGGAGACCTAGAAAGTTTTGTTTGCTTTCTGTTCTGTAAGGCTTTTCTTTTTGTTTGTTTTAAACAGGTCCGACCTAGAAGACTCTAAGGTCCATAAGAAAACTGGTTAGAATTATGATTGCATATATATATATATATATATATATATATATATATATATATATACACACACACACACACACACACACACAGTAAGTAGAACATGAAATGATTTTTATTTAGACTCTTTAAAACCCTATTTTGTTTAACTAAATTGCCTACAAACATTTAAGGCCTGAAATAGCTCCCAACAACACCCAGCAGCCCTCAAAACTAGTCTGCCAGCAAAAGAAGGGATGCTCATATTTCCAAGTTAAGAAGTAAGCAGAACCCACCATCACTAAATACACACTTGTCCCTGACAAGATTAAATCAGTTCTTTGATGAAAATTTAAAATAATGGATCATTCTTACAAATTTTTTTTATGAGTACTATCTATAATAGAAGTGATTCTATTATCCGTATCTACATAAATTCATGCAACAATATACACAGTAATAAAATACCCAAATATGTGAAGTATTGTCATGCCACAACTTTTTGTATCATTTTTGTAAACTTACCTCTTCATCCATAAAGTCTTCTGGTCCAAGGGCTGTTTTGTCTGCTCTCTTCTGACGTGATGATACAAAAGTTGAAGGGGCCCATCCTTAAAAGAAAGCAAATCTTTAAGAATGTATGAACGCAGTAAGGAAAGGTTATACGTAGCCATTTTGTCATTCTATTAATCAGAAACACCTTAAGGACATGCCAACACAACGGATGCATCCATAAGCAGAGCATTCCAAAGGTAGCATCTTCAATTATGTTCATTTTAATAGAAAAGTATAACTATTTACAGTGAACATCAGCAGAAAAAAATACATAATGCCAATTTACATTTGTTTTCCCAAAAATAATTTGAGTAGTGTTATGTTTTGATAAAGTATTACTTCAGTTCTTCTCCATGAGAGGAACTAGTTTCAGACACAATCTCTGACCTTCCTTTGAACCAACAGTGTTGAAGTAGCCAGCAGAGAAACCACCACTAAATGCTCCATGAAAACGTTTGTATCGTCCCTTTTCATCTTTAACAGTCTGCTCTTGAAGAGGAACTGGCTTCTTAATTCGTTCACCTACAATTATCAAAATACAAAAAACAGGAAAGTGAGTTAACCTGAAAAGAGAATCAAATCCCCACTCTTCTCAGTCACTATTTGTTCCCCAAAGGAACAGCAGCCACCTCTGAAGAGGCATGTCAGCACTACATGCTGCTATTTAAAACAGAAACTGAGAGAATAAGAAAATAAAAATAGTGATGAAGAATTCCTAAATCCTAATCCCAGTTCTGATACTTTTTCCATGGCTGTGGGCAAACCACAAACCATCTGTCTCCTTAATGTCCCAATCTGTAAAACTGGAAGAATATTTATTTACCTATTTTATAGGGTGTTCTAAGCACTGTTTGTAAAACATTATGAAAATGGAAAGTGCTAAGTGTTATTAATATCATACCCAACTGAAGCTTTAGGAATTTGGAAGGAAGAATATAACTATCCAATTTTGAAATTAATCGAGACAGAGATAACAACATTATCATTGCAACAGGACCTTTAAAACTATCTTTAAGTGGTCAGAACCTCAATTGCATGACACTGCCAAAAAAATAACACTTGCAATAGCACCATCCCCCTAAGAGAAGTCAATGAGGCTCTGTGCAGGTGCAGACGTTTGCCGACATGCAATCTATTGCAGGATCATGGACCTTGAAATATTTGGTACAACTGACTGTGCTGAAATCACATTTTAACAAGACGACTTCAAGGGAATAGAGAGATTTGCATAATAAGCACTTTTAAAGTGTATATATAATCTCCTTTTTGTGTAAACTCATTGTTGTGTGTAAACTCATTATTATTTACTGAAAACCAAAAGTGTGCTTGGCTTGGCAAAACATGTAAAATATTGTCATTTCTCCAAGAGATTTATAGTCTCAAGGACAGACAATTGAAACACTGTTGTATCCAGTGCTTACTGTCCACTGACTTCTACACTACTCATGGCAGTAAGAACTAAGCCCCAGGGTTAAGTGTTTGCAGGATCGGGCCTCTAAGGCCCCAAAACTCTTGTCATGGCCTTTAAAGGGCAGGATTCCTACATTATGCAAATATTTACCAATGAAATATAATACTATACATATATAATACACAGAATAAAGGTTAAACATTCATGTGGCCAGTGCACCTTTGCATGTACATCCATGCACACCCACCCACAGCTGGTTACATGCACTCTGTGCTTTTGATGGTAGGATGCCTATTTATGAAACTGGATATAACAGGAAAAGTATTGACCCTGACCCTTATAAGGCAATAGGAAACAGTATTAAAATGAGCAACACTGTATCTAATCCTTGGGTAAGAAGCACTACAAACCACAGAGGGATTTTATTGTATAGAGTCTAACTTCTACAACAATTAATTGCTTTCCACTTTTATCTTTCTAAGTAAATAACAATGAGGGCTTTCGTTGTTTACTTCCATCAGTTCTATTCCAACATTTATGAGAAATATAATTCTGTTATAGCAAAAGCCTTGTATCAGCCATGCACAGTAGTTTTGGTTATCTGAGTATAGAAATGAAAAAAAGGTCAACTTTAATAAATATTATATAGCTTTAATTTTAAAAATCTGAACACCAACAACAAGGCCTTACAGAAATGCATGGAACTTCCAGGTTGTTGAAACAATCTGAATGTACTGAGAACTGAAGCCTCAGTGCTTCAATGGTGCCAGGATTTTTGATGTTCCATTTAAGCACACTCATTTGAGAACCTGGCCTAGCAGTGACCTTGTTAAAAGAGACCTTGTTTACACACAAATTTTGTACAGCTTTAACAACCCTGGTATTATTAAAGCAGTACAAGTGCTCTAGCTTATTCTTGTACAGAAAGGGAAATAAACTATACTCACATAAAGCATCTTTATACCAGCATAACTGTGTTCACACTATGAGTTGCACTAGTACAACTATTTTGGTAAACAAAATCACAATCGTAATCAAATTTGTACAAAATCCTTGTGCAGACCAGGCCTTAATCACACTTGTGTCTGAAAACTGAGGACCTCCTACTGCTACAAGTAACACCTGAGATTTCAGTAACTGAAGGCTTGTCTACACTACCACACGGGTCGATCTAAGATACGCAACTTCAGCTACGTGAATAGCCTAGCAGCAGGTGAAGTCAACGTACTTAGATCCACTTGCGGTGTCTTCGTTCCGGTGAGTGGACAGCTGACACTCTCCCGTCGATTCCACCTCTCATTCTGGTGGAGTACCGGAGTCGACAGGAGAGCGCTCAGCGGTTGATTAATCATGTCTATACTTGATGCAATAAATCGGCCCTGCTGGATCAATTGCTGCACGCCAATCCAGTTGGTAGTGTAGACAAGCCCTCGAAGATTAGAGGGGACTCCCCTACACCCCCTCCAGTTTATTTGTGTTGTACATTTACCATCTTTTAGACGATCATCTGTACCACCTACTCCCCTCTCAGGCTACATCTACACTACCACGGTAAGTCAACCTACGGTATGCAGCAGTGAATAACACAGCTGGAGTTGACGTACCTTAGGTTGAGTTACTGCAGAGAGTCGAAGGGAGAAACTCTCCCGTCCACTTTCCTTACCCTTTTCCTCGGGGTAGAGGACAGGGGCGACTGGAGAGCGATCTGCTGTCAATGTGGCGGGTCTTCACTAGACCCGCTAAATCGACCTCCGGTGGATCGATCTCGGAGCCTGGATCCAGGCTGTAGTGTAGACCTGCCCTGCTACGACTGTGTTGCCTGTGCAGCGTGCACTACGACATCGAGCCCCCGCAACCACCAGGCCGAGCCCAGAGGAGGTGTCGTCAACCCTGCCCCCCACGAACACCCCGCAGCACAACCGCGTCGGTTCACTGGCGTTCGCCCACCCAGCCCCTTTGCCCCCCGGCGAGAGGGAACCTCGCGGGCGAGGCGGAGGCGGCCCCGTCTCTACTGGGCCCCGACCCGGGAGAGCGGGGCGCGCCTCTCGCAGGGACAGGCACTTGCGGGACGCAGCACGAGAGGGAATCCGCAGACCGGGCGGCGGCCATGGAGAGGAGTGGGCTCGTCTCGCTCCCTGACGCAGCCAGGACGTGCGGCGGCCGAGACGGGGGTAGCCCCGCTGGGTCTTGCTTCCAGGCGGCTCCCCCCCGCCTCATGTGGGCAGAGCGCTCCGGGGAGACACGGCCCCTCGCTCGCCGCCCGGCCGCAGCGTTAGCCGGGCTAGATAGGGGGACGCCTCCGCACAAGCGGAGCGGCTGTGCCCCCCGAGCTCCCTTACCCTCCGGCAGGGGCTCCAGCGCGGTGCCATAGCCCGCCAGCTCCTCCTCCTCGCTGTCGCTGGCCCCCGGCGCCGCCATCTTCTGAGCACGACGCCTGGGCCGCGCCTCTGTCACGTGAGGGGGGGGGGGGGCGCCGGACTGGCGCCGCCATCGCTGTCTGGGGACGGAGCAGAACAACCTGCGGCCCGCTCGGACTTGGCCTCTTCTCGCCTGCCCGGGCTGCGCTCGGGTGCCCAGAGCCCGCAACCCCAGGGGGCGTCTGTTGCTCAGACCCCCTGCCCCCATCAAGCCTTGGGGGTGCTGAGGGATGGTGTGAAGTACCACGTATATTCTCCCGAGTTTATAGTTCTGTTACCCTCAGGCATACAATGCAATTGTCATCAACTTTCAATGTAATGTTTAAAATGTAACTTGTGATCAGTTTTAATACATTTAAGTACATCTTAAAATAAGGGATGGATGGGCACGCTATGGGACAAATCAATTAAATAAGGGACTGTCCCTTGAAATAAGGGAGGGACGGGCACCCTAATAATAATTCTAACCCTAATAATTTTAAATGTATCATTCATTGGCTCATATTTTACATCTTGATATTTCCAAGTTAAGAAGCAAGCAGAAGCCACCACCACCTGTACACACTTGTCCCTGACAAAATTAAATCTAGATGTGGCAATACAGTAGAAAACATACTGCAGAAAGAAACCCTGTATTTGCGGAGGGAGTAGGACTGCATTACCTAACAGGGCTTTTCCGTTTCTAACATCTATGACCTCATGAATGTTTGCAGGGTGCTGGACTGTGACATCAAAATAACAATGAACTTGGAAATAACAGGACAGGTGTTTGAGATCCCTTTCCTAATCCTGTGCCTGTCCTGGAATGGTGTGGGGAGTGGGGCCAGGTTCCTCTGGGATTTCATCTTTAATTTCCTGTAGCTTCATCACACAGCAACACTAACACTTCCTCTATAAGGATGAATAAGCAGGATACAACTTTCTTCACAGCCACATTTACTGGCCAAAAGAGGTCACTCGAGTGCAAAATTATTGATCCCAGGAGCTAGCACTTTTGCCTTTACAGACCTTTTAACCAGGGGAGTGTGAGACATACCCACATCCGATGAAGTGGGTTCTAGCCCACGAAAGTTTACGCCCAAATAAATTTGTTAGTCTCCAAGGTGCCACAAGGATTCCTCGTTGTTTTTGCTGATACAGACTAACACGGCTACCACTCTGAAACCCACATAAAAAACACCACAGTGCATTGTTCCAAATTATTGGTCTGAAACACTGTAGTTAACCATGTTTAAGCATGATTCATACAAGAAAGATGGTAATCATTTCCAAACTCAGAGTTAAGAAGGCCAACAAATCCCAGATATGATCCCACAACAGACATGGAAAGAATCTAGTTCACGGTACCAGTATCACTGCAGCCACAGGTGCCAACTTTTTTGGTGCTGGTGGGTGCTCGTGCTGCCCCTCTCCCTCCCCGTGGCCCCGGCCTCGTCCCCTGCCCCAACACCACCCCCTGCCTGCCCCTATTGGATCCCGCCCTGGCCCCGCCTCTTCCCCAAGCACGCACCATTCCCCCTCCTTCCCCTTCCCTCACAGGCTTGCCACATAAAACAGCTGTTTCGCAGCACAAGCGCTGGGATGGGGGCAGAAGAAAGTCATGTCGGCCCACTCAGGGGAGGAGGCAGAGGTGAGCTGGAGCAGGGGGGTGGGTTGGGGAGCTGCCGGTGGGTGCTCTGCACCCACCAATTTTTCCCCATGGGTGCTCCAGCCCTGGAGCATCCAGAGTCGGCGCCTATGACTACTGCTGTCAGAATTGAAGAGTAAAGGATAATAGCACCTGCAATTTCATGAAATCGATCCACTTCCAGAATCAAAGTGTAAAACATACTCGATGTGTATTCAATGTGGAAAGGGGGAAACATGAATGTTACTGACTTACAGCTGATAAAACTCACAGAGCCAAATTTGGGCCAGTTTATTTAAAGTGCTGCTTAACTCAAAAAATGTTTGTGCAGAAACTGCATTATGGTACTTAACAGAGCTGTTCTCTATTTTCCTTGAGTCATATCTGCTGACTAGTGTCAAAAATAAGCTTTTACTACTTTTTTTTTTCCTCTTGACCCTGAAGAGTCAAAGTCTAGCCACTCATGATAGGTCTAGACTGTTCTTAAAAACCTCCAAGGATAGGAATTCCACAGCCTCCCTAGGACCTTTTCCAGTGCTTAACTATACTTAGAGCAGGGGTGGGAAAACTTTTTGGCCTGAGGGCCACATCAGGGTTGCGAAACGGTATGGAGGGCTGGGTAGGGAAGGCTGTGCTTCCACAAACAGTCTGGCCCTGGCCCCCTATCTGCCCCCTCCCACTTCTCACCCCCTGACTGCCCCCCTCAGAACTCCCGACCCATCCAACCCCCCCAGCTCCTTGTTCCCTGACCGCCCCCTCCCAGGACCCACTGCCCCTAACCAGCCCCCTGGGACTGCACCCCTTATTCAACCCCTCCGCTCCCTGTCCCCTAACTGCCCTGACCCCTATCCAAACCCCCACCCCCTGACAGGCCCCCTGGGACACCTGCCTCATCCAAACCCCCCCACTCCTTGACTCCTGACCACCCCCTCCCAGGACCCAAGTCCGTAACTGCCCCCCCAGGACCCCACCCCCTATTCAAACCCCCCTGCTCCCTGGACCCTCTGACCCCACACATCCAACCACCTTGCTCCCTGTCTCCTGACCACCACCACCCTGAACTTCCACCCCATCCAACCACCCCCTGTCCCCTGACTGCCCCCTAGGACCTCCTGCTCCTTATCCAACCCCCCTCCTCCCGCCCCCTTACCATGCGGCTCAGAGCAGCAGAACAGGCTTATTGGAAAGCCTGGGAGGTGGGTGGGCACAAGCCGTGCTGCCCACATGGCTTCGGGGAAAGAGGGACAGTGGGGGAGGGGCCGGGGGCGAGCCTTCCTGGCCGGGAGCTCAGGGGCTGGACAGGATGGTCCTGTGGGCCAGATGTGGCCCGCGGGCCATAGTTTGCCCACCTCTGACTTAGAGAGATTTTCTTAATATCCAACCTAAATCTGCTGGCTGCAAACTGCAATCAATGGAGATGGAGAACAACTGATCACCATCCACTAACAACCTTTTACATATTTGAAGACTGTTATGTGTACCCTCAGCTTTCTCCTCTCTAGACTAAACATGTCCAATTCTTTCAATCTTTTCTTCATAGGTCACGTTTTCTAAACCTTTTATCATTTTTGTTGGTTTCCTCTGGATTCTCTCTGGTTTGTTACAAGTTACATTTAAGCAGTGGCACACACGTTTTCTTAACATTCCTAGATATTTTATCATTAGTGATCACTCACATTTGCCTCTTTTATCCAAAGGATAGAAGACCGCAGTGGGTGAATTGACTTGGTCCCACCCCTTATTCCATGAAGGCTTACCAGGATACACTACAGGTGGTCCTGAGCAGCAAAGTTTGGGGCAGAAGTTTCACTTCACAACCATCTATAATATTAAATGAAACCTGTACAAGAAACCACCATTATTAGATAACCGTTTTCTTAAGAAACTGCTCCAGGGTATCACTAAAATGTACTGACAACAATTCTGCCCCATCTTTATTAGAAGACCTTTTCAGCTAAGCAACCAATTTTTGTCAGCCCCAAAAGTATTTTTTGTAGACTAGGTCTATTCCAGTGTTCTTTAAAGAAGGAGTTCACATGCTGAAAGAAAGGTGCCTCTACGCATCGGCTCAAAGAAGAAGCCACTTTCAGAAACTTTCATGTTTCTCTGAAGAGTACTGAATCATAGAGCTAGTTCTCTTTAATGTATTTTGTATAAATATACATTTAGGGTTTGTGAAAGGTGTCAGTTTCACAACCCTAGAGACTGAAGTCCTCTTTCTATCCACAGAGCTTCTCCAGTACAGAAAGTGTCAGTACAAACGTCTCTATTGTGGCTTGCCAGTATTCCTCAACCGTGACCTGGAGGGACAACTTCTAGGAGTAAGGGGCCAGTTCAGCTTCAGTGTCCATTTAGTTCTTGACTTAGGGGGAGACTCCCCAAAAGGAAATCAGTATGAATTTGTGATATGGATGTCTGTCCACTGAGAACTGGACTGAGACCACCAAATTTAATTTCACAAGACACCAAATTGCCTTCCAAAGGCTCATTTAGCTTGGGTTTAACTGAAACCAGCAAGCTATAAGTTAAAGGCTCTAGATGCTATTACTGGTCTCCTGAGGTATCCAATCACTTGTACAGACAGTTTTAAAGGAATTAGTGTACACGGTTAAAAGGAATGTCCAAAACTTTTTTTTATTAAAAGATGAAGGGGGAAATAATTAGTTGTGGTGTCAGCTTTTTTTCAGGTTTCAGAGTAGCAGCTGTGTTAGTCTGTATTCGCAAAAAGAAAAGGAGGACTTGTGGCACCTTAGAGACTAGTTCACATGTGAAGAAGGTTTACTCTGTAAGGGTATGTCTACACTACGAAATTAGGTCGAATTTATAAAGTCAGTTTTTTAGAAATCATTTTTATATATTCGAGTGTGTGTGTCCCCACAGAAAATGCTCTAAGTGCATTAACTCAGCGGAGTGCTTCCACAGTACCAAGGCAAGCGTCAACTTCCGGAGTGTTGCACTGTGGGTAGCTATCCCACAGTTCCCGCAGTCTCCACTGCCCATTGGAATTCTGGGTTGAGAGCCCAATGCCTGATGGGGCTAAAACATTGTCGCGGGTGGTTCTGGGTACATATCATCAGGCCCCAGCTCCCTCCCTCCCTCCGTGAAAGCAGCAGCAGACAATTGTTCCGTGCCTTTTTTCTGTGCAGATGCCATACCAAGGCAAGCATGGAGGCCGCTCAGCTAACTTTGGCAATTAGGAGCACATTAAACACCACACACATTATCCAGCAGTATATGCAGCACCAGAACCTGGCAGAGCGATACCAGGCGAGGAGGCGACGTCAGCGTGGTCACGTGAGTGATCAGGACATGGACACAGATTTCTCTGAAAGCATGGGCCCTGCCAATGCATGCATCATGGTGCTAATGGGGCAGGTTCATGCTGTGGAACGCCGATTCTGGGCTCAGGAAACAAGCACAGGCTGGTAGGACCGCATAGCGTTGCAGGTCTGGGACGATTCCCAGTGGCTGCGAAACTTTCGCATGCGTAAGGGCACTTTCATGGAACTTTGTGACTTGCTTTCCCCTGCCCTGAAGTGCATGAATACCAAGATGAGAGCAGCCCTCAGAGTTGAGAAGCGAGTGGTGATAGCCCTGTAGAAGCATGCAACGCCAGACAGCTACCAGTCAGTTGGGAATCAATTTGGAGTGGGCAAATCTACTGTGGGGGCTGCTGTGATGCAAGTAGCGCACGCAATCAAAGATCTGCTGATATCAAGGGTAGTGACCCTGGGGTCATAGTGGATGGCTTTGCTGCAATGGGATTCCCTAACTGTGGTGGGGCCATAGACGGAACCCATATCCCTATCTTGGCACCGGAGCACCAAGCCGCCGAGTACATGAACCGCAAGGGGTACTTTTCAATAGTGCTGCAAGCTCTGGTGGATCACAAGGGACATTTCACAAACATCAACGTGGGATGGCTGGGAAAGGTACATGACGCTCACATCTTCAGGAACTCTGGTCTGTTTCAAAAGCTGCAGGAAGGAACTTTATTCCCAGACCAGAAAATAACTGTTGGGGATGTTGAAATGCTATAGTTATCCTTGGGGACCCAGCCTACCCCTTAATGCCATGGCTCATGAAGCCATACAGGCAGCCTGGACAGTAGTCAGGAGCTGTTCAACCACAAGCTGAGCAAGTGCAGAATGGTGTTAGAATGTGCGTTTGGATGTTTAAAAGCACGCTGGCGCAGTTTACTGACTCGCTTAGACCTCAGCGAAACCAATATTCCCACTGTTATTACTGCTTGCTGAGCGCTCCACAATATCTGTGAGAGTAAGGGGGAGACGTTTATGGCGGGGTGGGAGGTTGAGGCAAATCGCCAGGTTGCTGGTTACGCGCAGCCAGACACCAGGGCAGTTAGAAGAGCACAGGAGGGTGCGGTGCGCATCAGAGAAGCTTTGAAAACCAGTTTCATGACTGGCCAGGCTACGGTGTGAAAGTTCTGTTTGTTTCTCCTTGATGAAACCCCCCGCCCCTTGGTTCACTCTACTTTCCTGTAAGCTAACCACCCTCCCCTCCTTCCTTCGATCACCGCTTGCAGAGGCAATAAAGTCATTGTTGCTTCACATTCATGCATTCTTTATGCATTCATCACACAAACAGGGGGATGACTACCAAGGTAGCCCAGGAGGGGTGGTGGAGGAGGGAAGGAAAATGCCACACAGCACTTTAAAAATTTACAACTTTAAAATTTATTGAATGCTAGCCTTCTGTTTTTTGGGCAATCCTCTGTGGTGGAGTGGCTGGTTGGCCGGAGGCCCCCCCCACCGTGTTCTTGGGCGTCTGGGTGAGGAGGCTATGGAACTTGGGGAGGAGGGCGGTTGGTTACAGAGGGGCTGTAGTGGCAGTCTGTGCCCCAGCTGCCTTTGCTGCAGCTCAACCATACACTGGAGCATATTGGTTTGATCCTCCAGCAGCCTCAGCATTGAATCCTGCCTCCTCTCATCACGCTGCCGCCACATTTGAGCTTCAGCCCTGTCTTCAGCTCACCACTTACTCTCTTCAGCCCACCACTTACTCTCTTCAGCCCGCCACCTCTCCTCCCGGTCATTTTGTGCTTTCCTGCACTCTGACATTATTTGCCTCCACGCATTCGTCTGTGCTCTGTCAGTGTGGGAGGACAGCATGAGCTCAGAGAACATTTCATCAGGAGTGCGTTTCTTTTTCTTTCTAATCTTCACTAGCCTCTGGGAAGGAGAAGATCCTGTGATCATTGAAACACATGCAGCTGGTGGAGAAAAAAAAAGGGACAGCGGTATTTAAAAAGACACATTTTATAAAACAGTGGCTACACTCTTTCAGGGTAAACCTTGCTGTTAACATTACATACATAGCACATGTGCTTTCGTTACAAGGTCGCATTTTGTCTCCCCCCACCGCGTGGCTACCCCCTCAAGATGGCATGCAGCTCATCATAGAAGCGGCATGTTTGGGGCTCTGACCTGGAGTGGCCGGTCGCCTCTCTGGTTTTCTCGTAGGCTTGCCTCAGCTCCTTAAGTTTCACGCGGCACTGCTTCAGGTCCCTGTTATGGTCTCTGTCCTTCATGCCCTGGGAGATTTTGACAAAGGTTTTGGCATTTCGAAAACTGGAACGGAGTTCTGATAGCATGGATTCCTCTCCCCATACAGCGATCAGATCCCGTACTTCCCGTTCAGTCCATGCTGGAGCTCTTTTGCGATTCTGGGACTCCATCATGCTCACCTCTGCTGATGAGCTCTGCATGGTCACCTCTGCTGATGAGCCCTGCATGGTCACCTGCAGCTTGCCACACTGGCCAAACAGGAAATGAGATTCAAAAGTTCGCTGTTCTTTTCCTGTCTACCTGGCCAGTGCATCTGAGTTGAAAGTGCTGTCCAGAGCGGTCACAATGGAGCACTCTGGGATAGCTCCTGGAGGCCAATACCATCGAATTGTGTCCACAGTACCCCAGATTCGACCCAGCAAGGCCGATTTAAGCGCTAATCCACTTGTCAGGGGTGGAGTAAGGAAATTGATTTTAAGAGCCCTTTAAGTCAAAAAAAAGTGCTTCATCGTGTGGACGGGTGCAGGTTTACATCGATTTAACGCTGCTAAATTTGACCTAAAGTCCTAGTGTAGACCAGGGCCAAGGCAGTTATCAAGATGATGTTAGAAACAGTTGTGAACTGGAAAGTCATGTCTGTTAGCTGCTGCAAATAAGCTCCATTTTTATAATATATACCCTAGGCAATTTTGAGCACATTTACATATATATACAGGCTTTCTCTCTTTTTCTCTCCGTGAGTTTATTTCTGCATTAATAATTATACAAGGGAGAAAATACATTTTATTAAAAGAAAAAGCTCATGTCAACTCAGTCACCTTTTTGTTTACCTTTCATGTACGGTCTATACATAAGGTGTGTTGATAGGTCTTACTTGCCCTTTGGACCAGCACTGGGTGTGACTCATTACGTACCATGTAGGAATCTAAAATAGTGACATCCACCCAACCTGTTCCCTTGCTGTAGTCAAGGACAACAAGCAGGGTTTGATTATGTACAGTATTTACCTTTACCTTAATCACACCTAGTAACAGTTGTGTGATCAATTGTTGGAATGTAAGTGGTCAGCAAAAGCACTGCTGTATGTTGTATGAGAGCTCAACTAGAACTGTGCAAACCTGCCATTTTTGGTTTGTATGGGTTGAAACTAATGCTGGGCCTGCCCCAAAACCTTAGACCCAAATACATCCAGATGTTGGGCTGTTTCTGGATCCAGCTTTTGCAAACTGTCCACTGAATGCATCTGATGAACTGAGCTGTAGCTCACGGAAGCTTATGCTCAAACAAATTTGTTAGTCTCTAAGGTGCCATAAGTCCTCCTTTTCTTTTTGTCCTTTATATAATGAATATAAACAAACCTCTAGATCTGAAATCCTGCAATGTTTAATCTGTCTCCGGATTTTAATTTTGTGGCTTTACCCATTATTATCAGAGAGAAACTTTTATGTAAATTTTGATTCAAGTGGTTTCCCAACCTTGCAATTTTCTTAAGATTCAAGGTCATGCTGCTGAAGGCAAAACTTTATAAAAAACATCTAATGTTAAATTCTATGCTGCAGGTGGGTTCTTGAGGTTTCTATTGATCCAGAAGATTTATCATATGAGCAGCTGTCACAAGTTTCTGTAAAACACTAAAAGGAAATCACAACACTCAACCTTGAGAAATTCCATTCTAATCCTAGTTCGTAACATGTTTTGCTTTGAGTTTAAATCAGGTGTTCTTAGGACCAACAATTTTTTGCACAAAGCTCAGGTGCTTTAATTTCTGTGTTCAAACTGAAACTAGTTGAGTTTCATATGGTTTCAGGCTTTCATGGGAAATATTTACACAGCTTTAAATAGAATCCTCCCTATCTACATAATCTGTAGCTTTAATCCAGCTTTAAAACTGTAGAGAAGGGAACAATGGATATTTACATACATTATCTTTTTTCTCATCATTGCTAATTACTGAGCAGTTGGCCAGAATACCTAATGGTAAAATGAGCTGTTAGTCATTAGTATGGTAGGAGGTTTCCTTTGATTAGTAAACAATTGATCCTAAAGACTTTATAACCATAAAAACACATACACACAAGCTGGATTTTGCACAAAATGAACATTAATAACAAATCTTTTCCATGTCTTGTTTGGTACATACAGACAGATGGGGTAATAAAGTCTCCAGCTCCTTCTTCAATCATACTGACTTTCCTTTACCAGATGAGAATTACATCTTGCATTATAAAATTGCTTACTTTGTTCATAGTAAGTTGTTATCTCCCCAAGTCAATAAACAATTTGAAGTCGTTATACAAGTTGGTGGGAGAATATGTGATGATTTTGTTATATTCTATACAGTTTTTTAGACCATACTCATCACATAGTATCTGAGCACTTTCCAGTAGTTCATTAAGTAACATGAATACGCATCTGTCACATGTTGTTTGTTCTCTCATCCTCTCCCCAGGTGGAGCAGCATTTGTAGTGGAATGTCTTGTTTTTGTAGGGCTTTTTTATTATTAATAAATAAATATACATGTTGCTAACAGGGCCAGTTTTAGAGTAGGTAGCCCAAGCGACCACCGGGGTGCCGGGCTTGGGGTGCTGTTTTTGTTATTGTGACAAAAGGGAAAATAGAATGTCTGAAGTAACATGTTTCAGGTATTCCATATGTGGATTCATTTTTCAGTAACCTCCTAGAATGTTTTAGATCTTTGTAGAATCTTGTGGAACCTGCCAGACTTTTTCCTCGAACCTCCTAGAATGTTGTCAGCCATGCCCTTGCAGGTATACAAGGGGCGGGGATTCACCAGTCAGTCAGTGAGACATAAGAATGAACTGAAGTGAAGTGAGTTCACAGTTTCAGTATTGTGAACCTTGTTTTATTATGTAATTTGAAAGTGTGCTTATGTTTTAAGACTTGAAGAGTGTAAGTAGTGACTAATAAAGGACATATTTAGTGAGATGCCAGAGATATCTATCGAACCCCTATCTATGCAACAATATAAAAGACTGAAATCACTTGCTATTTTATTGCTTGAAAATGTCATTGGCTAGTACTTAGATCTCTCGGACCCTGTGGTTCAATTCACAAGGGTAAAGGCAAGAAAAGTGACTTTTTGAACTAAAAGACGAGAGTTAACCTTCTAAGGCTGTTACCTACTGTGACACTATTTAATACTGGTCCACTCAGTGTTGGAGCACAGTTCAATTACTTGATGTTAGTACATTTCAGTTATTCTTAAAATTAACGTTTCTATCAGCTTAGAGGAAGTAAAAAATTTTATTTGCTTATATATGGCATAAATAAATACAGATTTACAGATCCTAGCATGCAAATGTATCATCTTATGTGACAGGGATAAACCATGCATGCAAATCGTGCATGAAAGTCATGAAATGGGCTACAAATGCAATAAAAAATAAGGTATTCAAAAGTTTAACAAATAGAGGAGGAGCCTAAGATGCTCCTTGCCTGGGACACCATTTGGCCTAGGGCCAGCCCTGGTTACTATGTATTTACATTAGAGAAGGAAAGGCACAGGAATCATCACAAAACTCACAACTTTCCACTCAATTTGCAGGGCAAGGTCAAAGAAATGTGCCTTGCAACTGGAATGGAAAGTTGTGAGGTCTGTGATGACTCCAGTGCCTTTCTACAACAGCAAGGGGTCCGGTGGCACCTTAAAGACTAACAGATTTATTTGGGCATAAGCTTTCATGGGTAAAAGTCCACTTCTTCAGATGGCTTTTTTACCCACGAAAGCTTATGCCCATATAAATCTGTTAGTCTTTAAGGTGCCACCGGACTCCTTGTTGTTTTTGTGGATACAGACTAACATGGCTACCCTGATACTTTCTACAACAGTGACACATTCAGTGACAATGTGGCTTTCTTGATTCTACAACACTGAGGATCACTGATCTAATATATTACCCATCAATTAAGTAGTTAATTGTTAATAACGTAGGCATATATATTGTGAAAGATATTTGCCACAGATAGGCTAGCAGAAACATCACCATTTTTATACGAAACTCAAATACAGGAGGATACATCAAAACCAGGAAGAAGGCCTCAAATCCACAGATGGATTTAATTTTTGTTACAATTTTTAAGGGCAGAGTGAAGTTTGCCAGTACTTGTCAGTGCCTTTGTTTTTAATTAAACTTGTTAAGAGAGTGGACCAAATTAGGCTACTTATTCTATCTTTTGTGTAGCAGTAACCTTTCAAATAGGTAGTGTAATGTTTGGTTTTAAACTAAATGTGAGCCACTGACATGCCATGGAAAAAAACACATTATAAACTTCTTAAGTAAATATATAAAATTAGGTGATTAATTGGTGGGAGTATTTTAAACATGGTAACAAAGGGATAAAAACATATCAACAAGAAGAACCGGAAACAATATTAAATCAATTAAACTCTCTTATTTTACCAAAATTACAGAAGAAATAAAGGCCTTGACTTAACTGCTGGCGCTTAACTCAGGTTCCACTGAAAGTTTTCTCTTACTGCGGTCCACATTCACACATCCACACTGTACCACACAGCAAAGCAGCCATCCCCCTGTTGCATAGGATAGACCCTGTATCTTTGTCCTTACTGACACAAAGGGAGCTGTATGCAGTGTAGTTATAGCTGTGTTAGTCCCACAATATTAGATAGAAAAGGTGAGTGAGGCCATATCTTTTATTGGACCAACTTCTGTTGGTGAGAGAAGGAAGCTTTTGAGATACACAGAACTCTTCTTCAGGTCTGGGAAAGGTACTACCAGCACAACAGCAAAATGCGGGGTGGAACAGATTGTTTAGCATAACACAGACACTGGATTTATGGCTTATTACAACAACCTGTAACCCACTAACCTATTCCTTTTATCTTATGACTGCAGAGGTGTTAATGGGTCAGTCTACCTTGAATGGTCCCTTACAATATGTGCTAACTACTTATGCTAAACAATCTGTTCCACCTTGCATTTTTCTGTGACACTGGGAGTACCTTTCCCAGACCTGAAGGAGAGCTCTGTGGGGCTCGAAAGCTTGTCTCTTTCACCAACAGAAGTTGGTCCAATAAAAGATATTACCTCACCCATCTTGTCTCACAAAGGGAGTTGGTTTTTTGCATCAAGATAACTAACATGTAATAGCTCTAGCGCTATAATCCTCCCCCTTCCCCCACCTGTGGTTGACCTCACCTAGTTTGCCTTGCAGTAAAACTAAAAGTATCACAAAAGGCAGAAGTTTGCTGGCCAAGTGAATCAGCAAAGAGAATTGTTGTTCTTTTAAGATAAAAGTTGCTACTTTTTGATGCAGCTGTGTATGCTGAATAGGACATTGTAGGGAGTACTGGGCACTCCCAAAAAGTGAAGAAAGGAAGATAAGGAGTGTAAAGAGAAGCAAAGGAAGGAGGACAAGGATCCAAGGAGAAGCTGCTGACAGTATCTCTGCCAAGATCCTGAGATAAGGGAGTGAAACATGGAGTTCAACAGCTGTGTGTTTGAAAGATTGTATTTTGGATTCTCTTCAGAATACAATGGCCTAGTAGACAGAGCACTGGATTGAGATTCAGAAGATGTGGGTTCTATTCCCAGCTGTGTCACTGGCCTGCTGGTGACATTGGGCAAGTCATCCTCTGTGACTCAATTTCTCCATCTGTAACATACAGATAATGATACTGGCCTCCTTTGTAAAATGCTTTGAGATCTACAGGTGAAGAGTGCAATATATGAGTTAGGTATTATTATTCAGGCTGATGAACTGGGGAGTGATCCATGGGGCAGATGAGCTGTGTGGTTTTGCCTCGATTTACGATGTCCTACAACCTATGGACATAAATGTCTGGATAAGTTAGTCAGTGAGCCATGGAACCCCCACAGTAGTGTCTGATGCACTCTACACCTGCTCTAGTACAAGGGAAGAGAACCAATACAGTTGTGGGCTACGGGTATCATAGGCTGGGGGAGGATGTGTCTCCCCAAACAGTTAGGTATGGCCCCGCCCACACTGCACCCTCAGACCTCCTTCTGCTTCCGGCACTCTGCGGGCAGCTCTTCCCCTAAGTCATCATGGCCCCAGCAGGGGCTGGCACTGAGGCCATGCTGCGCAGCCTCCCGGGGCTGGGGGAGGCTGGGACTGTGCTGCTGGGCCTCCTGGCGCTTTGGGGCCAGGGGGGAGCTGGGGGTGATAGCCTGGGGCAGAGACCAGCGGCCACAGGCAGGGGGAGGGTCCGTGGGCACTAGCTTGGGGCAGGGGCCAATGGCCACAGTGGGGGGGGGGACTGGGCTCCAGGGGGGCATGGAAGGAGCAGGACTTGAGGGGTCTAGCCACCCTGAGCCAGTGGCTCACCCACTGTCCGTGGATACAGTGATGATGTAAATTTTCCTTATTTGTGACAAGGGTTTATATTTTGTCTTATGTTTGCACACATTGGAACCATGTTAGGGCAGCTGGCCTGCTCACATTTTTAGTGTCAATAAACTTCAATAAAGGTAAAGAAAAGGGAATCTTTTTTTCCATTTAATACATGCATTAAAAACTCCATTTAATTTCACATCAATAGCCCAGTGTGTAAGGTGACTATATTTCCCAAAGTGAAAATGGGACACTGTGTGGGGCTGACTCCAGCTGTTCACCCGAACCCCCCTATTCCCATGTGAGGCTGGTCCGAGTTGCTTGCCCAAGCCTTGCAATGAGGGGCTGGCATTATTGCCCATCCCCCAAACATTCCTCTGCACCCTGTTAGGGAGGCACACCCCACTTTTTTGGTAAAACTGGGCATTTGTCCCATTTGCTCTTGCCAATGGGACAAATACCCAGTTCTGCCAAAAAAGTTGGGATGTGCGGGACAGGACTTAAAAAGGGAACTGTCCCAGCCAAAATGGGACATATGGTCACCCTATCAATGTGCCATGGAAAACAGCATTGCGTAGTCCATGCCTCCATCTCCATGTGGTCCCATGCTATTGTGCTTCTGCTTGTAAGCTGCTGCTTTAATGAAAAGTAGCAGCTGTTATTAGGAAATAAGGAGCCATACCTTTGGCATGTATAGCACACCACCATAGCTTATATCAACAATGTGGTCACGCTGTAGTGGGTTAGGCTATCACATGTTGATTAACCCATGATTGTTTATCCCGTGGTTAGCATGCATTGAGAATATGGATAAAGAACTTTAACTGAAGTCAATGATGTAACAGATGTTCAGTATCTTTGGCAGATCTTAAACTTAATACAGTATGTATCATTGTGGGCCAGGAGCTGCATCCAATTTCATGGGAGAGGGTGACCACAGCCCCCCAGGGTTGGGACTGATTAGGTACCCCCTCCTGGGGAGGCTCGCTTAGTGATTCATACTGGATTTACCAGAGATCAACAGACAAAGAAAGGACTTCTGGATAAATAGCTTGAGTTTAAACTGACTCAGGGCCTTCTTCCTGATCCAGTAAATGAACAGAACCTTCTGTCCAAGAGGTATGGGTGGTCAATCTTGTGGAAGGGCTGGAAGGAGTGACACCTGTCAGAGCTCTTGCTGGAGATGGGGTTGGTGATCAGGATAAGTTTATTAGCATGCATATAGTTTTTGCTATAATGCTTTCGCCTTAAGAATAAATGTACTTGCTTAGAAAGAGCCATGTGGTAACTTACAATGGGGGGCAATTATGCTATTTATAGCCTCTGAGGAGAATTCAAAACACAGGTGCTGGCCTGTTGAGTCAGTCTGTATTGCTGGGACCTGGAAATAACACAGTATAGGCAGGGAACTGTGCAGCATAGAAAAACCTGGTCAGGAGGAAGAGAGGCACACGTCTCCACTTAAGAGAGGTGATGGCTGAGGACTTGGTAGCCTAAAGTGTGTGCCCTTGATGGACCACTGAACTGGAATACAGGTACAGTGTCCCTGAACTGTGACAAATAAGACATTTGCTCTTGACTGCAATGGGAGAGGGATCATACACTTTTAGACCATGTTGTCTCCTTTTAAGTGCTTTCATCTCACTGAAAGAAAAGGAGTACTTGTGGCACCTTAGAGACTAACCAATTTATTTGAGCATAAGTTTTCGTGAGCTCACGAAAGCTTCACGAAAGCTTATGCTCAAATAAATTGGTTAGTCTCTAAGGTGCCACAAGTGCTCCTTTTCTTTTTGCAAATACAGACTAACACAGCTGTTACTCTGAAACCTTTCATCTCACTGGTATTCTACAAGAATAATAAAATACAGTTCACCAAACCTCACGCTTTTGACTCAAAGGTAAAAAGCAAACTTCAAGGCTGCAGGCATCATCCAGCACAACTCAGAAGGCAAATTGTGATCTCAGTTACTCCAGACTTTCACCAGTGTAATGGAGCGGAATTTGGCCCTCATAGCTTAAGCTGCCTCCAGCCTGACTTCCACACTCTAGAACTTCTCCACCCAAAAGAATGCATCCTAGGGAAGTTTTCATCTCACTCTTAGAAGGTCTTTGGGCTGAAGAGAGCAGCTATAACAAATTTATTAAAGCTAATGTTAAAAAATTATATAACACATAGGTTGAGAAAAGTGTGTCTGTACATCTGGGTATAGTGCTTAGATTATCCACAAATAGAAAGTTTGCTTTTAAAGTCATAAGATACATATAGTGTATAATCAGCAATAACCCAAATTTAGGTGAATGAATTTAAGAATACAGTTTAGATATTTAGCATCCATGCATTCGGGTACATTACTCATGAAACAAGTTATACAGAGAGTTGGTGGTGGAAAGCAAAATATATCAATAAGTGAAGATTTCCCTCAGTAACTAAGAATTTAGGATAGGTTGTCCATTTAGAAAATACAATCTATGAGGAACGTATTTCAGTTACTTTCATGACTGCATTTCTCATCGGCACTCCGGCTCATCCCTCCTGGTATTGCTGATGTCGGGTGATGTGTTCTATGTAGATGTCCCTAGACCACCTGACAACATGTTCCATTGGACAACATATTAAAACAGTGATCCCCAGCTTTGTAGAACTAGAAAGTCATTTTGTCAATTAATGGAGTCTCACAAAAGCCACAGGAAGGATTATCCTGATTATGATTATTATGATTATGTTGCATCCGATGAATAGAGCTGTAGCTCACAAAAGCTTCTGCTCAAATAAATTGGCTAGCCTCTAAGGTGCCACAAGTACTCCTTTTCTTTTTGCGAATACAGACTAACACGGCTGCTACTCTGAAACCTGATTATGTTGCAACCTTTGCCTATTGATGCTTCATTGTCATGACACAGTATCATCATGTATTGATGTAATACTATGACAAGCTTCTGAAAATAATTCCCACACATCTCACCACCATTATTTTATGACTACCTTTGACACAAGCTCTGCTTTCTCTTCTCCCTCTTACCTTTTGTTGAGACAGTGTGATGGGCGATTCTCCAAAGGTGCACTTTTCAAATTTGTGACCTCACAAGAAATGCAGACTCAAAAGACAGAGGTCAGAGATTGAAAATTACTATATTAGTTATATTCATCATATGCGTTTGTCACATTCCAGTAGTAGTCAATTGATTGGAATGTCTGTCTGGAGAATGATGGATCAATTGAATGGGAAGTGCTTCTGGAGTCAAGCACATTTTAAAAGCAGCAAAGACAGTTAAAAAGATAAGGAGTACTTGTGGCATCTTAGAGATCAACGAGAGTCTGTTGCATCCGAGGAAGTGAGCTGTAGCTCACGAAAGCTTATGCTCAAATAAATTTGTTAGTCTCTAAGGTGCCACAAGTACTCCTTTTCTTTTTGCAGATACAGACTAACACAGCTGCTACTCTGAAACCAGTTAAAAAGATGAAACAGCTGGGTCTGGCTTTGCTTTTGACTTGGATGGGACCTACAACTGACATAGATTATGAAAGGTAGTTGAATTAATATATTGAAATCATGGCAAAATTCTGATGGACTTAAACAGGGGCAGGATCGCGCCCTTAGATCCAAATTTCTGAACTGCTGTTTCTAAGATATATCAGTTCCATGGGAACACTGAATAGATGTGCAGCCTATCAGACTACAACTCATAAATAATTCTACAAACATTGGTATCTTAAAAAAATGCAGCTGCAGTAAAAGAAGAGAGAACGTCAAAGATATTTTCCCTAAATAATGGGGAGTTGCCTCCGCAGATTTTCTCTCCTCTTTCTGAAGACTGTGGTTACATGACACTTTAAACTTACAGAGCATTTGTTGGAAAAAAACAAGAAACACCAATACTCACTTCTACTCATGGAAAGTTAATTATAAAGTATTTTGATATATTGCATCTTTAATCAGTACATGTCCACTGATCTCTTTAGGTCAGGGCTGTGCAGTAATGAGCACATTATTTTGGTATCTAATATTTAAACTTCTTTATATGACTCTCTAACAAAAGTACCTACAAAACCGGTTATACAATGGAACTTTTTTTTTGAAGGATGAGAGGTTTCATTTTAAGTGTTGAAGATTTCTGCAATTCTGAGGAACATTTTCTCAAATATTTTGGGTCCAATCTTGCATTGTTTACTTAGTTTTTTTGTCCATTGACTTAAAAGAACTTTAGTCTGTATAAAGCCTGCAGAACTAGGCTCTCTGAGTAACAGATTTTGTCAAAATTCTTCCCAGATTTCTGCTGCTTCTGGGTGATAAAGGTTTGAGATGTAGGTTACAATATATTGTATCGATTGGAGAAGAATTTGTTTTTAAAAGTGTAATGTGTAACCATTTCCAGAGGTGTACTAAAACTACTGCGTTAGTCTAAATACATAATAAAATAATAATAATAATAAACAATGGAGCCTGATTGTACCATTGTACAAGAACAAATAAAAACAGTTCCTGCCCCCCTCGCTGCCCAGTTGTCATTTGTATTAGTTTGCTGTACAATGGGCTTTAACAGGAAAACAACAGAACGCGTAAGTGCACAGCATATGCAGTAATTATTTCTTGCTATTAATTATCTTGACCAGCATTTTGTAAATACTCCCCCAAGTGCTGAAAAATGAATCACTCATAGAGAAGAGTAATGAGCCAGGGTGACCATATTATCTCTTGAGATGAAAGCTTCAAATACAGAGAAATCAGGGGAAGTAAACGGCCCCAGGAAGACTGGTATGACAATGTGTGTTTGAAAACAAAGCCAGCAGCTCCCGGCGCCAGGGGGACAATGCTTCCTGCAGGGACAATTTCCAGGCAAATGGAAGGCATTGTCTCCAACTACATGAGCTGATGAAATAGACGCACCTGCAGCTTTCGAGGCTGGTATTTAACACAATTGCATGGGAAGGAAAATGCACTAGGGAAAATACATCAAACATGAATAAAGTCTTCTGAGGCCACATAATATGCCACCACCACAGACTATTCGTTTCACAGTAGAGATACCCAGCCAGCCCCTGGCTGCGTGCCATAAGGAAGGCTGAGAGTGGGGCATCCAGAGCAGAAAGGGTCCGGGATTTTACTAAACAGAACCACAGGAGCCTGCTTCTTCCTAGGGGAGGAGGAGAGCGAGGCAACCTAGGAAGAAGGCACCCGCCGACCCATCGGAGCCGGCCCAGTACAACGAGGGGGCGGGTTGGGCGCTGCCCGGTGAATCAAGCGGGAGGGAGGCTCTGGGGAAGGGCACTTGTGTCGCCCGTTCCCTGTAGCCTGCGTGCACGCCACGCACCCAGAGTAGGTGTGGCGGCACAAGGGCACACGGAGGAAGTCACAGCGAAGGAAATCAGGGGGCAACGAAATGAGCAAGCGGCCCACAGCCCCTCACAGCCTCCATGCCACCCCCTCTCCCGCCCTCAGGGCGCCACTCGGACAGCCCGGGGCAGGGCGAAGCCCGCGCCTGGGGAGCTCGGGCGGGGGGGCAGGGAAAAGTGGCTGGTCGCGGCGTCCCCCCGGCGCATGGCGCCGCCTTCCCCCCTCCCCAACACCCTGGGCAGGGCGGCGCGGCGGCGGGCTCGGGGGCGGATCGGGCGCCCCGCCCCGTGCGGGGGGTGGAGCTGGGCCGCGGGAAGGGGTTCACTCAGGCTGGGCGTCGCTGCGCGCACACTGTCAGGCGAGCCATGACGGACGCCCTGGTGCCCCGGGGCTGCCGGGCGGCGCGGCAAGCAGAGCGCGGCTGTTTCCGAAAGGTAAGGGCGGGCCGCTCGGCGGGGATCCCGGGCCCAGCGTCTCCAGCGCAGGTAACTAGCCGCTGGCACGGGCCAGCCGCTGGGGTCCAACCAGACGTAGCCAGAGAGCGGGGCCAGCGGCAGACCCAGGTGGCTCGAGCTAGCCTCCTCCTCCTGCCCCACCTTGCCAGTGCCTCCGGCCCAGGCTCAGCCTCTCCCCCACCGACAGGGTGACTAGCTAGCAAGTGTGAAAAATCAGGACACTTTTTTTTTTTGGGAGGGGGGAAGAGTTGCCTGTGTAAGACAAAGCCCCTACTATGGGATGTCTTGTCTCCCTACACGCCAATCCCCTTTCCTGACTGTAAAACAGACTGACCCTAATGGTCTGTGGCAAGTGCCCCCCAGGGCCAGATTGATTAACCTTTTGTGGGCCCAGCGCCAAACATATTTGGGGGCCCCCATGGGGGCAGTGGGGCATGGCGTGGAGGGGAGGGATCCCTGGAGCGAGGTGCCGGGCTGGGGGCAATGGGACATGGCAGCCCAGTGGAAGGTCACTGTTTACAAACCAGCAGCCACCAGACGCACACTGGGCTGGCCTGCTGCATTGCCAGCGTGCCCCTTCCCCTCAGGAGGAGCCGGCGCTGTCATAATGCCCCCCACACCTCCTAGTGCCCTCCCACCCCCTGCCCAGAGGACCGCCCCTGATCCCTCTGCCCAGCACCCTCCTGCCTGGAGATCTCCCACAGACACCATGCCCCTCTGCTGAGACCCCTATTGACCCATGCCCAGCACCCTCAAAACCACTATGCCCAGCCCCCCCAACTGCACAGTGCCCAGACAGATCCCCCACTGCCCAGCACCTCAACACACACAGACTTCCTCCACCCCCCACCGGCCTTCCACTGCCCAGCACCCAAAACATACAAACCTTCTCCACCACCCAGCATCCCCTACCCCCTCACTGCCTAGCACCCCTCTACAGACTCCCTAGAGACCCACTCCTCCACACCCAGTCCCCTCCCTCCCCCCACCTAACTAGGAGGTGACTGTGTCTGCTGGGCTGAGCCAGAAGTGCGTCAGGGCTGGACTCAGGGTGGGGCGGGTCAGGGCTGGACTCAGGGTGGCGTGGGTTTCGCACTGTGATCAGCCAGACTGGAGCAGGACCGACTCAGAACTGGCTGCAGGCACCAGCAAAGCAAGCCCGTGCTTGGGGCGGCACAATTCCAGGGGCAGCATTCTGGCCACACTTTTTTGACTTGGGCAGTTGCGCTGTCAGAGCTTGGGGCAGCAAAAAACTTAGAGCTGGCCCTGGACCCGCTTGCTTGGCCGAACCTGCCTGACCCGCGGGACCCCCCCGCCAAGACCAGACCAGCCTCTGCACCAGGCCCTGCAGGTTTTGGGCAGCAGAGACCGCTGGGAGCTGGAGTCACATTGGGGAATGGAGCAGGACCCTGGGACACAACTCCCGAGAGCCCACAGGCCCTGTAGCAAGCAGCCCTGCTCAGCCTGACATGGTGAAGCCTGGCTGCTAGGTGGCAAGCCCCCTATAGGCAAGTGAGACCTGCTGGCTGGGAGTCGCTCACACAGCAAGACCTGGTGCTGGACTGCCCCGTGTGAGGGTCCAGACCCGGCCTTGTGGATGGGTTAGAGGGGTCCATAATAGGCCCCTTCCCAGTGTGGACCTGGTGACACTGGCACTTTTGTGAACCCAGTACTAGTGCCTCCAATCCTGCATCTCCTCTGGCCCTTACCCCCAGTGAGGAGGATAGGGCATTGAAAAGATCTGGAGGGTCTCCGAGACCTATCTTTAATATTAAACCACAGTTGTTATTAATGTTACTTCGAATAGTACCCACAGTCCATCCATTTAGGGTCTACATTTCATGAATATTGGTTAGGGCCTGACTTATTTACTTCTCTTTTTACTCTTTGTGAGCTATTTCCTTACATATAGATGATCTGGTTTAAAGCTGAGTTAACTCTAATTAAAAGCAACTGATAAAGGGAGCTGGATCAGGAACTGCAAAGGAAATGTGATAGGGGATTTAGATTAGAGCTGAGCATTTTTAGCTTGCCAGAGACTTGACAGTAGGACCAGTGCTCAAAACTAAGCAAAGCTCTTTCTGGGTATTAGATTACATATTGAACTTAGGGCACTTTTTACTTTGGGAGTTCTTTAGAGTGCTCCCACGTATATAGGTTTCACTGGGTGCCTCTTCGGAAAGTTCTGATGCTGCCTATTCAAAGCCTATTCTGACCAAGCTCCCTGGGAAGGCAAAACTCCCCATCCGCTTCTTTACAGGGTTCAGGCTTAGGCATGAACACTTCAGATCTTGTGCTGTTTTTCTTTAAAATAATAGAATACACTGTCACTGTGTGCATTAATGTAAAATCTCAAAGCTCTTTCCCCATTAGATGCCTACTACAACTGCTTATCCACCTTTTAATAAAAACAAAAGGAGTACTTGTGGCACCTTAGAGACTAACCAATTTATTTGAGCATGAGCTTAGCTCACGAAAGCTCATGCTCAAATAAATTGGTTAGTCTCTAAGGTGCCACAAGTACTCCTTTTCTTTTTGCGAATACAGACTAACACGGCTGTTCCTCTGAAACCCACCTTTTAATATTTGTTCTAATTTTGTTATGTATGTATGTTGAATCTTACTGGAAATAAGACACACATCAATGGCTTCATATTGGAATATCTAATACACATCTCTATAACTACTTTTTAAACAGAGTGGATGGTATATGAGGTGATCCACACCTGCATTACTTTTACATGGCAGTAGTTCTATTATTAAATGACAGGTTTCAGAGTAGCAGCCATGTTAGTCTGTATCCGCAAAAAGAACAGGAGTACTTGTGGCACCTTAGAGACTAACAAATTTATTAGAGCATAAGCTTTTGTGGGCTACAGCCCATTTAATCAGATGCATAGAATGGAACATATAGTAAGAAGATATATATACACATACAGTACAGAGAACATGAAAAGGTGGAAGTTGTCATACCAACTCTAAGAGGCTAATTAATTAAGATGAGCTATTATCAGCAGGAGAATACACCCAACCCCCACCCCCTCCCACGCTCCTGACAGCTTCCTCCCAGGACCCCCGCCCCTAACCGCCTCCTCCGGGACCTCACCCCCTATCCAACGGCTCCCTGTGCCCTGACCCCCTCCCCCCAAACCTCCGCCCCATCCAACCGCTCCCTGTCCTCTGACTGCCCCCCAGGACCTCCTGCCCCATATCCAACCCCCCCCCCCCGCCCCCTTATCATGCCACTCAGAGCAACATGTATGGGAGCCATGCCACCTGACCGGAGCCAGACATGCTGCCCTGCATGAGTGCGCAGCCCCATTGCCCAGAAGTTTGGGGTTACAAAACTAGGGTTAGAAATGCAGCTCAAACAAAACCTGAATTATACATTTTTGGCTGGGTATCTAGGTTTGGAATGAGCTGTTATTACAATGGGGATTCCCTCCAGCCATCTACTCTAGATTTTTTGAGTTTAGATTAGTCCAATAAACAAGTTTTTGAAAAACTGTCAACTTTAATGTGGTTGGCTGAAAGTATAAAGTCTTCAGTCCTCAACAGGTATATAAATGTAAGTGAGGAAACAATACTTCCTGTTATGCATGGGTAGAGAATACTGTCAAAGATTAGAGCCTCAGTTCAACAAAATCATTACAAATAAAAACCCCTTTCAGATTCTGGAACAGGATTAGGTTCTAAAGCAGTCAAGCCATGGAAACCCTGTGGCTGTATATATGGTCTGAAGTATGGAAATAAAATTTCATTCTGAATGGAGCCTTAAAAGGAATCTATAAAATTGAGCTGGCGATTGCATTATTTGTTTGTACCCTTAGGCTTATCGTGAAATTTTTAAAGTAAAGATCTTAATTTTATACAGTACTTGTTTCCTCTAAGGCTTTAAGGACTGTTACAAATTTTGTTGGTGCATGCACATGTACATTTCCAAGGATATCTTTCAAGGATACTTCCTTTGTATTAAGATCAGAAAACCACTTTAATTAAATAGCTGACTTTTAAAATCTCAAGACAGTGGAGCAAAATAGGAATATTTATTTTCTATTCAATAACACCTTTCATGAATGGATCTCAAAGCACTTTTCAAACAATGAATTTAGCCTCACACTATCTTTTTGAAGTGGTGAAGTATTTTTCCTTATTTTAAAGGCACAGAGATTGCTTCAAGGACTTGCCCAAGAACACACAGGAAGTCTCTGACACAGAGCTAGGAATAAAGATCAGATCTCCTAATACCCATCAAAGGTCTTTAATCATTTTAAGAACAAGTTTACTATACAAACAGTGAAACTTTTTTTAATATATATCAGTTTATACCCTATGTCAATTTGTGGTGTTTCTGATTTTTGGCAACTCTTTTGTCATTCCCACAGAAAGCAACTTGTTTGCATAATTTGAGATAAATTGATACATCTTATTTTAATATGGACAGTGTCCTTTTACTACTAACAAGTATAAACTTAAACCTGCTTCTCCTAGCCTACCAATGCTAAACTACCATTCTTGCTTCATTAATATTCTGTGCTATGGAGGGTTCTCAGAACCCTTTTTAGCTCTGAGGCTTCTGTTGGTTTGTTTGTTTGTGCTACCTTAATCTTCATTTGTTGACAAAACTTTGGACGAAACTTTCTTAAACCAAAAGTATTATTTATTTTACAGTAGGAACAAAGCATTCAGAGAGAGGATTTTAAAGCAACAAACTGCCTAGGCACATGTCTGTTTTCCCTAAAGATCCCTTGATGGTAAAAGTACTTCTTCAGATACCCCAATGGGTGCCCTGTGCCCCCACTCTAGTTCCCCCAAACAACATCTCCCCTCTAGAGGGTGTAGTTTCTCTTAAACTTACCTCACTTCTTTTGATCTGCTGGGTTAATGGACCTTTTCCTCTTCTCACAGCATCTCAACTCTCAAGTGTTTGTGGAGAAGGGGCTTATCTATCTTGAGGCATTCTTTTTCCTCCTGCTTGTTTTTCCAACCCCCTATTAAACTACACCAATATATTCAGCTGGTAAACATCCCAATAACCATGTCAACATACAGTATTCATGAATTATTACAGAACAGCTCCAAGTCAGGCCCAGAGACCACATCCTGTACTTGCAGATTCAGTTATCTAGTATTAGGACTGGCTAAACATTTTCTGTTAACTGTTTTTCATATTAAACATTAATTTTTCATCTCTCTTGCCCCCGCAACAAAAAAAAATCTGAATTTTCTACAGAATTTTTTTTTTGACCAGCTCTCCCTAGTAGACCTTGTCCAGCCACAATTTATAATAATCTTACTCTCTGTGGACTATCACAACTTATTCCCAAAGCTATCAGGAAGGTTGAAATAGAGTGATTTAAAATGCTTCTTCACCCCATTTACTGAGCATACCACTTTTGCAGCATTCCAAGCTTCTGCTGGCCTGGGAGTGACTGACCAATCTTGAGTCTTGAACTTAGATTCCTTTGTAGGTAATATATTGTGCTATAGCTGGACTAAAAGGGCAGCCAGTTTATCAAGCTGACCAGAACTTACAAATTCATTAAAGATATTTGTGTTCTTCTTACTTCTCTTTCTTAGCACTTTGTCTCTGTAAACTACTCTGACCTGATCTGACTGGATATTTGCCATACAGACCAAACAGCTGGGTCAGGGTAAAAGAAATCAGAACTTGTCAATCCTCTCCACTATGGGGAAAGGAATAAAAGATTAGTAGTCAGGCAACCATCATTAGCTTTTACATAGGAATATTCATTTGCCTGTTTGTCCTTTTTTCTTCTTTCTTGGGAAAGAGAGAAATAATGTTGCAATGATTAGACAGAAAGAATTTACTACCTTTCACATTCTGTGTCACAGTCACTCACATGCTCATTCCCCATATGTCAGGAACACCCCAAACAGGAAAAAGAACTGAATCTCAAAGAGTGAACTAACCAACACAGATTGTCTCTTCAAGAAACTGACTTTTCTGATGCAATATTACAATTTTTGGTTTTGTTTGACAAAGATTATGTTGTGGCTGGTTGCTATAGTATAGTGTAGATTATGTTATAAACAGTTAATACATGAGTTACCGATTTTTAAAATCTTGTATTAAATATTTGTTTTACTTTTTTTAAGTGCCCAGAGTTAAAAAAAATTAACTAAAGTAAATAATTATTTGTAAGTGCCATAACTGTTCATGGTGCAATTTCACTAAGGTTCCCTTTTTTCCCCTCTTATAGGCTTATAACTGTCATCAAAAGGTTGGCTGGAAAATTCTAGCAAATAGTGTAAACAAGAATGTAGTCTTTTCTTCTCTTGAAAGGGAAATATATTATTGGTTTGATGTTTCTAACCAGCTCTGTAAAACAATTATTCTGTCTTAACATTTAGATAATGATACACAATCACTTGCAATTGGCCATTTCTTGTTTGATAGCAAAGCCTAGAAGCAACTGACAACTGGAGTATTGTGTCCAGTTCTGGGCACCACATTTCAGGAAAGATGTGGACAAATTGGAGAAAGTCCAGAGAAGAGCAACAAAAATGATTAAAGGTTTAGAAAATATGACCTATGAGGAAAGACTGGAAAAAATTGGGTTAGTTTAGTCTGGAGAAGAGAAGACTGAGAGGGGAGATAAGTTTTCAAGAACATAAAAAGTTGTTACAAGGAGGAAGGAAAAAATGTTCTTCTTAACTCTGAGGCTAGGACAAGAAGCAAAGGGGGGTTTAGGTTGGACATTAGGAAAAACTTCCTGTCTGGGTAGTTAAGCACTGGAATAAACTGCCTAGGGAGGTTGTGGAATCTCCATTACTGGAGATTTTTAAGAGCAGGTTAGACAAATACTTGTCAGGGATAGTCTTCTAGACAATACTTAGTCCTTCCATGAATGCAGGGGACTGTACTAGATGATGTCTCGAGGTTCCTTCCAGTTCTATGATTCTATATTGTCAACATCAAGTGTTTAAAAAAAAGTGAGTCTGGCCCCCAAAAGTCATGATACTCTCTCTAAAGTCATGAATTATTTGGTTTTGGTTCTCTATTTTCCTACTGTCTTTTGAGCCTTTATGGTTCATATTTCCCAGCTTTTCTATGCAACCATGCTTTTTTAAAATGAAAGCTGAGATTCTCATGACTCTAAGAACTGTAGCTTCAAGAAAAACACAAAGTTACAAAAGATATGTGATAAAATCACAGAGTTGACAACACTGAACTGATAAAATATCAAGAGAAACTTTTGGTATTTGTAGCAGGACAAGGTATAATAATACTTATGATGTTCATTTTGCAGGCTTTGGTCCGAGTTCTACAAATACTTACTCACATGAATAACTTTACACAGAAATGTAGTCCTACTTAAGTCAATTAAACTACTTGTGTAAGTAAAGTTACACACGTGTGTAAGTATTTGCAGGATCAGGCCCTTTGCCTCCACTATGGCTTCACAAGCAGTACAGGTTACACTGGGTGGAGAAGAATGTTCTCCTTTAAGCAAGGATGCACACCCAGTTTCAACTCTGCATCACCTTCTCTAATTAGCATATCTTGGCTTACCTTCTCAATTCACATACCTACTGTATGCATCATATTCACTGACATTAATACCTCTTCTAGTTGCCAAACAGTTGAGTAATCACTAGTTTGTGTACGTCACAGCTGAATTTCTGACGCTGAAAAATAAATCATTTTTTAAGTAAAGTGCTCTGGCATCCAGCCAAATGAAGGATACTATCTGCTTTTTCATTTGGGGACCAGACCACATCTTCCCTTCTGGTCACTGCGCTCTTGCAACTATTTTCCATTTGTAAGGGTGGGCCCTGTGTTATATCTTCTTAGTCTCCAAAGAAACTACCAATATCTCATAGATTGGGGATCAAAAGGGACAGCTCACATTTTTTGCTCCAGAAATCCAATGTCTCTTCCTGGTGTTGTGTTAATAAAGCCATATTATGCATGTAAATACTTTGCAATGACGTCTACAAAAATGCCATGTGAATGACTGTTCTCACTTTCAGGGGGATATTGTAAATAAGAAGCGGGCAGCATTATCTCCTGTAAATGTAAACAAACTTGTTTGTCTTAGCAATTGGCTGAACAAGAAGTAGAACTGAGTGGACTTGTAGGCTCTAAAGTTTTACATTGTTTTGTTTTTGAATGCAGTTTTTTACCAAACAAAATCTACATTTGTAAGTTGCACTTTCACGATAAAGAGATTGCACTACAGTACTTGTATGAAGTGAACTGAAAAATACTATTTTTTAATCATTTTTACAGTGCAAATATTTGTAATAAAAATAAAGTGAGCACTGTACACTTTGTATTCTTTGTTGTAATTGAAATCAATATATTTGAAAATGTAGATAAACATCCAACATATTTAATACATTTCAGTTAGTATTCCATTGTTTAACAGTGTGATTAAAACTGTGATTAATCATGATTAATTTTTTTAATCACAATTAATTGTTTGAGTTAATCGCGTGAGTTAACTATGATTAATCGATAGCCCTATTTTCTATATATTTAGTATGGATTGTTTTAGAAATTGTGATAACAGCTAGAGTGTGGATTAGGTGCTTTTAATATATATGAACTAAAAGAAATAAAACTTTAGTTATCCATTTCCAGTGTGGTTCTCCAAATGTTTTAGGGGACACACTCAGACAAAAACTCTTCACTCATTGTCCAGCCTTCAAGTCAAAACATTTTCGGTAAACCCGAAGTATGGGTAGTCTGATTAACAGATTCAGATACTCCATAACAGAAACTGATCATGTGGGTGCTATTGTTTATATTAAATAAATAAATAAATAAATATAGTTAAATAAATCAAAAATATATTTATTTATAACTTTTTTCGTATTGCCGGTATCCAAACTGTTAAGTACTAGCAGTGCTGTGACTGCTCTGTTTGCTTACACAACCTGCATGCTTTCAACCTGCATGCTTTCAACGGTAGTTCACACCTAGGCTTAGATGTTGGAATCTATTTTGCAGAGGGAGGTATCGGCCAGGACATGAGCGTTATCCTATGCTGTTTGTGAAACATGCCAGAGAAACTTTAGTTTTCATTTGGGCAAAGGGCAGAAATAGGAAGAAGGTTTATGTCCTAAAACTGCACTGCAAATCTGGGTCCCTGTCATGATGTGGAACTTGAATGACTTATTCTCCACAGGTTTCAGAGTAACAGCCGTGTTAGTCTGTATTCGCAAAAAGAAAAGGAGTACTTGTGGCACCTTAGAGACTAACCAATTTATTTGAGCATAAGCTTTCGTGAGCTACAGCTCACTTCATCGGATGCATACTGTGGTGAGCTGTAGCTCACGAAAGCTTATGCTCAAATAAATTGGTTAGTCTCTAAGGTGCCACAAGTACTCCTTTTTCTTTATTCTCCACAGGGGAGAATATTATCAGCTGAGTCACCTGGGGACTACTGACTGTCAGGTTTTATGTTGAATCAGGTAGTGTGCTGCTGCTTAGAGGTCTCACTGCCAACACAAATTGTGTGTTAAAGGGACAAAGTTCTGAAAGCTAACTGTTTTCAGTTTCAAAATCAGCCACGTCAGCGAGTGCCAGGATGGCCTCAACACACGGAGTAAAAATGGTGTGTCTCAATTCATGATCATCTCTCAGGCTGAATATCTCTGTGTGCTGCAGTATGTTTGAAGCCAAGACCTATTAGCTCTCTGCATTTCCTTCATTCTCTCTTGCTGAAACAAGGACATGATCAGCTTTCACAAATGTAGAGAGAATACAATTTAATCTGGGATCATCTCCAGAATATGCTCTTACATCAGATATTCTTAAACTTTGATGAAGTTGACGGGATACAAAATTATGCAAATGGAGACTAATTTATCTACAGGTGATAAGGCATATGAGATTTATATGCCCACCCCTCTTGCAGATGCAGAGGAAATTCACCCCAAACTGCACAGATCCCCTGAGATCTGGTGGAGATACAGGTTATCTGCATGAGGGCATTGTTCTCCATGCTGGCTCCTGTCCACCAGTGATCTGCCATCCTGATTCTAGTGGGGCCAGCCTGCCAGTGAATCCCACATAGGACTTGTCTACACTTAAAATGCTGCAGCATTTCAGGGAAGACACTACCTATGCCACTGGGAGGAGTTCTTCCATTGGCAGAGGTACTACACTTCCCCAAAAACTGGTAGCTAGGTCGAGGGGAGAATTCTCCTGTCAACTTAGCGCTGTCTACATCAGGGGTTCGGTCAGTTTAATTGCGTCGTTCGAGGGTGTGGATTTTTTACACCCCTGAGCAACATAGTTATACTGACCTGATTTCCTAGTGTAGACCAGGCCATAGTCAGCAACTCCAGGACTCTGTACAGAAGGGGTCCTGCAGCAACTTTCCCCAGAAACAGACCCCTGGATCCAAGAGAGCCTTCCATCAGGGAGACAGAAGTGCAGAACAGACAGGCTGAGAGAGCACATCCAATCCTAAGTCTTGTATTCACTGGAGTAGTTAGCTCAAGTTAGTACACTTGAGCTACTGCAGTGTTCTCAATCGGGGTATGCGTACCTCTGGGGGTACACAGAGGTCTTCCAGGGGTACATCAACTCATTGAGATATTTACCTAGTTTTACAACAGGCTACATAAAAAGCACTAGCGAAGCCATTACAAATTAAAATTTCATACAATGGGTTATACTGTTGTATATTCTATACACTGAAAAGTAAGTACAATATTTATTTTCCAGTTGATTTATTTTATAATTATATGGTAAAAATGAGAAAGTGAGCAATTTTTCAGTAATAGTATGCTGTGATATTTTTATTTTTATGTCTGATTTTGTAAGCAAGTAGTTTTTAAATGAGGTGAAACTTGGGAGCAAGACAAAACAGACTCCTGAAAGGGGTACAGTAATCTGGAAAGGTTGAGAACCACTGAGCTACTGTACTTGAGCTATCCTAACTTGAGTGAGATACAAATTAACATGGGATTTACACAGGGTGATTGGATTAGCAGAATAATTGGATGAGCTATTGCATCCCCACTACATTACTAACTTGGGCATCAGCAGGTTTCAGAGTAGCAGCTGTGTTAGTCTGTATTCGCAAAAAGAAAAGGAGTACTTGTGGCAATTAGAGACTAACCAATTGATTTGAGCATAAACTTTCGTTATTGGTTAGTCTCTAAGGTGCCACAAGTACTCCTTTTCTTTTTGCGAATACAGACTAACACGGCTGCTACTCTGAAACCTGTCATTATGCAAGGCCCTGCATTTAGCTGTATGGAGTGGAAATCTATTTGTCCTCACTGTATTTTCCACTGAATGCATCCGATGAAGTGAGCTATAGCTCACAAAAGCTTATGCTCAAATAAATTGGTTAGTCTCTAAGGTGCCACAAGTACTCCTTTTCTTTTTGGGCATCAGCATCACTCGAGCTTCAATAACTCCCCCCATGGGCCAGTAGGGTGACCAGACGTCCTGATAAAATCGGGACTGTCCCGCTATAGAGCAGTTTGTCCCGCATCCTGACCTAAGTATGGTCGGGATGCCATTTGTCCCGATATTTTGTTTTGGGCGCGGGTTTTTTTTTTTGTGTTTTGTTTTTTGCTTAGGCGGTGGTGACAGGCAGGGGGAGCGCCTTTTCAATTGTTACACTCACCCGGCACGTCCGGGTCTTCGGCGGCACTTTGGCGGTGGACACTTCAGTTGCTGACGGGCTTCATCGGCATTTCAGTGGCGGGTACTTCTTTATTGGTCGGCAAGATTTATTTCCCGCTGCCGAACGTGCTGGGTGAGTGTAACAATTGAAAAGGCGCTCCCCCTGCGGTGGTCCCAGTATTTTGGATTTTGCATCTGGTCACCCTGTGGGCCAGCAAGGTTGAGTTTACAGCACCATTTAACTTGAGCTAGAGATTTTTGTGTGTGTGTGGATGGGAGTTGAGTTGGGGGTAACACTCAAGTTATAACTCAAGCTAACTGTGCTGTGAAGACACATTCATATTATACTCCTAAACAGGTAGTCATGTATTCTCCCTTCTGCAGACAACCAAGTCCACTCTGCTCTGAATGGAGGGAAGGCTATTTGCCAAATCATTTCCCTTTGCACAGAGTTTAGTTTCACTGCAGTTCTTCCTCTCTTCCTTCCCTGGGTATGACTACACTATGGAGACTATACTGGCATAGCTATGTTGCTGGCACAATCCCACAGTGTAGAGGCAGCCTATAGTGATGGAAGGAGATTTTCTGTTGGTGTACGAACACCGCCTCCCCAAGTGATGGCAACATTCTTCCCCTGACCTAGCTGCGTCTATACGAGGGGTTAGGTTAGGTTACTCAGGGGTAAGGGGTAGGGATTGTTTACACCCCTGACTGCAATTGCTATGTCGACCTAAATGTTAAGTGTAGACCAGGCCTGACTTTTGAGCTGGGGCCTGATTAAAGGCCCAGTGAAAACAATGAAAGACTCCTAGTGACTTCAGTAGGTTTGGGATTGGCCCTTGATCTTTATTGAAAAGTTTTAAGGAGGGGATTTGAATGCGAGATGAAAGTTCTTTGGCATATAGGAGGGGCAGGAAGCTCTCGGCACGTGGGGAGCAAAGAGAAGAGCAAATGAAGATAATAGTGGGAGATGGATACAAAGTGCTCTTCCTGAAACTAGACTTAGACCTCTAGACAGAGGAGACTAGGGAATGAGTTAAACTGAAGAGTCCCAGGCCTTTTCAGTTACCCTTAAAATCACTTTTGTTCTTTTAAAAAACCTGATTTTAAATTAAAAAAAACCTGGCCATAATCTGTGACTTTTCATTCCTTTTACCATCATATTATGATTTTTATTATGACAATACAACATCTCTTCTCTCAGGCACACTGTTGTGTAACTTTGGAATAATTCTATGGACATCAGTGTAGTTGCTCAGGATTCACACAAACTCCATTGACATCAAGGAAGTAACTGTAAATTGACTGCAGGGTAACTGAGAAAACGTCATCGTGAGCCGAGTTGTTTTTTTTTAATTTGTGAATAAACTTTCTTAGGTTTAAAATAAAGGACACTCTTTAATCAAATGGCTTTATGTATCATGCTTTATAGATTAAGATTTTCATATCCAAGTCTTTGAAATCAGTGTTATTCAGTTTTTTGTTTCGCTCTTCTGTTGTCAGCTTCTTAAAAATAATTTGCTTCCTTTATTCTAGGGATGTAACCCCTTGGCTGAGACTGGCCGAAGCAAACTGCAAAATCAAAGAGCTGCCCTAAACCAACAGATCCTGAAAGTAGTAAGGTTGAGAACTGGTGCTGAAAATCTTTTACGGTATGTTTCCGCCACTTTACTATTTTTCTGTCTAAAGCAACAAAATGTTTTTTATTCTTTCTGCAGGGGTGTCCTTCCATTCTCAGACAGCTGCCTCGCTGCTCCCATAACTTGCTGAATAAAGTGCAGCTGGATGTTTTGCTAACAGCCTTATTTAATGTTTTTATGCCCCATCTCTATAAAGTCATTAACTGTTATATTATGTTTTTATGTTTTCAAAGTGCATTTTGAAAGCCACTGCTTTGCAGAAAAAGGGCATTGCACTAGACCAGGGATAGGCAAACTTTTTGGCCTGATGGCCACATTGGCATTGCGAAACTGTATGGAGGGCCGGGTAGGGAAGGCAGTGCCTCCCCAAATAGCCTGACTCCCTATCCACCCCTCCCACTTCCTGCCCCCTCCCAGAACCCCCAGTCTGTAACCGCCCCCCGGGACCTCACCCCCTATCCAACCCCCCCCCGCTCCCTGTCCCCTGACTGCCCCCCTGCCCTCTATCCACACCCGTGCTCCCTGACAGCCCCCCCCTCCCCCCAGGACTCCCATGCCAATCCAACCCCGCCGTTCCAAGTCCCCTGACTGTCCCGACCCCTATCCACACCCGCACCCCTGACAGGCTCCCTTGGGACTCCCATGCCTATCCAGTGCCCCCTGCTCCCTGTCCCCCGCCCCATCCTGTCCTCTGACTGCCCCTGGGACACCCTGCCCCTTATCCATCCCTTCCCCCGCCCCCTCATCATGCTGCTCAGAGCAGCAGGAGCTCGCAGCCCCGCTGCCTGGCCGGAGCCTGCCACGCCGCTTGCGCTGCCTGGCAGGAGCGGTGGGCCAAAGCGCTGGCGGTGCGGCACGCTGAGGCTGCAGGGGAGGGGAGACAGTAGGGGAGGGCTAGCCTCCCTGGCCGGGAGCTCAGGGGCCGGGGTGGGTCCCACAGGTTGGATGTGGCCTACGGTCCGTAGTTTGCTCACCTCTGCACTAGACTCAAGTTGTTAAATGACTTTGTATGAAGACTGCTGAAATTATCCTAAATCAGTTTTTGCTAGAGTCTTTCATTAGATCATGGTTGTTAACATGATGCCTGCTTGTAAAGGAAGCAAGTGAACACTTTTCTGAATATTAATTGTCTAAGAGTGTGATCCCCACAACACAGATCTTCCCAGGATCCTTCAGATTTGTGGCCCACTGGCAGAGGGGCTCACCAGCGGAATTGTGAGCTAGTGAACAGCAGGCAGTGTGGCATATGGCTGACTGCTGCTAGCTGTTGCTCATTCAGGACCTATGTCCATTGTGCCCCTTTAAATTCCGTAGGCTTCATTGTGACATGACCTGGAAGAAGAGGGTGGAGTAGACCACATCTGAGAGGCAGTGACTGACTTGGTCAGCAGGCTGGATGTTGCAGTGGGCCAGATTTTTGCGGGGTTGAAGGCAAAATTTTCCTGGACCCGGGCCCCATGGTAAAATTTTCAAAAGTGCATCAATGACTTACCTAAGTCCCATTTTTAGAAGTCACTTAGGTATTTAGGAGCTTAAGTCCCATTGACTTTCAATGAGACTAAGGGCTTGTCTACACATAAACCACAGGTACACTGCTGCAGCGCTTCAGTGAAGATGCCATCTATGCTGATGGGAGGGGTTCTCCCATTGGTGCAGGTATTCCACCTCCCGAAGAGGCAGTAGCTAGGTTGACAGGAGAATTCTCCCTCTGACCTAGTGCTGTCTAAACTGGAGGTTAGGTTGGTTTAACTGTGTTACTCAGGGGTGTGGATTTTTCACACCCGAGTGACATAGTTATACCGACCTAATTTCCTAGTGTAGACCAGGCCTTAGACTCCTAAGAGCCTAAAAGTGACTTTTGAAAATTGGACTTAGGAAAATCAATAGGAGCTTTTAAAAATTGTACCCCATTACAGACTGAATCCACTCCTGGAGTTTCTGCAGGTGCCTGCTATAAAGGTTCACTGGTCTGCAATGCCAGTTTCTGATTCTGAAAGGAAAAAATGCTTTCTACCTTGATGGCATAAAATGATCTCTGGGCTTCCCCTGGTTTGTGTGAAACCCCGTGTGCTATCTAGAGTAAAGTATATGAACATCTGTAAAGTATGAACTTCCTTTTGTGCACTTGCTTTTTGAGATTCTGTCTTTCCACTTTGGTTTCCTTTAGTTCTCTGAGTTATTTATCTTAAAAATCTGACCTTGCAATGTTTATGGGGAAACCCCATAGCTGGTCTGTGGTGGGGAGGGGATTTCTGTTTCATTTGCCTGCTGCTGGAAGGCTTTTCTTCTTTATTAAAAAAAAGAAAAAACAAAGAAACAAACCATTTATGTAGACCCTACCTGTATCTGCCTTGCAGTACAAGCCTTGTATTGTCCCATACCATCTAACCCTACGACTGGCTGTTCTAGTCGCTATTTTCCCCCAACAGCTCTCTCTCCTGCTATTTGTGGATGAGGATTTCTCCTTGGTATTTAAAACTGCTTCATATGGTGTCTTTAATCTGCCATGACTGGAGAATCTATGGGTTTGTGGAGAGTTTTCAGTGTCCAATACAAGAATCCAGTCAATGTGATTTCTTCAGAGAAAATTACACATGTAACTCTACTTCTCTGAAGCATGACTACTTTGACTAGATTCCCACTTGCCCACCCACCTGCCTTACCCCTCAGATGTTGGAAGTGACAGATGCTCAGGGGCATATCCTCAGCTAGTGTAAATCATCCTGACCCCTTTGACTTTCATGGAGCTAGACAATTTACACTAGTTGGGGATTTTTTGCCTCTCAGTGACTGACTTTTATTTTAGTGCGTATCTTACCATAGATATGTTTTTTGGCTGTGTATTTTGCTTAAAATTTGTAGATCTGTCTGTTTCATGCTCAACAAAGAGCTGTCCTGTAGGCCACTGAGGTAAGGGCATTGAGTTGCAGAATGGGGTTCCCTGACTTTACATGTTATATGTAACTCGCACATCTCCTGAGTGTGGTGTTCTGTCCCCTCTAGTGGTACCGAGACCACTTGGAGATTAATGAGTCTCCTACAGCTTCAGTTAAGAGCCATGTGACTTTTACCTCATGCAGTAGAGGCTCATGCATTTAGCTTCAGAGGTCCTATGATTAATCCCACCCACAGACAACCGGGGTCTGTCTGTGTTACATATATATACAAATACCTCCATTGAAATGCTGTCACTTATGGTGTATTAGGGAATACCACAAATGCCTGTTCTTAGATGGAGGGAAATATTAACCTTTTGGCTGCCTGGCACCTCTCTACATCTCCTTGGCTAACCCACTATTCACTTTGAGTTGCACGTCCTTTAAAATAACCCTGCGGTGGCTGACACTCAACGAGCCAGGAGTAAACCTGTCTCAAATTAGGGCTTCAGGGGACTCACTATGTGGACCAGGCGGAATGACGTCCGCTTTCTCTCTTGAGAAGGGGATGACAGGGCATCCCAGAGAGGACATAATTCCCCCTTACCACAGGAAAAAACTGCATTCACTGTGGAGCTCAGGTGCCCATGGGGTAGCAGCCATGCTGGCTGTTTTCTGCTGCCCACAGAAGTAACTGCTTCTAAATATATTTGAAAAGAGGAGTTTTATTAAAAGCAAAGAATCTGGGATCAGTTACCCTGATAGAGACATTTGGCAGAATAATTAAAATATAGTTTCCTGTTTACTTTTCTGCTGAATTTCCAGAAAAAGATATAAAATGGACATTTTATCTATAAAGAACCCTCGGTGAAAATTCAAATCCAAAGGGGACACAGTCAATACTGACAGGCTGGCCCAATATTTCATTTGATTTTTTTTTTGTACAGGTTTTCAAACTCCATGTAAATCTTGGAGTTTCTTTCTTCCAAAGCAAAATCATAACAGAAACACAGTGCTAGACGCCCAGCCTCACTCCTAATGCAGTCTCATAGCAACAAACTAACAGCACAGGCAATGAAACAATGGAGGAAGTGATTTTTGGTTTTCATGAAACCCAAATCCAGTTTTAAGCTTACAAGCGGTAAGAGCTCTGTGTAGCTTGAAAACTTGCCTCTTTCAGCAACAGAAGTCCAATAAAAAGACATATAAGTCCAATAAAAGATATTTTCTCACCCACCTTGTCTCTCTAATATCCTGCGATCAACATGGCTACAACAACACTGCAAAGAAGAGTTACTAAAACCAACAGTGTGGAAAAGTGATTGTAAAATGAGGGGGAACACACCTTTCAAATATTCTGGTGGGTATGAGCAGTGTTCCCTCTAATGTTTCCCTATTGGTGCACATAACAACATTCATGTGGCGGGGATGAGGCCAAGGGGTTTGGAGTGTGGAAGGGGGCTCAGAGCTGGGGCAGAGGGTTGAGGTGTGGGGGGTGTGATGGCTCCAACTGGGGATGCAGGATTTGGGGTGGGCTGGGGATGAGGGGTTTAGGGTACAGGCTGGTGGGGAGAGAGAACTTCCCCCAGCTCTCTCTTACCACAGCAGCACCTGGGCTGGAGGGGAGAGGTATCTCTCCCCACCGCAGCAGCTCCGGGGCTGGGGGCTGCGGGATAGGCCCTCTCCCCCAGCCCCGGCAGGTCTGGGCCGGGGCTGGGTTGGGGCTGGGGGAAGGGTGCCTCTCCCCCTGGCCACAGCAGGTCCTGGCCAGGCTGGGGGAGAGGCATCTCTCCACACCGCAGCCCTGAGCACCTGCACGGCACTTAATAGGCTGCTGCGCGGCCGCACAGTTTAGAGGGAACTAAGGGTGTGAGTTTTCATCCACTTTCTGATACCGTCCTCTTCTTCACCATGGAATCGGATTGCTTAATTTCTCTTGATTGCTTAATAACTAGTCTTATAATTAGCAGAGTCATTTAAATAAAAGTTACAAATTTGCCACATTTCTTTTCTGAATTAAGATGTGTTAAATTGATGTTAACACTGATTTCAAAGTAACATCTCTCATATTTATTAACAAGAGTAATTTAAATCTTACTGAAAAGGACCTGGGCCTGCATTCCTGCCCAAAGCAGAGCTCTTAGGCCAGTGTTTTTAAAAATGGTCACTGAATCTGGTTGTGTTAATTTCTGGGTGCCCAACTTGGGGCTAATTTTCAGAAGAGCTGAGCACAAATGAACGCCATGATTTCTCAACTGAACGGTGATGTTCTGCTCCTCTTAAAAATCAGCCCCAAAGCGTCTCAACCTGGGATCCCAAAAAGAGGCACCCAAAATCCGTGTCTACTTTTTGAAAATGCAACTGCTGCTGACTTCAGTAGGAGCTCTGGCTAAGTAAGGAGTGTAGGATTGGACCTAATTCTGGTGTGTGTGTGTGTACCATGTAATTAAAGTCCAAGTACATCTCTAAAATCAAATTGCATCAAAACATATTCAATTAGACTATTTAAATGTACATCATTTGTAGGTGCTGTGAGGTAAACAACTGCTCTTAGGGCAAACTGTATTTCAGACTCATTTCTAGGTATGCCGCTGGATGATAGTTCAGATAGTTGGACTAACTCAAAGTGTTCCTCAAGCGAAAAGAAATCAAAGATTGAGATTTTATTTGCATTTCAGCAGACTCCAGAAGCAGCAAGCCAGTCTTTTGTCCACAGGAAGTCTCTCTTAACGCAGTTTGAGGAAAAACTGGAAATGCTGGTTCCTTTATTACTGGCTGAAACACAAGTAAAATAATGAGACATTTATACTTCCACAGAGAATTATGGGTTAGCAGGTGTGTCCTAATCTAAGTTGGAATGTTTATATAGCAAATACTGATCTCGTTAACTAATAATTCTATTGGGTTATTGACTATTTGGTTATATGGACCAAAGTTCAGAGTATCAATCCATAAGCAAATAAGCAATTGTTCAGTCTTAACTTTTTAATGGAGTTTTGTGTTGCCAGCTAATTGTTTATCTTAAAACAGCACTTACGATAAATAACATGAGATTTCTAGGTACTACACGGTATTGCGTTGCTTATATGATGATTCATGCTAGAAGCAGGTGTTAATATAGCTACACCCAGAAATATTCAAATAGAAACATGTGCAGAAATGCTTTAGGGGCTACATTTAAAGACGTATCTATTATGCTAATGGTATAAAGGGATGCTATACCTATACATGAATTGCAAATGGAAGAAAACGATTATCCCCAGACACATCAGAAAAACAGAACTAAAGGGAAGTCACATCACATTCTTCTTGTGAGGAGAAAAATGTCTTGTTTTTGTTTTAGGAAAATAGAACTAACAGTAATCATACCAGATGATGAATGCATTGTCCAGTGACTATAATGGTGGGAGAGAGGGGTTTAACCAAAGTTAGACATGTACTTTTTTCTTTACAGCTCATTTTAGGAGAAAGCCTTGTAATCAACTCAGATTTTTATTTTCAGAATATAATTAAGATGTAAACCCTTCTGTTTCACTGTTAATTTGTCCTCCAAGTTAAATCTTAAAATCAGTCCAAAAAGATCAGCACATAGCAAACCTGTTGAGTGTCTGCACGCTCTTTTGTATCTGAAACCTATTCCAAGTTCTGTCTTGGCAGCAAATCAAATAAATTCTGAAACTCGAGTTCTCATATCATCTCTTAAGAAAAAAAATCTTAAAAATGATGGGAATGCCAGTAAGGGGGCTCAACGAAGCTGGTGTACAATACGGAGCCTATTCTCTGGGCAGTCACTAAGGGGCATATCTCTTTCTCTTTGCAGAGCAACCACCAACAACAAAGTGCGAGAGCAGGCACTTCTGGAACTGAGTTTTGTAAACTCAGACCTGCAAATCTTAAAGGAGGAATTAGAAGGACTTAATTTCTCAGTGGAGGTTTATCAGAACACAGAGTAAGTGAAAATCTACTCTATTATCAACCCACCTTTTGTTTACAGCTGGAAATAAAGCTGGTGCTGGATGAGTGTGAATGCTGGATAATAATTACATGAAAAAATTGTGAATAAAGAACATGATAGAAGGAGAATATACTTTCTCTTAATCAACAGTCTGACCACATAGTCTGTATATTTGTCTCTCTCTGAGTCTGCCTGAGCTGCAGTTGGGAGTTGTAGTTCCAGGTCCCTCATGCCTCCATTCTCCAATATTGACCTTGCTTCAGGCCTGACTACATCTCACATGATGCATCGCAGTCTCTCCCTGTGGCTAAGCTGCTACTGCGGTGCATGAGACCCTGCAGAGGTTCAGCCGCCGGTAGAGAGCAGGCGAGCAAGGCCCATAGAGGAAAATAGGGGCAGCTCCCATTAAACACCGCAGCAACTCAGGCGGACACAAAGATTAATATTGTCCTGATGTGAACTGAAACATATTGGTTTTCCCAAAGGAAAATTCTGCCAAAATCAAGTTTTCCATAGAAAATTTTGACACAAATCTCATTTTCTGAGGGGAAAATGTTTTTTGTTCAGATTTTTTCCACCCTCTCAAACATGCACAAGGGAGTGCAGCAGGGAAAATGAAAGTGACAGCTGCAGTAGTGACAGAAGGGGGAGCAGGTTTGTGATAGTCTCCAGAAGCACATACATAGCCCACCTCTCCATCCTCCCTAGCAAGTCCTTTAAGATAATTTAAAACATTCTGCTCTTCGATGGTGAAGACCAGTGTTCCCTCTAATTTTTCCCACCCATGTGCGGAATGAATTTTGTTATGTGCACCAATATGAAGGTGATGTGTGACACATTACCTTCATATTGGTGCACATAACAAAATTTATGTGCTGGGGATGGGACCAAGGGGTTCAGAGTGTGGGACGGGGCTCAGAGCTGGGGAAGAAGGTTGGGGTGTGAGGGCTCTGGCTGGGGATGCGGGCTCTGGGGTTGGGCTGTGGCTGAGTCCACGCTGGTCTGGGCTGTGCCACCCTGGCCACGCCTGGGGCAAGGCTGCTCCGAGCCATGCAGCCCTGGCTGCGCCCGGGCCCAATCCAGCTGAGCCGCCCTGGCTGCGACAGGTCTGGGCCACAGGCTGAGTTGGAGCTGGGGCAGGGGTGCCCCTCCCCTGGCACGTTGGGGGCCGGGCGAGGGATGCCCCTCCCCCACCGGGGCAGGTCCCTGCTCCGGGCGAGTTCACTGAGTGCCTGTGTGGCGCTAAATGGACTGCTGTGTAGCCGCACAGTTTACAAGGAATTTAGGTGAAGACCTAGGTTTTGGTGAAGATCTTGTGGCTGGAACAGTGGCCTTCTGACTGTCATTTTAGTTGACCTCCTTTGAACTATTTCCTACATTTCCAATGATGTTCATATTATAAAGAACTCCAAACTGCAGGCATTATGTTATGTACAGTTTAACCAAGTCTGCATAAAGGACACATCAGTATTTCATGTGTCAAAGAGTGGCACTCTTTCTCCATATCTATAGACCATATACTCCCCTCCACTTATGCAGTGCAGAGAAAAGGGGAAAGTCCCAAAGAATGCTAAGAAGAGGGAAGCCATGTAGGGGAAAAGGGGAGTATAGGCATATTACTACCTCAGTGACAACCTGTGTCCCCTCTGCGACTGCTGCAGAGAGAGCAGAGCTCTCAAAGAGCTGTACTTCTTAGGAGGGCTATATGCCCTTCTTTCCTGTTTTAGGCATGATGTGAACCACATGTTCGCCAGTTGACAGGGATCTCTTGTTGGTTAAAGGATATAATAATGTGTCTTTATACAACTCTGGTTGACCATCCTTGAAGAATGGATACAACTTTGGGCACTTTTTGTACAGAATAGACACCAGAAAGTGGGATAAGACAGGTAAACCTGTCAAGCAGATCTGTTTCTAAACAGAGGGCCATATTCTCCCTCCACTCATACCTGTGCAACCCATACAGCAAAAACTGAGGGCAAAATCTGGCCCAGAAAATTTCTGAGATGGTCACAGGAATCCTGAAAATGCAAATACCACTTGTTTCTTTGTCTTCCTATTGCATATTATACACTTGTTCAGGAGGTGGGAGGAGAGTTTGCCCTGAGCATGTACATGAGAATACCCCTGTAGCCATAAAAATGCTCCTAGCGTGCCTATGGGCCAATCCTTACTGTGTGGTCAAAGGATATTTTTCAAAACTGTGTGTCACACACCCAGTATATAAGAATAGAGAAGACTATTATTTAATCTATGGGTGTGGCACTTCAGTAGCTAAAAGCAGATATTGAATTTCTTTACGTTCATTTTAGAGTTGGCAGAAACACTGGTGTCCAGGGAAATTGTACACAAGCGTGGCTGCTTAATGAAGATGGATCATGAAAGAACATATTCAATCAATATTAAATCAATATGTAATATTTTTAGTATCTTGGCTTTTATCAGATTATTTTTCAAAGGTAACTGCTGTAAAAGCATTAAAATAACAGTTCTTTCCAATATTTGGTTACATTAGATGTGTTCGCAAAAAGAAAAGGAGTACTTGTAGCACCTTAGAGACTAACCAATTTATTTGAGCATGAGCTTTCGTGAGCTACAGCTCACTTCATCAGATGTATACCGTGGAAACTGCAGCAGACTTTATATACACACAGAGATCATGAAACAATACCTCCTCCCACCCCACTGTCCTGCTGGTAATAGCTTATCTAAAGTGATCATCAGGTGGGCCATTTCCAGCACAAATCCAGGTTTTCTCACCCTCCACCTCCATTATGTAAAGAGTTGTCACTTTGGATGGGCTAGCACCAGCAGGAGAGTGAATTTGTGTGGGGGGGGTGGAGGGTGAGAAAACCTGGATTTGTGCTGGAAATGGTCCACCTGATGATCACTTTAGATAAGCTATTACCAGCAGGACAGTGGGGTGGGAGGAGGTATTGTTTCATGATCTCTGTGTGTATATAAAGTCTGCTGCAGTTTCCACGGTATACATCTGATGAAGTGAGCTGTAGCTCACGAAAGCTCATGCTCAAATAAATTGGTTAGTCTCTAAGGTGCTACAAGTACTCCTTTTCTTTTTGCGAATACAGACTAACACGGCTGTTACTCTGAAACCTGTCATTAGATGTGTTGCACCCTCAAGTGTGTGTGTGGGTGTGTGTATTTGTGCCCCATTACCAGGGAGAATAGTTTTAAACTCCATCAGGGGCTCCATAGGAGCCCCCTGCAAATGCTGCCCAGTAGGTGAGCTGAATAAGCGCTGCTCCTTGGAGCCCTGCCTTCTTTCTGGATTGCACCAGCCAGCTCTAGGGACCTTCTTATGCTAAACTGGAGTTGTGAGTAGATTTCACTACTGCTCCCCTGGCAGACTTTTCACCACCAGGGACATGCATCTCAGGTTCTGCTGGCTTTGCTGATGGAAACCTGTGAGTGAATCACTCCCACAGTATTTCGTAGTGAAAAAAGTCAGTTAAGTGTTTGCTGGAAAAAGAAAAGATCAGATAAACATATCCAGACGCCAAGGACACTTTTTTTTCAAACAGACACTATTCCATCTTTCCTACTCAACATGTTGTAAATAATAACTGGAAGAAATCCTGAAATCAAATTCTCTGTTTGAAATGGGACATTTTGCTTAGGAAGAGTGGTGAAGACAGATTTCACAGTTGGGACCAAATGCTCATGATCTCCTTATTCATATGAGTAGTCCCACTAGCAAACAATAGGATTACTCTTATAATATGAGCAGGATTTGGTCCTTGATCAAGAGTTTTATTTTCCTTGAGGATCAAGGGGTTTTTGTTTTTGGTTTTTTTTAACATTGCCTTCTTGTATCTTATCCTCTGTGGAGATGCTTCTCAGGGTTGAATTCTTCCCCCACCCTAACATTTTCTAAAAGTTAAATACACATGATGCAGTGGTTCTCAAACTTTTTACTATCAGGCTCCACTTACATCAAAACCAGTGAGCTCAGGCCTCACTTTACAATGTGCTAGAGACAATTTATGTATATCAACCATTGATGGACTCGTAGAATATTGAAGCATATGGAATTATCATAGCCCTTACTTGTGTATGTCTCTCTGCAGTGGTTGGTTTCTGCACATGTGGTTTATCCAGAGGTGGAAAGATTGATCCAAACTGATACAGACAAGTGATCTGTCAGTCCTCACTTTCTGTTTCCTTGGCCCCCTCTTCCTCTGGAGGAACAATGGCTCAAGGGCAACTCTCATTCCCTTCAGACTCTTTCCCTTTGAGCTTCCATCCCTATGCCTATTCCCCGATTCTGTCCCTCTCACCACACTGCCAAATGCAGCTGGCTTCTGCCTCCTCCTCTCCCAGTGGTTTATTCTGGCTGGGCGCCAGCAGGGGAGATAGAGGAAGGAAAAAGAGACCAGACAATCTTCCTTCATTCCTTACTCACATCACAGAGGCCCCTGGGGGCCAGAAGGAGTAATTGTACAGAGAGAGTTTAAACTTCATGGGAATCAAGAGCTCCCCCTGTCCACAAAAATGTTATTGGAGTCTCCAGATAAAATCTCACACACTGCGGCTGTTTACTTCACTTCTGTCATTCCTGAAATAGGAGCATTCATGTTTGGGTTTTATAATAATTTTTTTAAAATAAGGAAAATAACTTGTGTGGGACAGAACAGTCTGTGTAAAGGGAGCGTTACACAATTCTGAAATGCTTAAAGCCTCCTAGTGCAAATAAAAAGGTGCATGTTACATATGTTGCCATCAAGAGACACAGCTCCTTCTGTCTATGGTCACATGGAACAAGACAGGTAATTTTGCCAACAGAACAATAGAAAATAAGGAGTTAACTTTCTGTTTGTCTTTTCTTTTGCCACAGAGAGACTTTTAGCATTCCCCTGATACCACTTGGCCTGAAGGAGACTAAAGAAGGGGACTTTACAATCCCTCTCAAGGTAAGTTTCGAAGATACAGATTTTAGAATCAATATTTAACATGTAACACTGCTGTTATGTTTGAAGGTGTACAGCATTGTGTGCAAATTCTAAACATATTTTTATGCTTTATTTGCACTAATCTGACCAAGAACCAAGAATTTAGCACACCAAGAATTATCAAGGATTTGAGATCAGTTATGTCCTTCAGAAGATCTTTCCCAGTGACTTCAGTGGATTGATTCTTGATTTACATTTGTGTGAAAGCAAGATCAGGCCCACTGTCGAAGGCTGGGGAGGCTAAGCCTCCCCTAACCCAGGCCATGGCCCCACCTACACTCTGGCCCGAGGCCCTGCTATTGCTCCCTCTCTCCCCCAAAGCTGGTGGGGTCTCAGTCAGGGGTGGCTTGGGCCAGCTGGGGGTAGGACAGGCTGGCATGGGGTGACTGGAATGGGCGGGCTGGAGCTCCTCTGGTCATTATGTGGGGGGGGCCCCTCGGGCAGAAGGGGCAGGGCTGGGGAATATTGGGGTTCACCCGCTGCCCATGCCCACTGTTTTATGGCCCAGCTAGTGATGCTAATGCTGATAATAATAACAACCATTTATTGTTTGTACACTGCCCACACTTGTACTTGGTGCTCTAGAATACAAATTAAACAAGGTCCCTGTCCAGATGTTACAGTCTAAATGAAGACCAATTAAATAATCTGGGTGTACTCACCTTTCTCCCCCTACCACCACGGCAGCTGGGGGATGGTTTGGCACCCAGGAAGGTAGTTCCAGTGTATTCAAGTGATTCTGATTTAGACTAAGATTATTTTCTGCTGGGGAGGGAACATGGCCAGAGCATGCTATGCCTGGGGGCAGGAAGAGGCTGTGGTGCAGAAGCAGCTATGACAGCTCTGCACTAGGGGAATACCCAGCTAGGACAGGGGAAGCCCCAGTTATCCCTGTATGTCAGCTTTAAGGGGGCTTTATGATGCAAAATAGTTTTACTGGGTCCAAGGATCAGACCCATAGAGTGGATCCAGTTTGCTCCCAGTTACATAGGTGTAGCTGCCAGTGCAGTCACATGAAATTGCACCTGATAGAACTGAGAGCAGAATTTGGCTCCTACAGAAAATGTAGTCTTTAACATTGTTTCAATTAAAAGGGCTTTGTTACTTCTATGTTTTGATTAGTTATGTGATATAATTTTCTGTGAGCATGATAAAGATCATCTTTGGGGCACACAAAGTTTATGTCTGTTATGGATATTTATTCAGGTGAGCTCAGCTGTGTTCAGCATCTGTATTTGAATTAGATGATGAAATCCACGGAAGAAGGTTTTCTTTGCCAGAGGCAGTGAAATGAAATCCATGGAAGAAGGCTTTCTTTGCCAGAGGCAGTGAAATAAAACAATCAGGAATAATTCTCCATGGAGCAAGTAAACAGCAACTGTTTTACCAAGCCAAGAACCACTTGGATTCAGAGCTTTACAAGGGACTTTAATCTGCATTCTTTCAAGCAAAACTTTTGCTGACTTTAATGAGAGTTTTAGAAATGAGTGTATGTTTGGAATCATGGAGAATTCTCTTTGGGTTTTCATTGACAGCTACTGTACAAGTTCTGCATGCTACTTAGTGGGAAATAGCTGTTTAAATCAGGAAGAAAGCTCTTTCTCAGTACTACTTTGGATCCTTTTTGAACTTTACAGCTCAGAGGATGAATTGTAAAGCTGGTGTAAGCTAAACTCCCTTATGCTAATTAAGACTCCCACATACAGACTCCTCCCTTAGCTCTGTATACCCCCAGTCTCCTACTGTGGGAGTCTAAGTTGGTGCATCTAACCATGACAAGGAGCCAGAAGAAGGCGTAAGCTGAAAAAACCCACATCCTACTTTAACTTACCCCTTGAAGTCAATGGAGTTACACTGAAGTAAAATGAGAAAATCAGCTCCCCTTTTACTAACTTAAACTCTCTTAGACATCACTTAAGAATTTGGCTCCACTTCTTCATCTGTAGGTTATTCTTGATTGGCCATATTCTGCTGTCATTTATACCAGTTTAGTTTCATTAAACTCAGTGGAGTTTCACCAGTATAACTAAGAGCAGAATTTGGCACAATATCTTTCTATTAATGAATTTGCATGATCATTTGACTCCCTTGTTTTGTATTTAATTGGTTCAGGTGTCATTTTCAAAACTATTAACTGCAGTTTGAAAAAAAAGTGGAGAAAATATTATAGTTGTTTCGAGTCCGCTACACAAGATTGGGTTTCTTATATTTGATACAAGATGAAGATATTACCTTGAAATCTTGTCTGTTATAGTTTTTCCCCTCTTTTGAAAATCTGACATATATAAATACAACACCATTTATTACTAATGAGTAGAAACTTTGCAAATCATGAAATTTTTGAATATTCAGGGCACTGTTAATGTTTGCGGAGAAATCAAAGACTTTGGCCTGAAAGAGTAAGGGTATTCCACATTTTATTTTGTTTAGGACTTTATCCTGGAACATTACAGTGAAGACAGTTCTGACTATGAAGATGAAATAGCTGATCTTATGGATTTGAGACAAGTAGGTTTGATTGTGCATGTTAATTCTCTTTGTGACTATGCCACCATATCCAGTTTTAATCTTGCAGATTTTTATTAATAATGTTCATATATGGTTAGATTGTGGCACTTTTACTGATTAATACTTTGCTCCAGGTTACCTTACTTCCACTTATTTCCGCTCCCAAGATATATAAAATGACAGCCTCCATATCCCAAGGACTCTATAATGCAACATTTCCATTAGTGATTTGGAAGTCTCACTGATAAAATTTGCAAATGACAAAGATTGGCAGAGTGGTAAATAATGAGGACAGGGTAGTCATAAGGTGTGATTTGTATCACTTGGCAGCTGGGGCCCATTCAAACAAAATGGGTTTCAGTAAGCTGTATGCAGAGTTGTACATCTAGGAATAAGGAATGCAGGCCATACCTATAGAATGGGGGGAGAGGGAGGACTGAAATATGAAAAACAGTGATATTGAAAAGGATTTAGGGGTCATAGTGGACAAATACCTCTGTATGAGCTCCCAGTGCAGTGGTGTAGGAAAAAAGGGCTATTCCTCACATATAATCCTGCATCTTGGCAAGGGTTTAGACTAGATGACCTTGCGGTCCCTTCTAACCCTATGATTCTATGATATAGATAAAACAGGTGAAGAAATGCGTGGGGTGAGAAAATGATGTAACAAGAAAGCAAAGTAACTGAGCAGTTTGACACAACTTGAAAATTCAAAAATATTGTTTGTTTTTAAAATATTGTTTAAATTGTAATGGGGAATAAAGTAAAGGTTTGAAGTGAGGCATGAAAGCAGGAGTGGAGTAAATAGTAGGGGTCTGTAGCACAATACTAGTAATTTCTATTTACTAGATGTTGGTTGTTCAAATGTTCTTCTATAGTTCACATCATACCTACTGTCCAACATTGTATTTCAACATGTGCGAGATTTGCCTGTCACACACTACCTCCCATGTGTTTCCTTAGGGCCACATACAGCCTCCTCTCCAGCTGCAGAACTCTATTATTCAGAGGGGTGCACACGTCAAGGGCAGGCTGTGCTCCTATACTTCTAATTAATGTATTCCAGACACTTTTATATTAGGCAAAAGTCCCACTGATTTTAGTTGAGCAGAACTGTGGCCTCAGTGTGTTACATTATTCACTCTGAAACTAAACAGAATGCGTTGTGTGAACGTTATGTTTTTACATATCTGAACTTTAAGGCCTGCCGTACTCCCAGCAGAGATGAATCCGGCATTGAGATGTTGATGAGCTATTTCATTCAACTTGGCTTTATAGAGAACAGATTTTTTCCACCTACCAGACAAATGGGGATTTTATTTACCTGGTAAGTTTTTTTTAGAACACTGTTAACCTTGAACTAGCTCTGTGTAATTTGAAACACTTATATTTTTCTTGTACAGTAAGTTTTCATATTTATACTGATAGACACTCTCTTTAGTTTGTACAGTAAAGTTCTTAAGAGGATAAGGCCCTTTCTATGCTGAGAGTAAGGTCTGTGAAGGGCCATAAGAATTCTCTTTAAAAGTCTGCACATCCTACCTGGCTTTTGGGTCTTGGTGTGTACGAGCACATAGAAGCAGGTGGGGAAAGAGAAAAGCCTTGATTACATCCTTACTTCTTGCTGGGCAGCATGGTGAAAATGGGGGAATATTGTGATTTGCTGCTGATACTCCTTGGGTGGTTCAATTTACACCTCACCCCTTGCTCAGGCTGTAGTATGAAACACAATCTAGTCCTGTGTTATTGGAACTACAAGATGTATACGCTAAGAGTATCTACTACTGTCTATCTTAATTTGTAATGAATAGGAAACACTACATAGTCTAAAATATCAGAGGACTGTAGAAAGACTTCTGCACTGGCTCAAAATAGCAAGTGCTATGATATACTGCACCATTATCAACGGGAGAAGAATGTGACTCAGTGAATTTAAATCTTGTGTTTGTGAATAGAACAGGAGACTCCTACAATTTGATCAAGAAAAACTATTTGAGTACCAGTTAAGCATTGCAAGAAGGGAAACATTGCTTTTAAGAAAGTTCAATAAATCCACTCACTAGCTCCTGGAGCTCAGGGATATATTTGCATTACATGCACGTGATTATGAATTACCATAAGTTTCAGCAGAAGCAGAAAAGGCATTACAGATCCTTTTCTGAACAATAAAATGAAAACACTGGTATCTCTGTGCTCACTTGTCTTTTTATGCTTATTTCATTTTGCCTCCTCCCCCTGCACCCACCCCAGGTATGATTCCTTCACAGGCGTCCCTGTCTGTCAGCCAAATTTGTTGCTAGAAAAAGCCAGTATTTTATTTAATATTGGAGCCCTCTACACACAGATTGGTACAAGATGTAATCGGCAGACCAAGCCTGGACTTGAAAATGCTGTTGATGCTTTTCAGAGAGCTGCAGGTATGTAAAGAGAGAAGGAGCTGTGGTTTATTTGCATATTGAAAATATGGAAGAGGTTATTTCTGGGGAGGTCTCAGTCAGTCTCTTACATACAGAGCTATACATTCAATATTGACTTTTGGTTTTATTAACACAGTCCAAACAGAAAAGGAGCTGGATTGAAACCCAAAGGTCCTAACAAGGATCTGTACTAGGCTTTAATTAAACATTCCTGTTAGTCTTAGTTTACAAAAACCTGGAGCTGCTGTCTGAACAACATGTTTGGTAAAGACAAAGTGACTATTGTAGTCAATGATTAATTAGCTGTACATTCACCTTTTTTTTGCCTTTTCTCCATTACATCACTGTAACTGCATTGACTTGTGTAAAATGTGTGTGATGGGAGTGAATAATCAGGCCTATAGCATCTACATTTTAAAAACATTTTAAAACCATCAAGTCTATTTTGATCCCAAATGAAGCTTATTGTCCGGTTGGGGTCAATGGTAAATTTGCCATTGACTCCGTATAGGAGCAGGATCTATGCCCATAATGAATCACTGGAGTTTCTATTCTGCTGTGTCTGTGGTAGTTAATGGGAGCTACACCCCTTGAGCTAACAGGCTATAACAGTTCTGATTTTCATTAGAGTAGGTTTCGGAACAAAACCCCTTCATTTCTTAGATAAAAGTCATTATATAAGCGTAAGGTATTGTATTACTCATAGTATTTACAGGTGTTTAGAGGCAGTCTTAATATCTGTGAAGTGAAAATGTGTTGCAAGATGATAATTATAATCCTCAACTGCTGACTTCCAATTTTGTAAAATGCTATCATAGTTGTTAATCACTGAACAAACAGTGTTACTTTAATAGCCCTAGTTCTCGTATTCAAACTATATAGAGATTTAGAAAATATGGCTTTGTTCATTTTTAAATAGATTTTTGTTTTGCCACACTACAGACTTCTTGTCTTTCTAGAAGAGGTTTCAGCATTTGTGAAATAAGAGAATTTCTCTTTAAAATTAAATATATTCCTATGTAGAGCAATAGTTATATCAGTGTTTTGCTGGAGCTATATTAAGCCATAAACTGCAGCACATCATCTGCAGCCAAAATACCTTTTGCAGGGCCCCACAACAACATGCACTCTGTAGGCTCTTCATTGTACCTGTGCATAGCTCCGTAACACGTACGCTGTGTTAACAGTGTGACATGATATAGTACACGTAGTAGCTGTTCTGTACGGGTGGACTGAAGTTGTTGCACTGTTTCAATACATACCAGAGCCCTCAACATGGATAGTAAAAAATATCTGAATTATTTATCACACAAAGAGAAATAAATTGAGGCACCAGAAAATGAGGATGCTTTTCTGGACTTTCAGAGCCAATTCCATTTATTTCTTAAGGAATCAGAAGCTCAGATGGGCTTGACAGATTTTTGTGAAGTATAAGGGCTTATTGATTGATAGCCTGTGATTAAAATTTGAGTAGTGGCAGGTTCTGTCTCCAAAAGTGTAAAAGCTAACACACTAATAAAATAAAGAACATAGCCAGAAAGAACTAAAAAGTAGTGACAATGAGTGACAGATATTATAATAATACAGGGGGAACTTCCATAGCCCCAGGTACTGCTGTGATACTTGTTCAGTAGCTTTGGGAAAGAAGCCCTAGCAGAACTTGATAAACCAGTTGGATGAGATGAATGGGATATGTTACATTTTAATCCTTGTGAGCATTATTTATTTTTACACTACCGTTAATGTTTGTTTTAATTTTCTAAATGATAGATTAGTGGAAGTGGATGACTGAAGCAGAATCTAATCTTGCCCTGCTGAACATACTGTTCCAGTTTACTTATGGAACAGCACTAGACTTGAGCACTCAGTCCACTAAGCCTACTTTTGGAGTGTTTCCAAGATTAGTTAAATTGTTCTTTTTTTGTTGTAGGGGTCCCTCACTACCTTTTCAGAGTCCTAAGGGTATGCTCCCAGTAAAGCACCACTTGAAAAATCAGTCAGAGGAGTTCTTTTAAGTGAATCTTAAGGCATTGCTCCCCTTGTCCTGCCCCACAAGACAGCTTCTGTAGCCTCTATGAATGATAACCTAGGACTGGGAACTGAGCACAGCTGTCTTAGATGATAATACAGAACACTAATCCATATGACAGTGGGTCATTTTAACTCTTCACACTTAATAAGAATCCATTTTGGATCATTTAATTTGGCTGAGTAATTTCTAGAAAATATATTTTCAAGTTTCTCAACTGTCTTATTTGCTACTTTTCAGTTGTACTTGATAATTTGTGAATTGTGATCACCTGTAAAATTCCTTTTCTGTTGTAATAATTAGAAAAACTTTTTAAAAATTCAGGTATTTTAAACTACCTTAAGGAAACATTTACTCACACACCAAGTTATGACATGAGCCCAGCCATGCTGAGTGTACTGGTCAAAATGATGCTTGCTCAAGCTCAAGAGTGCGTCTTTGAGCAGATCAGTCTCCCTGGAATACGAAATGAATTTTTCACACTAGTGAAGATGGCTCAGGAAGTTGCTAAGGTAAGCCATGAGACTTAGTGTTTTTAAACCCACACCAAGTTTGTTTCCAGTGCCAAATCACTAGCTTAAAACTCTACCATAGTGCCCGTTTATTAAACCTTTAAAGCAGTTTTGTGACTTTGGTTTAAAGTATTGAGTGCAAAATGCTAATTGCTGTTAATGTTTTTTATAAAAACTGAACCTATGAAGTTACAGGGACTCATGTCGAGTTGTTGGCACAGTATGAAAACCTAATATGTAATCTGTTTGCAAGGTTGTATGTTCTAACATAAATACAGCGAGTTATGATGGAAGTAGTGACACATCCTCAAGAGTGCCACTAAAATAGGAACATAGGATCTCCTGGATCATTGAGTCCAGTCCCCTGCTACTGCAGGTAATCTTGTCACATAATAAGAGCTGTTCCATTAAAAAAAATGTATCTAATGGAAACAAATACCAGAACAGCAACTAGACAGTGAATTTATTTACTGAAGTTCTGTGTGGTTCATGTTAGCAAATTAAAGTACACAACTCCTTGTAATTCTCACTGAGAATTAATAGGATTATTTCTGACGAAAATGTATGAGTAGTTATGACAATACCATTTGATTCCATAAAGTAGATGACCAGCTCCTGCCTCCAAATCAACATGTGAAGGAGGTGTCAGTTGGTTATGTGGCACCACTTATGCCCCTCTCCCATTAACTGCTGCCAAATGCTGATCTACCTTTACTTCTGCAGCTGGGGACTGGGTTGGCTATATATCCTGCCCACCACTAACCATCCTCCTTCCCCCCGAAAAGTTTCATTGATCCATCCCAGAGTTATGTGTATTGTACTGGCAGCATGGTGGGCAAGAGTTAGTTATGGTTTGGTAGTGATGGGATTGCATCACAGGCTTACTCACAAATAAGAAGGCAGGCTCTGACATGGAAGATAATCCACCATACTCATCTGAACATAGGTAACAAACTGAGACATGAAGGTTCACTCAACCAATTCGTAGCATCAGATAAAGGTCATACAGTACCCGACTCTAAATAAGATGGGCAAAACTTGTCCTGCCAACCTTAAAGAGCCTCCACGGACCAAACTCCTTTCATGTGTAACCTAATGTCAGCTTTGAATCCAGCTTTCCTGAGCTGACAAATGTGTTTTTTAAAACATTGATCTGCTCTACCCTCCTTTCAGTTGCATTAACAAGCCAAGATTTGCTTGCAAATTATAGAAGTGTGTGGATATTTATATTATATTTCATATTGTGACATCATAGAAATTAGAGATGGAAAAGACCAAATAAGTGATTTAGTTCAATGTCATATAGGATTATTCTATACAATATATTTTACAGTGTTGTATTCAGTCTAGTTTTAAATATCTCCAGAGATAAAGCTTCAATTTTCCTTTTAATTTCATCCCGCCTAGTCCTTGTATGAGTGTAAAATTTCCTCTTGCTTTCCTCGGTGTAAATAAACCTTCAAATATTTGTAGATGGTTATCATATCTCCTCGTGCTAATAACAGAGCTCCTAATTTTAAAGGTAACTTCTCATACCTAGATGTGTGTTTTATTTTAGGTTGGAGAGGTTTACACGCTTGTTAACACTGCAATGAATCAGGCACCAGTCAAGGCGAACATCCCTTATTCCTGGTCAAATATGGCAAAAATAAAATCAGACCATTACAAAGCTCTGGCACATTACTTCGTTGCTACTCTACTGAGTGACCACCAGTGTAAGAATCCTTTGGTTTTATTTATATATTCATATAAACAACTGCTATTAAGAAAGTTTTGTACTGAGGCCAGGACCGGGAGTTAGGAACTCCAGAGTTCTAATATGGACTCTTTCCATGGAATTCCTTTATGGCCTTGAGTCATTTCCCCATCTGGAATATGGAAATAATGCTTTCTGCCCTTCTTTCCACGATTATTGAGAATACTTATTAGCTAATACTTACAAAGAGACTTGAAAAGTGTTATAAATGAGCTAAGTAATATTATCACTAAGTTAATCAGTTCTCGGGAATAGAAAATTAGAGTTCAGGCAGCATTTAGTAAAATTAGTTCTTGATTTTTTAAAAAAGGTCAGAATAATAATCTGGAGTGAAATCACATATTTAGAAGAACGTTTCCAAAATATTACTACTTACTCTTCCCCCTCCCCTCCATCTGCACTCCACCTGCCTGAAGGTACCTGGCACAGAGACACATTAAAGTAGCTAACATTTTATGTATGTTGATATAGTGCATCCCAGTGATGATGAAGACAAACAGGAAAAGGCCTGGTCCCAACTGCATGACTACATGCCAGAAGGATTGACGTCCCTAACCATTTTAAGGGATAAAGTTCAGCGAAAACGATTAGGTAATTGCAGACTCTACTCAGCGAGTGTATAACTGTTCTAAATTACAATACAGAGAAATATTATCTGTTACAAATAGATATAGTGAGCGGTATATATACAGAATATATATGCCATAACTGCATCAAGCAAAGCTCATGTAACCAATTTTATTACATGATTATAACTGGTGTGTTCCTATTATTAAGTGTGTCAGTTAAGAGGAAAATTATGTTTTGAAGAGAAAAACATGTCTTTCTCGAAATTCAAGCTGTGGCAATAATAGGATGAACTGGGTTCTGTTACACCATGTAGCTCATTAAAATCAACTGAAATGTGGCAGAATCTAGTCCAACTTCTTGTGTTACAGTGACTTAGAATTATATATGAAGCTGACTTACTTTTGAAAATGTCTCTATATTAGGAATACATAGGCACTAAAAGCACTGATGTAATCAAGTTAAATCTTAAGCCAAGGGTTTGATTCTGCAACACTTCAGTGAATAAGTAATCTTTACTCATGCTGCTACTTCCACAAAATCAGTGGCACTCACATGAGAATCACTTAGTTGATCAAGAATCATATGATTGGGCCTTCAGCCTTGCCTTCCTGTTGGATAAAATGTTTGGTGAAGATTGTTAGAAAAATCATCTTAGCCTTATATATTGTTTACATTACAATTAAAATAAATAAAAGGCAAACGATTGCTAATGATTTCTACTTTCTTTAGGGAAAGCACATTTACGCAAAGCCATTGTTTATCATGAAGAAGCACTGAGGGTCTGTGGTTTGTGCAAACAGCTTCGGAATATTGACATTCTTCAGGAGATCCTGTCAGTTGCTCACAAGCGTTCACTTACCAAGTATGCTCAGCATGAGCAGGAAGATGACTTCCTGAGTTTAATGGAAGCATCCTCTGTCCTTTGTAAGTATCCCCAACTGAAAATCAAGATTTTCCAAAGGGACTAGCGATTTTCGGTGTCCAAGTTAAGGCATGTTAAAAGGAGCCTAGTTTTCAGAAAGTGGTGAGCACCCACTTCTGAAAAACCAGCTCCCTTTAAAGGTGTCTCAAGTAACACACCAAAAAATTTGTGGCCAAAGAGCATGGAGAAGCACGTTTTGTGCAGTGAACTTAGTCTGTTGATTAGTCCCTAAGTAACAGTGAAATAATCGTGTAGTTTTGCTACTTTGGTGCCTCTAAGCACATTCATACCATATAGGCTGGTTGCCTGAGATGAAATTTCAGGAAGCCTCCTCTGCACCTTCATATTTATGGGATGATTGTAAGAAGGCCTCCTGGAAGTATGTCCGTCTTTGGTGAAAGCATCTTTCAGATATAGTGGGCTATGGTGGGTGAAGAAAGCACCTTCTCTTTGTTAAAATCTCTCTCTGGCTATAAAATGTGGTTTACTTTGCTTTACATTTTTAATCTCTTCCCACAGTTATTGGCATAAGATCTGTACTATAGGAGAGCATAGAGGAAAGAGAAGTTAGTTGACTGTGAACTTGAATGCTACTACTTCCTCCTGCATCAATCCAGACCATCTACCCTTTAAAAAGCATAAACAGACTGGGTTCTTTCTTTTGTTTGTTGAGCTCTACTTGGATTTTTAGTATATATTCTGAAGAAGCCTTGTGGAACCTGACATTTCATTTTGCTAACATAATGATGTCTGTGTCCATATGTTGATTTATCCTGAGGCTTCGAAAGATTAGATTTTTAATTGGCAAATGTTGAGAAATGTCAGTTTTGCTGTACACGTGCACACAAATATTTCCATCAAAATTTACAAATTGGCAAAGAGAAAAATACTGCTTTAGAACTTATTGGAGTTGAAGGATATTTACTTTGTCAAAATCATATCAAAATATACAGTTTGGGTTTTAATAGTTTTACTGTTTTGAATCTGTGTCTGTCATTAAATAATTGTCTGGCCCTCTGTTTCCCACAACTGTGAACATTTAAATTGATTTAAAAAAAAAAGCTCTTAAAAATAAAAACACTGTTATTTGTTAAAATTATAAAAAAAATAAAAAGTTGAGTTCTGACAAGCTTACTTGTCCTACAGTCTACTAGCGGTGTAGGAGAAACTAATAGGTTGAGTTTAAAAAGGGTAGCATGTGAAACTTCCTCTGCCCATCCTGCCAATAGAAGCTTTTTCAGTGTTTGGCTGTTAATCTGGAACTTGAAAACTAGTTTGTTTTTCACTTTTGTTTTAGCGAAAACAGAGCATAAAGTAGAAATGGTTGTTCCTCAGTTCTCCAAGGTGAAAGTGAAAGACTTCTTTGAGAGGCTGGTAGGTAGCACACTATAATGCCTAATACTTGCTTGTGAGCCATTTTGCAGTTAATGACTATGTTCTGCCACTCTGCATCCTACAGGGCCCATTGCCTGTGTTTTCTGCCAAGCAGAGATGGACAGTGCCACGCACTATTCATTTCCATTGTCAAGAAGGGGAATTGGGATTCACTCTTAAAAGGGGCCCACCCGTGCAAGTTCACTGTCTCGATCCCTGCTGTTCTGCTGCAGTAAGTAGAGAGTGGAGTTTTAATAATTTTCTCTCTAGGTTCTTCTAAGTCTGCTGTGATTTCTCAATCTAGCCAAGTCATATGCAACAGTAAGGCACCCAGATTTGTGCAAATAAAATATTCTCTGTACCAATCACATCAGTGTGTTTTTTAAAGAACTAAATGTAATACACTAACACACCAACATTAGACATTATCTGTTTTAAGTGCAAAAAAGACAAGGTAAATGCAGTGATAAAGTAATAATTTGAACACCTGAATTCAGGAAATGCAGCTCACTTGCATTGGCATGTGGAGTATTTCTGAATTTTAATTAAGCTGTTAAATGCAATGCCATACTACATACAGCACCTGCAATTTGAGCAGGTTAATAGTGCAGTGTTAACTTTAGCATTATCTAACTCTAATGTGAAGATTACAAACTTAAAATAGGACTGATTCCTTCTTTTGTGTACATTTAATAAATAAAGATGACCCACAAGTACCATAATCAAATACATTATTCACCATCTATTTCAGAAGGCTGGAAGAAGAAAAGCCATGAGAGAGAAGGGGGAGAAAAAGGGCAGTGCGTAAAGGCAAATATCAGGAAACGAAGGAGAAAGCGTATGGGAGGGAATAGAATGTGCCGGTGCTTCCTAATATGTAATCCTCTTTTGTGAATGGGAGGAAAGGGAAAAGGAGGGATACAAAGAAGAGAGAACATGCACAAGAGAAAAGAAGAGGCATAACTAAAGCACAGTGAAAGGCAGAAGCAAGCATTGACCTGCTAACCCCAGGGTTGTGAGTTCAATCCTTGAGGGGGCCATTTTGGGATCTGGGGCAAAAAAAATTGGGGATTGGCCCTGCTTGAGCAGGGGGTTGGACTAGATGATCTCCTGAGGTCCCTTCCAACTCTGATATTCTATGATGCAGCAAAGACTAAATAAGTTTATATTAAAGTACAAATTAAAAAAAGTGGAAGAGTGAGAAAGGAAAAGGATAAAATATCTAATAGTAAAATGATGGGAATGCCAAACTAAACAGTTTAAAAATTAAAGATTTTTATGAAAGAAAATAGAAACGCAAAGAGCACAAACAGAAGACAGGAAAATGTAATAATTATACTCTAATCAAATTAATGTATTGCAAAAACGGGTAAAAAGGGTAATTTTATGTGCATTAAAATGGTGCTTGGTGTTTTGTTCTGTGATGTCTGAGTTTTGTATGAAGCCTGGAAGGGGAGAAAAATACCTTTGGAGAAAGAAACTTTGCACAACTCCAGCTGATGCTAATAATTTGCACAAAAAATTATTTTACAGTTAAAGGGTCTGAAAGAAGGAGACTATATTGTTTCAATTGATGGCCTGGATTCCAAATGGCTGGAAGTGAATGATGTCTTGGAAAAGTTCAAAAGCATGGGAGAGCACAACATTGAGATTAAGGTTATTAGCTGTCAGGATACGATGGCTTCTCTGGTAAGTAATGGGACAGCTACTTTTCTGAACCTGAAGAACATTCAGTAAATTGAAAAAACTGCCTCACTTTGGGAAGTGAATGCTATCTAATTTGACATAGCCAGATGTCGTGGATTGCTGGTGAATCTAGGCCTCAATCCAGCAAAGCATTTAAGCATGTGTTTAAAGGATTCCATTGTGATAAATGGGTCTACTCACATGCTTACAGTTAAGCCTATGTGTAAATGCTTCTTTTAATGAAGGCCCTAGGTGATTCCTATAGATGTAGGGCCATTGTGCCAGCTTTAGCCGTGAAACTCCACAAAGATTAATTCTACTGGTAATTCCAAGAGTTACATCAGTTTTCTTTCCAAATTGACCACGAGGGTGACCCAAAATTGGTATGGTGCTCTACCCCCTCCCTGCTTCCCACTCCATGGCATCATGCCTTCCTCAAGAGCCCTACTCCCATGAAGTGCCTGCTGTGCTAGAGAGAGAGCCTGGGGCCTGGTGCAAGATGTGAGTCAGCAAAAGCCATGCTATGACCAAATGTCAAGTCCTGTCATAAAGCAGACGCTTGCTTACAGGTTCACTGTCTGGTACATGAACTTAGCAAAGGCATGGCTTGGCGAGCATTGCTAAAACATAGGCACTTCTAAGAAGTACTAGGTACTCATGTAAACACATTCCAGAAGGCTAGTACAGGTACACCCCAATGTAGAGGTGTAATATAAACAATCATAGGAGATGGTACAGGAACACACCAACCCTGAGTAAGACAAAGATGGTAGGACAGGATAAAGGATGAGGAAGGTTTGTTCAAACCAACAGGTACAAGGCATAGGGTTGGTAACCTATGACATCAGGAATGGAACACTTGTTTGTATCAATGGATGAAAGGAAAAAGTTATAGGAGGGGCACCTTTGTCCAGCATAGGGGGAAGCAGAAACTTGTGCTGCTGACTGAGCTGGTCCATTGTCACGAGCATACATGTGTTAGTGCACCCGTAATCATGGAGCCAGAGCACTAGGATGATGCTTCCTTGATTACAAACCGGGCTGAGTGCCTTCACCATCAGACCAAGTCTGTGTTCTTTCTGGGTGGTGCTAGTTAGGTCTGTTGAACCAGCTATCTGCGCAGGGAGGGAACCGTATATGGAGAGAACACACATGCACGTCAACTAACACCACCTGCCAGTAAACATATCTGAATGCTCCTGCAGCGGAAGCAAGAGAAGAAGTTTCACTGTGTGGGAAACAGTTTACTACTGTGTCAGAAACCATGGCTGAAATTTGGTTCTAGCACTTAATCCTTTGGGGAAAAAAATGTTGCTTAAAACCATTTTCATTAACATTTCTGTTTCATAGCATAGGCAAGAATGGGAAGTAAGGGGGTTGTACTTTAGACTTTCCCCCTAAAAATATCATGCCTACCTCCCATGTATCTCCACAAATGGTAATAAAGGCAGACAGTCTAAAATGGCTGCTGGCATTTTTGTCAACCTATTGTATAACAGGTGGTCTACACTGCTGTTGTACCATTACTAGCACTGGCAACAAACAAATTAGACAATATCTTCAGTGCAGAGAGAGCCCTGTGTTTGTGTCTTCAAAATTTCCCTCTCCCTGAACCTTTACATTGAATGGGGGAAGTTTACACTGTATTTGTATTGTAGCACAAACCCCCCATACAGACCCCACTGTGCTAATTACTGCACATGCCTCTAATGAGAAGACAATTTATGTCCCAAAGAGCTTGCAATCAAAGTAATCGCATCTCTCAATGCTATCATTCAGACTGTCTGGCTGCAAACTCAAAACTGTTAATCAAACTTCAAATAAAATTTGTGGTGTATACAAAATCGAACAAAAAAGTTAAATACTATATCACCACCACTTTCCACCATGCATTTTCATGTATACATCTGAGTGATTTTAAAAAAGGCGGTCATGTTCACTTGACAAATGGAGCAACTCGCAAACAGAAAGAAGGGAACGGACTTGCCCACGTTTACATAGGATGTTTTCACTGGGAATATTTGTAAACATTTTTCTCTGCCCATGCAGCTCCACTGGTGGAAGGGGTAGTGCAGACAGGGTGCACTACCTACTCAGTGGTAAAACAAAAAACAAACACATTCCACATTTGGTAGCACTAGCCAGAAAACAAACTTGTTTTTTCTCCACATTGAGAAGCACACACACAGTCAGTGGCAGAGTAGAGAAGAGAACCCAAGTCTTTCAGCTCTTAGCTGTGTGCTTAATCCACTATTGACATGAACAGACAGGATCAGCATCCTTGACTTATGTATTAGATATTCAGGGGCTAAGGGACTATTTTAACCCTGCTAATAAAAAAAAAAAAAAATCCAGTTACTTAGTTGCTATAGAAATTTTAGACCCAGGAAAAATGATCACAAGATTTAAAAAAAAGTTAAACCTTAAATAACTCAAGAAAATAATTTTTGTAGTGTGAACAAAATAAAGAGCCTGTAGTTCAGCTAAGCCTAAAGCTGCATACCTTCCAGCATTCCCCAGCAAGCTTTAGGCACATGCTATTGCCATCCTGTATTTTGACTTCATAAATTGATCATTTCCCCAGGTTTAAGCCTCTCTTTTATGAATATAAGTCAACCACAGTATAATGCTTCCTCTTCCCATTACTTTTCCTACAGCATAATAAGAGTGCTACTTATTCTGTGGGAATGCAAAAGACATACTCCTTGATCTGCTTAGCCATGGAAGAGGATAAAATCAACAAGACCAAGAAAGCCACTCCAAAACTGTCCTTCCTAAGCTGGGGAACCAAAAATAGGCAGAAGGCTGCAAGCACCCTGTGCCTTCCCTATGCTGTAGCTGGAAGTTCTCAGACTAAGAAGAAACTTGATTCTCGCTTGACAGTCCTGAACACTGAAAGTTCATTGTACTGAGTCTTCAAAGAGAAGAATCTGTTTTAATGTGAAACTATTTCTAAATGTAGAAGAATCTTTGTGCATGTGCCAGAAATGTGAAACACATATGGAAGGGGCTATATACTAATCTTTTACACCAGTGTAAATAGAGACTAACTCCACCAACATGAAGTGTAGTTACTATGCATTTACACCCGTGTAACTGGAGGTCAAACGATGCAAAACTGTACCTTTGAAAACTAAATTGTTTAGAGTCTGAACATACATATAGTGTTTGATCAGAATCAGAAGTAGTGTGGGAGATATTGGGGAATCATTTGTAAAAAAACAAAACTTTAACTGAAACTGGACTCCTTTGGAATTTCAGTATGGAGGTGTTTCAGTTCATTTCTATGCACACTTTAGATGAGTTATTTATTACATATGATACTGTATATAGAATAGTACTGACATAAAATGAAGGATTTTTTTAAATTTAAAAGTTTAATATAACAAAATTGCTAAGCATCAGTTTAAGCTAAGCCTAACTAAAGAACAAATGACAAGAACAGACAAGTTTGTTATGACAGAACTATTATTCGCTTAGGTGAAATTTACACTGTGCAAAGGAACAGTACAAGGCCTATGTATCATGTAGCTCACACTTTGAGCCCTCTTGAATGTTTTTCTTCTACGTAAGTGTGAATTTCAGTGTAGGAAAAGAAATGCAATAGCTTAACCATGAAAGGAGATCACATTTCAGCTAGAAAAGGGGTTGACAGCACTAATTAAAAACAAAAACAAAAAAACCACCAAGATTCACTTTCTTACACCTTGTTAAATTTATTAGAAATAAGGTTTGCTCCCAACTTGAAATTATTCAACTCAAAGTACAAACTTTGTATTATTAGCCTTGTTAATTAATATGAGTGATAACTGTGTATAATTTCACACTTCTACAGCTAAAATAATCCATGAGTCAAAATATGCAATTTATGACTACACTTTAAAAGTGTGTAATTTTAAAATGGTCTTTAAGTCACTCAGCAATAAATTATTATATAGTGCCAAATGAGAGCTAGGTGCTTTATGGACATATGACATATGGGCTGTGCTTCAAAGAATTTACAATGCAAGTAGCCAAATCCTCCTCCATATTGAGCTAAAAAGCAAATTGGGAAGCCATCTAAAGTATAATTGTGTGTTAATTTCCTTACGAGAGAAGATTTGTTTATATATTTTGATTGTTTTAAAGTTGCTAACACTGTAGTGTTAGATTAAGATGCTATCTACAGAGTAGATATATGCTGTTTGATACTCAAAACACTAAACAATAATGGAAAAAAGTGTACATGCACATTTTGAGACACAGTGGGCATAATCTTTCACTCATGTTTGGTTTTGTGTCATAGGATAGATGTAAATATGTTAAATTTAAAAGCTTATTTAAGAATAAAAATCATGCTGCCATTTAGCAGTGGCTTTTTTCATTCTTCTACAGATTGGATGAAACAGTATAACTTACAAAAGTTTCACTGGTTTTAGAGTAGCAGCCGTGTTAGTCTGTATTCACAAAAAGAAAAGGAGTACTCGTGGCACCTTAGAGACTAACAAAAGTTTCACTGACTTCATTTTGAAGCTATGTGCTAACAGATTCATGTTCATATAGTTTCTTCATAAAGACCAACATTGAATTAGCAGACAACTTTCTCAAGTTAGACTTTCATTGTGCAATAATGGAACTAACCGTATACAACTAGCACTATTACAAGATAAAGTATTCTAAAAATTTTCCAGAATCTTGAGTTATTTTGTAAAGGTTTTTTCATCTTTAAATTTTATTCATTTAAAATTTTACAAGTGCTGCAAATCACTTATTCCTTAAGATGTTCACTTTCTCTACTCTGACTTAGATTGCCATCTTGTAGCAGTCTAGGAACGTCTCAAAGGATTTCCAGTGGACACAGGAGGTAGTAGAGCTTTTATATTTATGCAGGCTGCAGTCACTGGAGGGTGATATCATACAAATTGTTGACGTCTGACATTCCATGCAGTAGAATTCAGTAGTCCTCTGTTGTAGGAGGATATAGCAATAACCCTAAGCCTGACAAGACAGTGCTCACATAAATGTTCCCCTCTTTCGGGCTTACTTTGTCTTTTATAATTTAAGCCTATTACCAGGGTAAACAAAACAAAAAAACCAAACCAGTCCTTTTGAAAATTGTTTTCATCAAATTTTTGACCCACAATTTGGACCTCAAATGTACTTTCATTCACATGGCTAAATATCAGAGGGACCCCCCCCCCACATACCAAATCATTTTTCATAACTTTTACGATATTTTCTGGCAACTAACAGGAGACTCATAGTTTATCTCAACTAGTTTATTTTTAAATGACCAAAACCATTAGGATTTACATTACCAATTCCACAGCAAATTGCTTTGAAAAATAAAGTTCTGTTTGTGCAGTGCAAAAACTGTGTCCAACATATGTTTAAAGATTACTTTGGGGCTAAGATCCTTACAAGGACCACTCACAAGGAATGTCTATGGCTGTTACCAAATCCTGGAAATACAGGTTTATAATAGATTAGCAGCTCAGCCCATTAGCACTAATAGTCACTGTTCTAATTACCTACCTTCTTGATTTAATCAACTGAACTGCCAGCCATTTGAAATATTAAAAAATGTGCTTGTCCTGCAGTACCAATAGATAAAAGATTGCCAGGCAATACACACATCACAGCATACAACAAAAAGGTTTTATAGCCCCACAGTCTATTTAAGGAAAGCGTGTATGTGGGAAGGAGTGAGAGAAAGGACAATGAACATGTATTTACATGAGATTTAAACCTGCAGAAGCAAGCCCCAGGAACGCAATTGCTTGTTCTGTAGTTCCAGGAATCCTTGCCATTCAGTAATTGGAACATTTAGGGCTAGAATGAAAGTTTACTCTCATCCACTAGTAAGAAGTCCATACCAGTAATTGCTTTCCCTCTGTACTAGATGGTGCCTTGAGTGGGTGTGAAGGGGTCCATTTCCCTGCTCCTTCCTCACTGCTCTCCACCCATCTGCACTAGAGGGGGGAGCAGCAGCCCTGCAAAGGCTACTTTCCTGCTGCACAGACCTGCAAGGCAAGTAACCCACCTTAGACAGACTTCTTAACTGGTGTCTGGGGCAAGAGACAATTTTGCTCTAAAGAAATGGAAGGACAGGGAACCTCCATTGACAATTAAGTCCAAGGTAGCCAGGAATGCACAGCAACCCTTTCCTTTATAGGTAACTATTTCAGAAGGGCCAGTACAGGGGAAAGGAAGTTGGACTGTGAAATTTTATATTCTGTGGAAGATGTTGTTGGCATGCCGATAAAGCATAATAGTTATCTTAATCTAGAAAAAACTAAAAAGGTATGAACAAACATCCTAGTTTATTGGACATCTTGCACTAAGGAGGAAGTTCGTATGATAATATCCAGCAGGTTATTAGAAAAGGGCTCTATTCAAATGAGCATGGAAATATAAAACCTAAGAAACTGCAGCTGAACTGCTCAAAGCAGCCTCCAAAGTAATAAAGCATAGGCTCAGTACTGCAGCTCATACTCATGCTAGTCCCATTAAAGCGAACAGAACAAAATGGCATGACCACAGGCTGTAGGACTGGGCCCTAAATGAGGTTTATAGAAAAAAAACCCCACAGCTCAGACACAAGGGAATAGCACATAATTCAAGTGTTCATGCACAATGAGAAACTCAAATAATTCCCTGACAACCACCATGAAACTGAACTCAGAACATGAAATATAAGGGGCCAGATCATAACTTGGTGTAAAGGCAGCTACATCCGCATCTGCTGAAGATCTGGAAATACAAGCAGAGTTTGGGGGTGGGGGAGAAGACAGAATATGTTGTGTGTGGAGCTACTGAAGCTGTAACAAGGAGAGGGTTGAAATCTCAAGATCCCTGCTCATCTCTTTTTAGTTGCTGATTGGGGGTGACAATGATACCTTCAGCATAGACACTAGGTGGAAATGGAGTCCATCCTGAATTGTTCTATAAAAATATAAATCAATTCCACCTAGAAGAGGACTCAAAGATTACTCTCCACTTCCAAAAGGGGAAAGCCCTCATGTTTGTCTGAAATGTTAATGAGCGAATGTCACTTTGTCTGGGTAAAGAAAGCATGAATCTGTTGTGCTATTGTTTGTCCTACTACTAGCTCGAGGTCCTGGACAGACGCATTGCAAAGCTGGTGGATGCTTACAAATTGCTGTAGGAGAAGCAGAGCTTTTGTTTTCCCAACTCCTGGAATCTGCTGGACTGTCCGAAGTATTGATGCCTCCACTAGCTGGGGACATTTTTTATGAAGAAAGGGGTTACTAGTGTGATCCTTACTTTGCTCATGGACCTGAAACAAAAAGGAAAGTAGAAGCTGAGCTCCATTTATTTAGTGGAGCCCTGATTTCTGTTTTTCGTAGGTAATTTCACTTAGGTTAAAAAGGAAACTCTCTATAATCACTTCCATCCATTTACCAGTTAATATGCACTTTCCCAGAGTAACATGTAATGTAACTGTAAATGTAAATGCTAGCACTTAGCGAAGAAAGACAGAGTCATGAGAAATATTAAGGGAAGAAAAGTGGAGTTATACAGTCTACTGTCTGGGCTAAGATAACAGGTACAGGAGGACAAAAACAGGGCAGACCAGAGGAGGGTAGTGGCACCTGACAGCCAGTCTCAAAGCATAGGTCTCAACTTTGTTATTTGCATTACTGTAGCAACTAGGAGACTAGTCACCTTCTTCATACTCATCCATTCTTACTTCTCTGGTCATGTGGGAGGGATGGAACAAGAACAGAAAAAGTTACTGACACTGATGCTGCAGAGAACACCACAGCCCTGGACTGAAAATACAAACTTTGGGCTGCCCTCCCCTCACACTCCAAGCAACAGATTTTTAAGTGGTCAGTCTGCATAAGATTCAGAAGTCAAAATTTAGGCAGACAGTTGATTTTACAAGATATGCAGTATTGAGAGTTTGAGGGCAGATCATGTATTATTTATTGGATTAACTATTCAAAGGCTTCATCTGGAATGAATGAAGTTTTTCATGAATTAAGAAAAAAAAGGAGGACTGTCACTGGACTATGACTCAGTAGGACACTCAAATATGCAACGTAATTGTTTAAAATCTATTTTGAGTGCTGATCAGTCATCAGTTCATGTTGATTAAAATGCAGTCCTTCTCTTAAGGAGGACACAAAAAGTGGCATTTTGGGGTTTCATATTTAATGTATTCCCAAGACTTCCCAATTAACTGTTCAAGTTTACAAAAAAATAAAGTTTTATCACTGTTGGCCCTATAAGTACAACCTGAGGTCTGAAGGAAGACATGTTCTTTCCATTTCATTCAGCACTTTTAATAAAGGTTCTAAGGCCAAACATCACCCTCACTAGACATGTACAACTTTATTGTCTTCAGATTTCTCATTGATAACTTTACAAACTCCATGGTCTTCAGTTGGTTTTCACAAGTGTAACTGATTGTTCTGTAGTTCAAGATTAGTACATGTTTCTGTTGATGGTGCACAAGAAGGAATAGAATCCAGCTTACTCTTGCCAATTCATCGGCTTTGAAATATTAGCAGGAGCAAAAACCAGTATAAATTATTATTTCGGACACAAAGGGAAGCAAATGTGACCCTGAAAACATACCGGGAGCAGTCAGTTTTCATAGTAAAACCAAATTTTACTTACATCAGGTTAGTGTTGTATTTTCTCTGTTGAGGCTTTCATTTCTTGGGCTCTGCTCTGAAGTAACTCTTTAAGCAGGGTTTTGTCTTACCTGACCTTTATTACCAGCACTTCAGTTTTCTCAGCTGATTCCCTCACAATGAAGTGCCTTTGATTAACCAATGATTTTGGTAAGGCAAACATATATTTCCCATTAGTTTAGACGAAGGCCTGCCAAGTCTTATAGAAAAATCTACTAGTTTCCTAACACGAATTAGTACTCCGATCCCACCATCTGCTCAGATAAATGAGCAACTGAGTAGGTGGAAATATAGCAGTGAGAGTACCAGATCTTAAAGACAACAAATATAAAGATAGATATAGTACTTCTGGCCTGAGAAGACCTCAAAGCCCTAAACATGCACATACTGGACAAAGAAGTTCAGTGAAGAAAGCTTGCTGGCATATTCCAATGCATACCCACATGGGGAAATCCAAATTCAGTTTTCCCCAAGTTGGCCCCTTGCTTCTTAAACTTACAGGTGCTAGGAACGACAAGGAGGGAGCAATATGTTATTTTTGAGTGATCTCTCTATTCCGCAGAGAATGCGCAAAGCAGAGTTGAAAATCCAGGAGAGGATCATATGTAACTCTTAACTTGGAATACAAGTTGCTGAGACATGAAAAAAAAAAAAAATTAAAATAAAAAGCAACACATTTTCAGACTTAATTGATGTTTGCTCACTGGCACAGACATTAGTACTTACTAGCTGGATAATAAGTTGAGATGCTTCTCCCTGATTGGCCACTGGAAGCAATGTCATTCCAAGTTCTAGCACAATAAACTTCTGCACTGCCGGAAAGTACTGATCACTTATCTGGGTTTTTTCAACTATCACAATCCCATGAAGACTGCTGGCCTTTGACAAAGAAAAACAACAGTGAGGGGAAACAAGTCTTACATCTAGCGATACTTCTCCAAATGGTTAAGCAACAGCCCTGCCCATCAGGGAGTCAATACTGAAGAAGGAGGAGAGGAAAATATACATCAAACCCCCTTTTACACCAGCCTAAAAAGGAGTCAATATGGGTCTAGGAATGACCCATAGTATTTGCTGCAATACTTTATTGGAAATTCTAGAAAACAAGAGTGATTAAACAGATTTAGTGGATGTTTAAGTCAGTTTTCAGATGGAAAACTTTTTAAATGAATTTAAGTCCAATAGGAAACAAAATATTCATCAAAATCTGATTATTAGAATGTTTTCTATTTTTGAAGCTTAGGATAATGAATTGAATTCATTATTAATGTGGATTCTTCTATTAAAGGGGAATAACCTCAGGTTTTCTAATGGGAGCTTTTCCTTTCCCCGCTTTTTTTTTTTTTTTTTAAACTTTGTGTAGGACTTACATTTCTAAACCGAACAAGACGTCTTTTGAAGCCATTTCCTGCCACCAAATCTGCTTCAGAAATATACAAAATGCAAGATCTGTTTGAAAGATGAAAATCCACAAGTCCTAAGCCATCTTCAAGAATTAGCTTAATTTTCCCTTAAAAATAAGATTGTAAAAAGAAAATTGTAACAATAAAACCTGGTTTTATATTGCCTTGACAGATATTTTCCATTAAAATACAGGAACTTCATGCTCCAATCTTGCAAATACTTATGCATGTGGTTAAGTCCCACTGACTTCAGAAAGCTTGTTTGACTATTTATTGTATACCTTAGAAAAGTCTTCATTCTCTCCTGACTACATATTTTGCAAATTGATGTCAAACCGTTTCCCTTAAAAAACGGAGGTCCCAATCCTTCAAAAATGTATGTTATTTGCATTATTGTATTATTATATATTGTAGAACCTAGAAACCCTAGTCATGGACTAGAACCCCACTGTGCTAGGCACTCTACAAACACAGAGCAAAAAGACAGTCCCTGCCCCAAAAAGCATACAACCCAATATAGATGAGAGATGGATACAGACAGGAGAGTATAAGGAAACAGTGAGACAATGTTGGTCAGCATAATAGGCAGTGGTCTCAGCACACCAGCCACCTAACTGCTGCCATGATTTTTGTGTAGGCATCACAGCAAAGTCCTAAGGAAAAATTTGAAGGAACACAATGAAGTGGTTTTGCAGATAATTACCAGAGCATGAGGGGCAGCATGAGAAAAAGCACCAAGCTGCTTGTTTGAAATTTTAAAAAGTGAGCGATGGAGGCGGGCATCATGGACTGACTGGGGGCAGGAAATGACATATTGGTAGTGAGATATGATAGGTAGGGTGAAGATAGGAGGGATGCAAAGAGCCGTGGCATGGTCAAAATGACAGACTAGGAAAATGATTTTTGCAGCAGCATTCTGAATGGATATCAGAGGGCAAGACTGCATTTCTCAAGGCCAGAGAGCAGGATGCTGCAGTAATCAAGACACAAGATGATGAGAGTTGGATGACAGTTTTAGTTATGTGGATGAATAGGAAAGGCATAACTTTGTTATGTAACTTTGAGATGTTACACAGAAAAAAAAAATCTGCAAATCTGAATTTGAGGACCTAGAGAGAGGTCCCTATCTCTGTGGCTTGCGGTCACTGGATGCTGTAGTTTGCATATATACATATATTATAGATAAATAGAGCGTGCACGCATATCTGCTAGATCAGCAGCTGCATGCTGACAACCGATGGAGCTGCAAGAGAAGGAGAGGTTATGTAACCTGGACACAATGGCCTGATCCCACAGCCTACAGGTACTAAGAAATACCCAGATGGGACAAGCTGTGACCTGCATACAAGGAAGCAGACTATACTGAAGAATACTTCACCATTTTTGAAAGGTTATGTGAGGTGCATAAAGTTACAGAGGACAAGAAAGTCCCAACTTTGATTACTAAGCTCTCAAGTAAAGTATTAAATGTATTTAATGAAATGCCAACTGAAGAGGCTTTGAAATATGCCGAGTTTAAAAATGCTGTATTTCAAAGATTTCAGATTACTCCTAAAGCATAGAGTACAACATAATGAATGACAAGATGAGTCAGAGAATGCGTGTACAAGTTGTGTGATCCGATGAGAAAATGGGCTAAGAGGAAGGGGACAGACAATTATGACCAAATGTTTATTCTCTTAGCCCAGGAACAGTTCCTGAGCACAAATTCTGAAGAGATCAGCTAAGCTATTTGGGATAAACCCCTGGATTCAGTCCAAAGAGCTGATGATCTAGCTGATGCATATATGCAAGCTAAAGGCATCCAGTGACCAACAAGCTACAGAGGGAGGGGCAGAAGCCCATTGTAAAAGGGGGACCCTGTTTTAGCTCTAGGAAGAAAGAGGGTGGTTGGGAGACCAGGCACTTACTCCCCAGAAAGGATCCCCTCCTAGAATCATACTCACAGACCCTGTGTACAAGAGAACAGTCCAAGAAGGTGTTTTATATGTGGTTCTACTGAACACATGAGAAACTGTCCTAAACTAAAATGAATCTAAGCCCACATCCCATCCAACACAGGTTAATGCAGCTGTCATTAGCACAGAGGTGCCTACAGGGCCTTTGATTAATTTGGTGACGTCTGACCTGTTGGAGGTGGTCAGGGAATTTATTAAAGTTGCCCAAGTGAATGGCAAAGAATGCCTACAGTGGGGAGAGACTGGTGCCCAGATTTCTCTGGTCAGGGAAAGCATGGTAAAAGAGAATGACATGTTACTTGGCCAGTAGGTAGAGTTCCTGGCACCGGGAAGATATAAATTCCTGTGCCTTTAGGTAAGTTGCATCTGGAGTGGGAAGGCTCAAAGGGTACCTTAAAAAGTTGGGGCCCTGGAAATGCTGGTGGGAAGTGACATCTTAACTATGTCTAAGGTGGTTAATATTGTAACCCATAGTAAAAAGGGCTACTTTTCTGTGATGCCAGACGGGAATGGTAAAGACGCAGAAACTACTGTGGATGGAGGGGAAACACTTCCAGCTCTGGCTCAGCAGAAGGAAGCAGTGTGTTTTCAAGTATGGGAGAGGTTGATTCAAACTCCTGTGTAGCAGAGAGAAGTAGCATGAGAGTGGGGCTATGTGGGGAGGAGTTAATCTGTTACTGCAGAAGCGGTCCCTGTTGTCAATTGCCAGTGTTTTGCAGCTGAATGGAGGGCAGATCCCACTGTGGGGTGCATAAGGGGACATGTCCTTGAGGGAACCTCAGTAAGGAACAATGCAGAAAGGTTTTTTGAAGAAGGAAAGCTCCCATGGGGAAGGACAAAAACCTGGGAAACCTTACAAGAAACTAGTTGTGCCTGCCCTGTACCATGGGGAGTTAACGTTGCTAGCCCACAACTGCCCTTTTGCTGGCCACGTGGGGCACAGAGAACCTTCAATAAGTTAAAGAAGAATTTAATGGCCAGGGATACAGAATAATGTGAGGAATTATTGCAGATCTTGTGAGTTATGTCAGAAGAGACCGACCTGCATGACTCTAAAAAGTTCCTCTTCACCCCTTGCCTGTGATACAAGAGGCAGTCTGTAGGGAAGCAACAGACACTGCGGGACCTATCTCCTGTTCAACCCAAAAGGGGAAGAGATATCTTGGTTGAAGTGGATTTTGCCCCTAGATATCCAAAGGCAGTAGCTCTATCTAACACAGAAGCTGACCCTGTGGCAAAAGCCCTTTTCACTATTTTCAACACAGTGGGTTTCTCTAAAGAGATTTTAATCAGAGTGTGGGGTCAAATTTCATGTCCCAGCAGCACGTTACAGTGACGTAGTTGGCAGGATTTACCCACAGCTTGCTGTTTTAACTGAGGTTTACACTTCAAGAACTGGTAAAATAGTTTTAAGTGATTCTCAAGTGGAATCACTGGCTGCAAAAAGTTATAGTTTTATTATTTTCTGTTTGTTTATTTCGGGTGAGGAACTAGAAAAAAAGGAAGTGCAAAATTGAGTAGACATGCTAAAGCAGAGGTGGGCAAACTACAGCCTGCGGGTCACATCCGGCCCTTGGGACCATCCTCCCCAGCCCTTGAGCTCCTGGCCAGATGGCTGGCTCCGGCCAGGTGGCTTGGCTTCCAGTCCTGCCGCTCTGAGTGGCACGGTAAGGGTGCAGGGAGGTTGGATAAGGGGCAGGGGGTCCTAGGGGGGCAGTCAGGGGACAGGGGGCAGTTGGATGGGGTGGAGGTTTGGGATGGGGAGGGCAGTCGGGGATGGGGAATAGGGAGGGTTAGATAGACTTGGGAGTCCTGGGGGGCCTGTCAGGGGGCGGGGGTGTGGATAGGTTGGGGCAGTTACGGGACAGGGGGAGGTTGGATAGGGGGTGGGGCCCTGGGATGGTGGTTAGGGGCGGGGGGTTCTGGGAGGCAGCGGTCAGGGGACAAGGAGCAGGGGGGCATTGGATGGGTCGGAGGTTCTGAGGGGGGCAGTCACGGGGTGGGAAGTTGGAGGGGGTGGATGGCGGAGGGGGCCAGGCTGTTTGGGGAGGCATAACCTTCTCTACCTGGCCCTCTATACAGTTTTGCAACCCTGATGTGGCCCTCAGGCCCAAAAGTTTGCCCACCCCTGTGCTAAAGGAAACAAAGGCAAAGACATAGCCCTCAATGAGGCAGCCACACAATTCAAAGTGGCCGAGACAGAGTTACAGAAGTTGGTGGTGGCTGAGTGGACCAAAAAAGATGGAAATGGCTAATATAGAGGACTGTGACCACCAGAAATGGAAAACACACCAATGAGCCAGAAAAGCTGATCTGAGAGCCAAGGAAAGGGAGGCAGAAACCTGTAGCATGTAACAGTGGCACTGATAAAATAGTTTTAAGTGATTCTTAAGTGACACAGCTGGGAACAGCTAAAGAAAGGTTACAGTTTTATTATTTTCTGTTTGTTTATTCTGGGAAAGAAACAGAACAAAGGAAAGCATACCGTAAAGATGAGTAAGCAGCAGAAAAGGCCAGAGACTGAACCCTAAGGGATCAATTTGACTCTAGAAACAAAAGACGACTTTAAGATATGAAGTCTTTTTGTATGTCCTTAAGCAGCAGACAAGGAAAACCATCACCTTGGACCCTGCAGGGATCCTAGCTAAGAATTAGCCAGCTATTGTGAGGAAACGAAGATGGGTGAAGAAGCTAACTTGAACAAGACTGTAGCTTCTTAAGGTAGATTTTAACCATGAGAAAGTGTATTTTTTACTTTTGTAAACCATTTGTGTAACCATTTCTATCTTTATTCCTTCTACCTTATATCACTTAACTTATGTTCTTTCATTAACAAACATGTTTTATTTTTGATTATAAACCTACTCAGTGCAGTGTTTGAAGGGAAGGGTGTGTTAACCCCAGTTAAGAAGCTGTAATGTACTGACTCTTTAAAAGAGCAGAGAACTTAATATCTTCCGCAAATGTATAGTGATAAGTTCTTTGCCTCGTAGAGTGCCATCTCTGAGGAGCTCAGGGGCTGGAATTCAGTGATTGTTACCTGCTAGGTAAGGGTTAAGACTGGTAGAGTCTTGAGGGGTTTGTTGATAAGGAAGACAGGCTGGTGTGGCAGAGAGCTGACAATCTAATCTACAGCAAAGCTCACTCCTGGTGAGGCAGAGATAACACGGTAGCTCACAGCTCTGGGTATCCCCAGCAACATGTTACAATAATCTGAATTTGAGGACCTAGAGAGAGGTCCAAGTCGAAAAGGACACCCAGTTCATGGATCTGAGTGACAGGTAGAATGGTAGTGTTGTCCACAGTGATCAGTAAATGAGGTAGCAAGGAGATGTATGCATGCGAAGCTTTGCTTTAGCCATGTTGAGCTCAGTCAATGACTAGACATCTGCAAGATAACAGAGAGTCAAGCAAAGTTTTTAGTTTGGACAGAGAAGAAAAATCTGAAGTAGAGGTGTATCTGTGAGTTGTAAGCATAGAGATATTATTGTAGCTGAATTTGTGTTTGTGGGTGAGACTACCCAGAGATAAGATGGAAGAGGAGAAAAGAAGGGGACCCAAGGACAGAGCCCTGTGGAACCCCCACAGAAAGCTGGGGGTGGGGTGAGGGGAGAGAAGGGAGAAGAAAAGGATCATCTGAAGGAGGAATTATAAAAGTAGAAGAACCAGGAGAGGACACAGTCATGGAAGCCAAGAGAGTACATATTTCAAAAACAGCAGTCTACAGTGTTGAAGGTGGCGGACAGGTCAAGGGAGATGAGGATGCAGTACTGGTTCTGAGATTTGGCTAAGAAGAGGTAATTAGAGAGTTTGGAAAAAAAGAGGTTTCAGTTGAGTGCAAGAGGCAGAAACCAGAGCAGAGAGGGTCTAGGATTGAACTGGAGAAGAGAAGCTTCAAACAGCAACTGTAAACAGCCCCATTCAATGAGCTTAGAGATAAAAGGGAGAAGGGGTGATAGATGGAGAGGCAAGTGGGGTCAAGGGCAGTTTTAAGATGGGAAAGACTGAAGCATGTTTACATTGTGAGGAGAAAGAGTCAGAGAGAGGAGTGGGAGGCTGGCATTAGTGTTAACTTCCAAAATATATAGCCAAAGAATGGGGGCTCTCTTCAATAAAGCACATTTTCAACAAAAACAAGCTTTTTGTTAGGACTTTTAACTAACTTCTATGTGATTCTAAAAGCATCTCCTAAATATGACTTGATCCTGAACCTAGACACACTAATGTGGTCTCTATACCCAGGTAGAGCCCAGGGACTTCAATTGGGTCTACCCCCATGGATCCATTTTCAGAACTTGGGCCTATGTTTGTAAAGAATAGAATTCTAATACAGGTTACTGGCAGCTTCTCATTTGTATTGCACAGAGAGTGAGCATGACTGGACTGAAGCTAGGATATGGAAAACAATGCTATGATGGACACACGGGAACTTTTAAGCCAGTAGAATTGCAGTTTACTTTATTTTAAAATTCTATATAGGACAAAGCAGATTGCTTGATGAGCTGGAATCAGTATTAAAACCACTTTGAAAAGAGTTATTATATTTTTGTGCTTTATTTACATGCTTACCTTGTAATCCTTGAGCTATCTGTGACCCTCTCCATTTCTCATTTCCAATCACATGTCCGTAAGGGACACTGACAGCTCCTGCTTTGACAGGAGTGGTTTCTTTTGCTGTCATTTAAACTCCTTTTAAATGTTATTTACCAGCAGCTAAACAGGGGAATGTGAAAAATGTTATTTCATTCCTTACCACCCAGCCTCAAAATCCATCCAACAGTCTAGTCTGGCTGCAATCATCTGCAGCAGGTTCTAGCCAGTTCTTCAAAATGCACTGTATTAGATGGTTAAATAATAAAACAGGAGAGAAAGGATATTTTTGTGGTTCAAACACAGGCCTAGAAATCAGAAGAAGTAGGTTCTATTCACAGCTCCGCCATCAATTGGAAAAAAACCAAATTTAAAGTTCAACCCCACAATTTCATCCATCAGTCTTCAAAAGCCCTTTCAATGCCTTCAGTTGTCTCTGAAAGTTTTTTGTATTTTAATAGAAAGGTCACTGAAGAAATATTTGCCAATGCCAAGTGGTCAAAAATCCAGAGTCAGACTCCCAGAAATGAGATTAGCTTAAAATATTTTTTTAAATTTTTTCTTCTAGTTTTGAGCCTTTGGGGCTCACATTTCCAAGCTTTTCTCTGTAACCATGAGGGTTAGCTGCATGTTTAGGTGCCCCTGTAATCACATGACTCCAAGAGACAAGACTTTAAGAAAAAACACCAAATACCCCATGAGTCAGTGATGTTGGGAACTGGTAGCTGTGCCAGAGAAGCCAACCCAGTCTCGCAGACAGACATTCACAGCACATACATTGCAGGACCCTTCCCGAGCGCCTAGCAGTCGTTCACACTGGGAGTGTCTGGGCCTCAGTGAGGCGAAGGCTTGCACTGACGCCGGCCCACAGCGCTCTGAACCTGCTGCTGTGAGGAAACAGGCCGTAGCCGTGCGGCAGGGCAGCGGCTGAACAGTGCACAGGGACCCCAGGCTCTGTCATCGCCATCGAATAGGAAAGCAGCAGCAGCACAAGCTCCCGCGCGAACCACCCGAGCGCTTTAAGGGGCTGGTCGGCCACGACACTAGTGTTAACGCCCAGTCGCTTACAGGAGCGCCATGGGATTATCCCCCTTCGTGGGAGATCCGCGCCGCTTTCGAGACCCCTCCCCCTCAACTGTCTAGAACGGCTAACCTCACCGTCCGGTGCCGCCGGAACCGCTGTCCTCGGCTCACGCGGCAGCCAGCAAACCAGACCAGAGCCGCGCCAAATGCTGAAGATGATTGACACAGGCAACCACCAATAGGAGTCGAGAGTCGCCAATAGCAAACGCAGGGCGGGAAGGTAGACATCGGTAACGGCTGAGGGTTGCTAAGGGGAGCGGAAGGTTAAGTCAGGCCAGCGCTGATTGGCTGCGGCTTTCCCTTTCTCCAATCAGGCACGCTGTTGTTGTAAAGCCGGTTGTGAAGGGGTCCGTTCTGTGAGTGGCAGTAGCGGTGGCCGTGGGGCTGGTCCAAGTCTGGCTTTAGTCTCTGCTTCTCAGCCTGCGCTCATGGCGCTTAGTTTCAGGAGAGGCCGGAAGGGCCCCTTTGTGAGTATTATCCTGCAAGTCCGAGGGGGGTCAAAGGTCAACGGGGGTCCCTGCCCAACGGAGGGGACCCCGGGGGCGTGGCCGGTGAGTGGGTGGACCCCCTTCTCCGCCCCCCCGCAGTGCTGAGCAAGAGGCGGCAGAGCTACGTACAGTCCGGCTTTAGCCTGGCCCAGGTGGCCCCAGAGGCTGGAGCTGCCCCTTCTGCAGAGCCCGTGGTGAATGTGAAGCGCTTGCCAGGCCCCTGACACCAACCTCGAATCCCGTTATTGCATGAGGATGGCCAAGAGTCCCACGTAGGAGAGGCTTGCGCGAACCGTCGTTATCCCTTCTCTGAGTGATGCTGGGGAGATGCCCCACCAACAGTTCAGCAGCATTTTCGCTTGTCTCTACTAGCTGCTGGGAAAAGGGGACCCGTCTAAACCCTGTAGATCAGCTACTCCCCCACTAGGCAACGTAAATCTCATCATGCCTGGCGCTAGCCTGACATTGAAATTGCGGGTTCGGTGGTTTGTTCAATGTTCAAAACCAGAAGACGCGCCCCAGGTTGCACTGGATGATGCGGGGGAGTTCTGCGAAGGGAGTGGTTTGGCATCTGGGAGGAGAAAGTAAATAGGGCCCACTCTCTTTTCTCACTCAGTTCTTTAACTACCTCCTCTCTCTCCTGTCCCCACCCCCAAAGTGCCACACGGTGGCCCCCAGGGCCATCCCAGTCTATCATTCACCTTTGGGGCAGGGGAGAAGTGGGGATACCAATGCAGGCTGGGCAATAGCCACTTGTACAATATAATGCCTTTAGACTTGTCGTGCTGTCTGACTTTGTCCAAGAAACACATGTGCACGCACCTAGCTTATGCTGTTTCAGCAGTTCAGTTGGTAGTAGAAAATTTAGGTTACAAAGACTGCTTGGATTCACAAAAAAACAGCACATAACTTTTTTTAAACTGATTCGGACACAGATGCGTTGTTGGATGTCAGAGAACACTCAGAACGCACATTACAATATAGATAACCTAATTAATTGAAGTTTTTTCATTATGAGAATAAAAAAATGAATCGTTTAACTTTTTGTTGCTTTCTTGCTGCTCTGGGTGGAGTACTAGCCTGCTGTTCACACTGTTACTTTTACCTCTTAATAATAATAGGAAGACCTCCATACTAATTACGAGACCATTAAATGTTTCACTTAAACAAAATAGGATGGGTCATGTCAATTCAGAACATTGGCTATTAAATCCAGGACCTGGAAGCACAAGCCTCTACTTGATAATTCAGATGAAAGAGAGAGTTTTTGTAATGCACCACCAACTCAGGAGCTAGTAAATTAGTACAGTTACCTGAAAAGGCAAAATTCCTTCCCAATTTGTATAGCTGTCAGTTTACTCCCACATCAAGATAATAAAAGGACATTTAAGGATCAGAACAAATTCCCTTCAGCTGAAATCTTAAATACATACCCCCTTCTACTACCCAAAATAGTGAAATGTGCCCAGAGGGTTGGGCCCTGGTGCAGCAAACTCCTTTGTAAAAGAGTTACCAGTGCTAGTTCTACTCAACTAGTACTAAGCATTATGGAAGACTCAGGGGCTACTTCATAATATTTCTTCCCCATTTAAACAAAACTTTATGAATGATTTAATTTTAATTTATTTCCCCATCTCATGTTGCTCTATCTGGTGATTCCCTGTGACTAACTGAAGTGGTAGTACTGATAGACCCTTCAACTAGTGTCTTCTGCATAGTCATCTTCACTAGAGGAAGGATCACATTGTGGTAATGTTGGGGAGGCAGAGTTTAAAAAATTTGGAAGAAACACATTCCCTTTTGGCACCACTACCCCTAACATGCACAAAAAGTGGTGGTGGTAGCAAGTGCAGTTCAGAACCTTATTTTTGTGACTTGGGAGTAATGGGAAAAATACACGTGTGGGATTTGAATTAATCACAAACTCTTACCTAGTGGTAGCACTTATTAATATAATTTAAAAATCGTATCTAGAATCTCTTGAAATCATCTGTGGACATTAATTTGCATGTAAGTGTTCTCCCCTTTTGTGTTATTTTGTATCATGTGTATATGTTCAGTTTTGTGTTGTTATCCTTCTGATCATTGCCAACTAACTTTATTTTAAATTGTCTAGAAACATATATCTCATGGCCTGGTCCCTGCTGCTACCATAGCTCCTAAACCTGCAGTTCCCCGCACCCCTCCCCCTCGTAGTCCAAACCCTTCTCCAGAAAGGCCCAGGTAGGTTTTAAAGTTACTTCTTTTTCCTCTCTTAAGTATCATTAATTACAGTGGAATTACAATAATCAGTGTAGCAGAATTGTATGATTAGAATAATTGCATATCTATACTGTAGCTCTTATATGTAACCTTTTTCTCAAGTGGAATATATTTTCTGTATAGGACAATTTGTTTGAACTACTAAGATCTATATTCTTCTCCCCTTCCCAGAAGCATTCTTAATACCAGAATAATGCCAAAGCCATATCCTGTAGCCTTTATGTACATGTAACTCCTGTTAAAATTACTAGGAATTGTTACATGCAGTAGGTCTAATTTGGACTATTTTTTGTCTAAGTGGAGCTTATCATAAGACCATAAGAATGGCCCTACTGGGTCAGACCAAAGGTCCATCTAGCCCAGTAGCCTGTCTTCTGACATTGACCAGTGCCAGATGCCCCAGAGGGAATGAACAGAACAGGTAATCATCAAGTGATCCATCCACTATCGCTCATTCCCAGCTTCTGGCAAACAGAATTCCTCTTAATTCATATAATCAAGGATTAAATACAGGTGTGAGAAGCACTATGATTTCTTGACAATTCGAAAAGACACTTGTTTTAAGTTTTGACAAAAGTTAATTTAATGTGTGTTTAGAGGTTTCAGAGTAACAGCCGTGTTAGTCTGTCTTTGCAAACAGAAAAGGAGTACTTGTGGCACCTTAGAGACTAACCAATTTATTTGAGCATGAGCTTTCGTGAGCTACAGCTCACTTCATCGGATGTTATTAGAGTACAGCAAATTTTAATGGAGGTTATTTGAGTTTCCATTTTCTTGTAGTTAGTCTAGCAGTACAAAAAATCTGTTTCATGAAAACTGAGGATCTGGATATTCAATATTTAATGAAGGCCAGCAGCATATCAAGCATTCTAAATGTAGACAAAGGTCCCTGACCCAGCAGCTTCAAGTTTAAGAACGTGATGCTGTTGCCCCCCACAGGCAAAATTCCCATTAGTTTGCTTACAGAGTGACTGCATTATCAGGCCCTGTCAAGGTTCCTTCACCACTCTGAACTCTAGGGTACAGATGTGGGGACCTGCATGAAAGACCTCCTAAGCTTATTCTTACCAGCTTAGGTTAAAAACTTCCTCAAGGTACAAAGTTTGCCTTGTCCTTGAACCCTATGCTGCCACCACCCAAGCGTGTTAAACAAAGAACAGGGAAAGAGCCCACTTGGAGACATCTTCCCCTCACAAATATTCCCCCAAGCCCTATACCCCCTTTCCTGGGGAAGGCTTGATAAAAATCCTTACCAATTTGTACAGGTGAACATAGACCCAAACCCTTGGATCTTAAGAACAATGAAAAAGCAATCAGGTTCTTAAAAGAAGACTTTTAATTAAAGAAAAAGTAAAAGAATCAACTCTGTAAAAATCAGGATGGTAAATACCTTACAGGGTAATCAGATTCAAAACATAGAGAATCCCTCTAGGCAAAACCTTAAGTTACAAAAGGACATAAAAACAGGAATATACATTTCATTCAGCACAGCTATTTTACCAGACATTAAACAAAAGAAATCTAATGCATTTCTGTTCCCAGCAAAAGCATCACACAGATAGACAGACCCTTTGTTCCCCCCTCCCCAGTTTTTAAAGTATCTTGTCTCCTCATTGGTCATTTTGATCAGGTGCCAACGGGGTTATCTTAGCTTCTTAGCCCTTTACAGGTGAAAGGGTTTTGCATCTGGCCAGGAGGGATTTTATAGTTATGTATACAGAAAGGTGGTTACCCTTCTGTTTATATTTATGACAGGCCCTAAATAAGACCACCAGTACAAAAGAAGGCCCCAGTTCTGCAGTTCATAACATGCAGACAGGTAGGCAGCCTGACCCTGTGAACATGTGTACATGAAAGTAGTTGAGTTCATTGGGGCTACTCATATGTATGTTGAAATGAGAGGTATATGATCAAGTAGTAGGTTTTTATTTGGGGAGAGGAATTTTTCATAAGGAGTGGAATAAGATTATTTTTAAAAAGATTATTATTAAAGTAACTGCAAAAAAATGCAACCTCAGTTAAATCAGAATTTAGAAACCAAATTAAAATCTAAAAGAAAAAAAGTTTGTATGACTGAATTAACACCAAAAAGCTGGTTTGAAGGAAAACAATTAAAAAAAACAAAAGCTTTCCTACTTCACTGTACTTAGGTGCTGTCAGGACTGACTTTAGAAGTACTGGTCTCCTCAAGTGAAGAATGCATTAATATCCCTACACTAAAGGAAAAAAAGTTTACAGTTTATTAAATAATTATGTAATTAAAAGTGTCACCCCTTCAACAGGTGCTCCTAAAATAGGTGTGAAAGTAAGAAAATTAAATAAAACATCCTTTGAGTTAGCAATGCATACCATTTGCACCATATAAATGTTATAAGTTATTTTTCTGTTCCTTTCCATTTTTAGTCCCCTACTGCAGTTCACTTTCTCTCCTTTCTGTACATTTCCCCTCACTCCTGTGGTTGTTTTTCAGTCTTCTTTCTGTGTCAGTCCCCATCTGTTTCCTTCCTGTGTCTAGTATGTCCTCAGTCAATCCCAGTTCATTCTACCTTCTCTTTGGCTCTCAAGTTCTCTCTTTTCTTGTGATTTTATTTCACCTTTTTTACTCTGATTCCATTGTTTTTTTCTTTCCACCTTCCTCTCCTCACCCTTCAACTCCATCCTCCCAAAATACACTCCCTTTCCCTTATCCCAGTTCACAATCCTACAGCATTAGTTGCCAGCCTCAAAGTCAACAGCAGAAACAGAGTAGGGAATATAGGCCCACCAACTACATTGAAGGATGTGGGGTTCTCCTTACAACATGTCACCTGCGGATGATACTGGGTACTGTGGAATGCTTGAGGCAGATTCTGCCCTCAGTTTAACATGTGCAAGTCCATGAAAGTAACAGATTTCTGTGCATGTGATGTAATGAAGTGTGATACGGTACACATTTTACACAGAATTCTGCAGTGCCTAGTTATAGCTGAGTTTATGTCTTAACTATCTTTGTGCACTGGTGGTTTAAATCAGTTCCTTTAATATTTTAAGATTTTTTTAATTATATGATTGTTAAATCTTAAACTTTGTGCTGTTGCCTAATTAATGAAGGTACTTCACAAAAGGTACAGATAACATTTTTGAGCCATAGAGAATACATTACTGCGTGTTTTATTTCACTGTTTTATTTTGCTTTCTTCTAGATCTGCCCTAGCAGCAGCTATTCTAGTGACAACTTTAACTGGGCGTACCATTGCTATTCCCCAGCCTCGTCAACGATCACTTTCTGAAAGTGATACCAGCTGTTTGGAACAAGAGTGTTTTATTGAGCCCTATGCCACAGTCACTGAGCTCAAACTGGGGTAATGTACACTTTCTGTTCTAGCACCTCACATAGGAAGTAAAATCTGAAAATATGGTGGTACTCATAATAAGAGTTATGTGAAATCTTTTCAATCCCTAGCACTGAAATTACTCATTTAAACTTATCTTTTCCCTTCAATGTCCTAGACTGAGTCCAGAGTGCACCCATTCCCCTTCCCCCATTTTCTGTTTCACATATGGCAGTGTTATAACCACATATTCCAGAGGGGAAAGACTAAATAGTGCAGCAAGGCATACCAGTAAAAATGTGTGCATGAATGTTTGCCAACTCACTCCAATTTGCACAATTATTCTTGGGGAATAATCTGAGTTGCACATAAGGTAATTCCCTTGACCCATACTATATTCTCCACAGACTACTCCATATGTAGAAATGGTAGACCTCTCTTTCTCTGTCCCCAATCTGGCAGTCCCATAAAAATACACTGTTTCGTGTGTCTAACTACCAGAGGCGGGAGATGCAAATTTCCAATTTCACTGGCATAAACAAGAGTGTGAACAACTGAAATTCTGGACCATTGTGTTTGCCGCTAAAGAATTTAGTTGTCTTTTTTGGGCATTTGTTGTTGCATCTGATATATATGTTCAGTGTGATCTTTTCAGCTTTACTAGTCTTTGTTCTTTGGAAAATAATCGCTTTGTATTTTAAAGTGTTCTCCATTTGCAGGCCCAATTGGAAGCATGATGATAGTGAAAGATCTCCTGTGCAATCGCTGGAAGTGTCAGACAGTCATTGTGAAGATGAAGACATGGACACATATCTTTCAGAGACAGAAAAAGAGCCAGAGCACAACTATCCGAGTACAGCGAAAAGAGAGGAAAACTTCAGCAATGATGCTATTTATGCTGTTCCCTACAAAAATCAAAAGGTTGGTCACTTAGTTGCTTTTTCAAATTTTAATACAAAATGTAAGAATCTGAATGTCTGAAAAAGGGTTATTATATCTTTTTCTACTATTCATACACATAGTTTCCAGTTTTCATTTTTAATTCTTACCTCATGCTTCACTTACCTCTGGTTGGAGTTCTCCAAGTTAGTTTCATTCACACATCCACAGTTACCCACTTACTTTTCTGATAGGTTTGGGGTTTCTTCTATCAGAATGATTTAGAAGTTGCCAGGGAACATATGTGGTATTTTGGCACCTTATTTTACATTCAGTGAGAATGCATAATTGGCTGAGCAAAGCATGCAACCCTCAGTCCACATTTTGGAAGCAAAATTTTCCACAGAGGCTGCAGTCCAACCTTATTTGACACCTGCAATTTTGCAGGCACAAATGACAGATTATAGGTATCTGTTAATGTGATATACAGCTGCAAATGTTTGTGGGCACAAATCAGATATCAATTTAAACTCTGTCATTTGTACCCTCAGTTGTTTACACTGGTAAGATTAGAAGCTCTTATTGAAAATTTGTCCCCAGAGTTTCACTGCTGGGCTTATAGAGGTGTTCAGTACAGTGAGTATGAAACTGATACTGTAGAGGGGAATGGCTTGGAGAGCTCAAGTCATGTGAATTATAAACTGGATTGGAATATATTGGAATATTGATTTTTCTTTGGATGTTTGTGTGTTGTATACATATAAACACACACAAACAACTACATTAAAAGAACATCACTGGTGCAAAATCAACCACTCAAAAATTAGGTAGTGCCAGTATTAAGGTTGCCTGTGCAATCTGAATTCATCTGCCTTGTGTGCACAATGATACAGTTTTTAATTACATTACAAACTCTCTTTTCCACAGGACATTTACCTCATTTGAGGCACAGAATGAACAGTGATCATTTAATGAGCAGCTGTTTACTGTTTTGTTTTCATTGTTCAATGTGTGGTCTTGGGTCTTATTTACTATATTGTATTTCAGGGTTTCTCAAACTTCATTCCACCGTGACCCCCGGGGCAAAAAAAAATGACTATACGACCCCAGCAAGGGGGACCAAAGACCGAGCCCTTCTACCCCGGGCGGGAGGGGGAGTGGTCTGGTCGAAGCTGACGGTTCAGCCCTGCACCCCTGAGGCGGGCAGAGACTAAGCTTGAGGGCTTCAGCCCTGGGCGGTGGGGGCTGTAACCTAGCCCTGCCCCCCAGGGCTGAAGCTCTCAGGCTTTGGCTTCAGGTCCGTGTGGTGGGGCTCAGACTTCTGGCTTCCGCCCCAGGCCCCAGCAAGTCTGGCGACCCCATTAAAACAGGGTCACAACCCACTTTGTGGTTCCAACCCACAGTTTGAGAACTGCTGTGCTATTCAAATCTTGTGCCGAATTATTAGTTTCCTTATGGGCTTTTCTGTGGAGCTCATCACTGTGTCCAAGTGCTTCACAAACATTAATTTATCTTCACAACGCCCCTGTGATGTGAAGGAGTAATATTATCTCCATTGTACAGATAAGGGGCTGAGGCACAAAGAGATTAAGGTCAAAAACATCCTCTAATTTTGGGTGCCCAATACAAGATGGCTAGGACCTGATTTTTCAGAGATCTTAGCATTATATAATACTTTGTATGTTCAAAGTGCAGCTCCCATTGACTTCAGTTGCCACTGTGAGCGCTCAGCACTTCTGCAAACCAAACCTCAGGCTATCAAGGGGGACACCCAGAAAATGAGAAACACACAATTAATGACCAGCTGTGAGAAAATTGGTTTGTATGACTTGCCTGGCATCACACAGGAATTCTATGGCAGAGGCAGGGATAGACTTGAATTCTCCAGCCCAGCATTCAGCTGCCTTAACCATGAGACCATCCTTATTCTTCCTGCATTCGCCTGCCTCCTTTCCTACTTGTGCAACAAATGAGGCAGGGATCTTACAGTCAACTATGCTACCTTGATTCATCTCCAAAGCAGGTCCAGCTTGTGGACTGCAAGAGGCATGGGTCCTGTGGAAAAAAATAGTATTATGTGATTTAAGACTGTATCATAATGTTTACAAACAAGGCCAAATTAAGGTTGGACAGGTAACCTTAATTCTGGCATTTCTTAAACTTTAGTGCTTAATGTCGCAATTTCAATTACATTTTTTCAACATAAGAAATTATACAAAAACTAAGTTTTTAAAAAACAACCCGAAACCCGAAATCACATCATATTGATACCCAAATGGCATTATACTGACACCCACATGGGTCATTAACAGGGTTGCAACATTTAGCCCACCTTACAGACCTCTATCATTTGAGCTAACAGAGTAACTTATAACAATAGTAAGAAGTCATCCTCTCTGTGGACCAGCAATAGAGGGGGATGTGACACACTTTACCATTGGGTCTGAGAGCTGTTTGCTGACAGCAGAGGAATGATGAGACTCTGAAATCGTGGATTCCATTTCAGGCTCTGGAGAGGAATGGCTCAAGTGGTCCCAGACCCTTCTGTCTGTCCCTGCCTTACCCTACAAACTTGACCCCTTCTACCTAAACCATTCCTATCACCTTTCCAATCCCAGATTCCCCTTTGATGCTCCCTCACCGTTCCCAGTCTCCCGCCCCTCTTCCCCACACACACACCAGGACTCCTTGCTCAGCCAGTCTCGGTGTTCCTCCCCATCCCAGCTCCTCATCCAATCTGTTTTTTCCCATCTTTCTGGCCTCCAGTCATCTCCCCACTCTCTGGGCTTCTTATTCAAATCTCAGTCTCTGTCCCCCACCTCGCTCCCTTGTCCCAGTTTCTTCTCCCAGCCAGTCTCAGTTCTCCCCACAACCCTCGCTCCTTGTCAAATCTGTTTCCACACACACTCCCACTGCTTCCTAGGCCCAGTCTCTTTGTCCAGCTGTTCCCAGCCTCCCCATTCCTCATTCAGTCTCAGTGCTCCCTCCCTCTCCAGCCATCTGGCTTTGAGTCTCTCCCCATCTCACACACAGTCTCCTTGCCCAACCCGTTTCAGCCTTTGTGTTTTGTCAACTTCAATCGCCTTCACCCATCCCCAAGTCCAGTCCCAGTGTCACCTGGCTTCTTCTGCCAGTCTAGTCCTTTCCTTCCCCCGGTCCTTCCCTTGTCCCCTCTGCATTTGAGTCAGGCAGCTTCCTCCTTTGTGCTACGTGGGTGCCAGCAGGAAATCACTGAGAGAGCAGGAGAGTCAAGATCTTTGCTCTCAGTTCCAGTGCCTGAACCCACCCCAGAACATCTGGAAGCAGCAACTGTAAGGGAAGTCTTGCATTGCCCCTATAGCCCTAGGGTGGAGCATGCTCAGTCAGTCTGTGAGGATGGTGCATGTGCATTCTGGTCAGCTGCACAGTGAGGAAATTTGGAAATTTTAGCAGTTGAACTTTAAAAATCTCTATTGAGCATACGTGAGCCAGTATTTTTAAGAGACTTAGAATTTGGCCAAATTTAGATGGGTTATCACAGGAAAATCAAAAGACGTGTCCCTCACAAAATGGCTACCCTCTTCCCCCACTCCCAGCCAGATCTAGAGTCCCTCATGAAAACATGAGGGCAATATAACTTATCAGAGAAAAGGTTGCCTCCTTTTTCAATGTCAAAACATTTTTCCTTCTTCATGTTCTCAGAAACAGTTGAAACTTCAGATAAAACTTCCCAATAAAATTCAACCTGAGGCAGGTATTGAGTCTGGAAAATTTCAGCCCAATTGGATAAAGTTTGACAAAATTATGAATAACTGAAAACATGGTTTTATAATGGGAAGTATCAGACAACCTTAAAAATTGCTTATTTTTATGGGCCTACCTATAGCTGGAGGGACAGTAAGAGTTGGTAGCATAGTTTTAGCCACTCAGGACCCCAAACCTGTCACTAAGGAGGTGTGATTGTTCCCAAGTTACATTAAATCAAATAGCTTCACAGAGCATTTATTAACCAGCAGAAAAAATAAAGCATCCTACTCTTTTAAGGACACCATATACCCACAACTGGGAATTCTCCGCCCTAATCAAGGGTAAAGGTACCTGTCAAGATTTCCCTTAACCGGATCCAAAATAAAAGGACAAAATAGTTTTTCACTTACTGTTTTCCCCACAGGATAGGACAGTTTTCTCCTGGGATCAAGATTTTCTGTACAGCATATTTTTCATGAGAGTTTTGTTCCAGTCCAGGAGCCTCCTAAACCTCTTTTTCTTCCCAAAAAGGAATAAATCCATGTACTAATACCTTCTGTTTATTTCTTCCTGTTCTAATGAGCCCCAGCTGGAGGATCCACCCTTCATAACTGGTTTCAGAGAAGCAGCCGTGTCAGTCTGTATTCGCAAAAAGAATAAAAGAATAAACGGAGACAAATCAGATGTCAAGAATTATAACATTCATAAACCAGTCGGAGAACACTTCAATCTCTCTGGTCACACGATTACAGACATGAAAGTTGCGATATTATAACAGAAAAACTTCAAAACTAGACTCCAGCGAGAGACTGTTGAATTGGAATTCATTTGCAAATTGGATACAATTAACTTAGGCTTGAATAGAGACTGGGAATGGTTAAATCATTATGCAAGGTAACCTATTTCCCCTAGTTTTTTCCTACCACCCCCCCACTGTTCCTCAGACGTTCTTGTTAAACCCTGGATTTGTGCTGGAAATGGCCCACCTTGATTATCATACACATTGTAAGGAGAAAAAGAGTACTTGTGGCACCTTAGAGACTAACCAATTTAAATAAATAAATAAATTGGTTAGTCTCTAAGGTGCCACAAGTACTCCTTTTCTTTTTGCGAATACAGACTAACACGGCTGTTACTCTGAAACCTGTCATTGTAAGGTGAGTGATCACTTTAGATAAGCTATTACCAGCAGGAGAGTGGGGTGGGGGGAGAGAAAATCTTTTGAAGTGATAAACTCCCATTTTTTCATGGTCTGTGTTTATAAAACATCCTCACTGCATTTTCCACTTTATGCATCAGATGAAGTGAGCTGTATCTCACGAAAGCTTATGCTCAAATAAATTGGTTAGTCTCTAAGGTGCCACAAGTACTCCTTTTCTTTTTCCTTCATAACTGGAAGCCCAGACAGTTTCTTTGGTGTGAGGAAGGCCCCTCTCTCATTTCCTCCACTTCAGGCTGTGAATCTTTTCCTTGCCTGTTTGGATTTGGAGTCATTCCATCTTGGAAAAAAATAATTCTGTTTCTTGCAGTATTTTCTCAAGACATAGTAGGAAATAACTTGTTACCTTGCATATAAAGGTATTTCAGGGAGCCTAATGATCAGTAACATCAAAACTGCTGCTTTTATTAATCAAAAGGTAAGCTAAAGAATAAATTTTGTTCCTAATGTATTAGAATTGCCTGAATTTCTGGTAAATTTAAAACAATGTATGCATTGAATGTTATGACTATCATCTCTAGCAACCAAGTAAGTGGCTCTTTTGTGCTTAGACACATTAGGAATTGAAAATATATATGTTCAGCTAGAAAAGTTACAGATACCTGGTATAGAAGGATACTCTCATTCACCAACAAGTAAAAAACAATCTGCAACTTAACTTGGAAAACTTTTGTTTGATTTACACATTACACCCCATTTCCTGATTCTGCTTTCACACCTGTTTTACACTAGTCCGTCCCCATTGACGTAAGTGGAATTAATTCTGAATGACATTGGTATAACAGAAATAGGAATCAGTTCCATCACCTTTGCTTTATGTAAACGTTGACATCATTTTATGTATATTTCTTAATGCAAGAGAGTCTTGAGTCCTGGCACCAAAGGATACATTCACTGGCCTTACTTCAGTTACAAATAGAAAACTGATATAATCGTGGCCATAAGGTGGAGCTGTTTCTATATTTTATGGGTTTTTTATGACAAAATATAGGGTGAAATCAAGTTTAAAATAAAAGAATTGCAGTTTCAAAGTAGTTTAAAAATTTTTACATTTATTTGAAATATATTTTCTGGAAGGGACGCTGTGAAGGCTGGTTGGCCTGAAAGTTGACCTACCAGCTTTTTATTGATGCATAAAAATAGTTAAACTCTACAAAACAGTATACTGGCAAAATTGAACATCAGTTTAGGCTATTCAAAAACCTACATAATGATTAGAAATAGCAGACTCCATTTCTTTAAACTTGAACAACTGAGTGAACATAAAGAAAAGGAGTACTTGTGGCATCTTAGAGACTAACACATTTATTTGAGCATAAGCTTTCGTGAGCTACAGCTTATGCTCAAATAAATTTGTTAGTCTCTAAGGTGCCACAAGTACTCCTTTTCTTTTTGCGAATACAGACTAACACAGCTGCTACTCTGAAACCTGAGTGAACATAGTACCTATTTACTTATTTATTTACTAAGATATATTAAGAGCATCCTTTCAAGCTCTGTGCACATATACAAACAAAAGGATAAATAAAACCAAAACCTCCATCACCCAAAGACACTAAATGATATAGCACATTTTAATAGCACACTTAGCTCATTTAATAAGTTAAGTCCTAATGCAACCACCACCACTAAATAATAATTTGCACTCAACCATTCCCAACCGCATCCTTCAACCCACTCTTCCCTGAAAAGCCTGGGGAAATAGATGAGCGTCTGCAGCAGGCTCTGAAGGCCAAATAATCTGGCCTTTGTCAGAGTAGGTGGGAGGTGAGTTAGAGTCAAAGGCCTGTCATAGAGATGGAGCTGTTAGCTTGAGCATCTTTGCAGATGTTCACGGTGTGCTTCAGTATTACCTGAAGAGACAGGTGGTCCCTCTGATAGTCTGGACCCAAACCATTGAGCATTTTACAGGTGAAAAAACACTTAAAATTCTACGTGGAAACTAGTTGGAAGCCAGTACAGATCTCAGACTGTTAGTATAATGTTCTCTGTGCTTGTAGCACCACTTAATATGCAGACATCTATGTGCCACACCAATTTATGTTTCCAAATACCTTAAAGTGTAGCCCCATTGACAGTACATTTGAATAATCTAATCTTGAAGTGATGAGGGATGCATAGTCCTCAGAATCAAAATCTCTTTGGGGTTATTGTTTCATCCAGTCTAATTGCAGATTCAAGTGTCAAACAGGAACTGATTTACTGTATGTTATAAAGATTACTTTTTAAACTAGAAGTACAAGAAATACCACTTTTACAAATATTGAAAGCTTAGATACTGCTCCAGTATCACAGTAATGAGCAGATAGATGCCTATGTGAGGAAGTGGAAATTTTTTGTAATATGTTTATGATTCCTATATGTGCCTCAGTTTCCCTCTGTACTTTGCATTCCCACCCAGTGATGGGCAAAAGGGTTAACACTGCTCTTGGAACAGCACAGGAGATATGAAGTGTATGTGTCACTTCCTTATCTGGGTGAAATGTCTGGGTTGTTAAGGTACTGGTTGAAATTAACCCAGATCAACAGAGGGTCCAGAAAGTGAATGATCTACATTCAACAGTGAGAAGCAGTGGCAGGCGGGGGTTGTGAACTCAGGTTTGACTGCTCTCACCTGCGGTGAGAAAAGAGAGAGAGAGACGGACAGAGATGGAGTCCATTTGCACTAGCTTAGATGGTTTGGACTATGGCTAACCTTTGCCTGTCTTTGCAAACCTATGGACTTGCAGATTCTGTAGGCTGCCTGCTGTCTCTGGAAATATTCGCTGGGAGTTGAAGGGGTACAGTACACGCCTTCCATTGGAGTCTGGCGTGGCTGGATGTGCTGCAGGGAGCCAAGGAGAAAGACAGGGTTTGCAGTGCCTGAAGGCCCAGTCTTGGAGGTTAGGGACCTGCCCCTGCAGAACCATGTGGGTCCTCAGGGCCTGGCACACTGAAGGAATCACTCCCAAGGGACTGGTTACAAGCTGAGCATTCACCAGATCCTGTGGATCCATGACAGCATGCCTAGAGACTGAGAGATTGTGAATCGTACAGGAGTTATCAGAAAGACCCCGTATCTTTGATACCAGTAGATTTTTCCATGTTGTGGATTTGGATTTTCTCTGCCTATGAGAGAGAGCAGTTTAACACTCCTAGGGCATATGTAGAGTGCAATTTGGAGCTTTGTGCCAAAATGATATTAAAAATTTAACAGACAGAAAGAAAAGTAACAGAGTAGATGAGAAGCAGCAAAATGCTATGTCTGTGAAAGGAAGCAAAAAATACCCTTAGGTGAAGCAGAGAGAGGGTAGTCAGTGAAAGGGAAGAGAGAAGTGTACGGAGTGCTGGTCTGTAGTTGACAGGTAAAACAGCTCAGACAATACAATCTTAAGGTATATTATATTCTTGATTCCCTAAATATGCACACAGTAATTTTATTGAACAGGTTGAGATATATTGTATATATGTTTTATGTATAAACAGTGAGTTTAGATACTGTATGTAATAAGTGAAAGATAAGGTGCTTTTACAGACTTATTAACTGAGCAAAATAGAGGGACTATTACCTTGTTGTGACCTAAGTGATTGTGATTTAAGTATTATATTAAGAGATTTCTGTGCAACAATCATTCTAAGGACTGGTGTGAGCGTTAATGCTATAAATGTGTCACATGCGCTTGCATGCTTGCAAATGTTCATGGTCTGTTTTTAGGATGTTAATATGGTTACTTCTCTGTGATATTTTCATCCAGGGACAGCTTCCAGTATCTCCTAGTGTTGATGTTGATGAGAATGAAATTTCTTCCCATGAAGCTACGTTTCCGATTTTAGTAGACCAGTCAAATATACAAGTGGAAGGTAAACAAACATACTTTTAAAGTGATTTTTTTCTACTTTTTAACCTTCCAGGGTAACTACTAACTATGGTATGCAATCTGTTGCTTAAATCAGCCTCAGTACCAGATGATGGGAGGATAGCTATTGTAACGCCTATTTTAAAAATGTCCCCAGCAATGTTCCCTCTAATTTTTAACAGGCCGTGTGCGCAAAAAATTTCATCTGTGCCACCGCCAAAGGAAAAAAAAAAGACGGAGTGCCGCCATCGAAGCAAAAAAAAAAAAAAGCCAAAGCTGGAGTGCACGGTGTTTCTCTGTGTGTGCGGGGTTTAAGATCTATGTGCACACGCGCACAGCTTAGGGGAAACAGTGGTCCCCAGAGGTGATCCTGGCAATTACAGGCCTAACTTCCATAACATGCAAATTGTTTAGACTACAGTAAAGAATAAATTTATCAGACACAGTGATAAACACAGTGTGTTTGAGAAGAGTCAGTAGCTCTTTTGTAAAGGGAAATCATGCCTCACCAATATATTAGAATTCTTTGGCCAGTCAGTAAAGATGGACAAGGGTGATCCAGTCAATATAGTACACTTGGACATTCAGAAAGTCTTACAGACAAGGTCCCTCATGAAAGGCTCTGAAACAAACTTAGCAGTCATGTGATAAGAGGGAAGGTCCTCTCATGGCTCAGAAACTGGTAAAACGATAGGAAACAAAGGGTAGGACTAAATGGTCAGTTTTCACAATGGAGAGAGGTAAATAGTGGGGTCCCCCAAGGATCTATACTGGTACTTGTGCTGTTCAGTCTATTCATAAATGATCTGGAAAAAGAGGTGAACAGTGAGGTGGCAAAATTTAAGGACAATACAAAATTATTCACAATAGTTAAGTCCAAAACTGACTGCGAAGTTACAAAGGGGTCTCGCTAAACTGGGTGACAAAATGGCAGATGAAATTCAGTGTTGATAAATGCAAGTAAATAAATAATCCTAACTATACATACAGAATGATGGGGTCTAAATTAGTTATTACGACTCAAGAAAGAAATCTTGGATAGTTCTCTGAAAACATCTGCTCAATGTGCAGCAGCAGTCTAAAAAGCTAACAATGTTAGGAGCCATTAGGAAAGGGCTCGATAATAAGATAGAAAATATAATGTCACTATATAAATCCATGGTATACCAACACCTTGAACACTGTGTGCAATTCTGGTCACCTCATCTCAAAAAAGATACATTAGAATTAGAAAAAGTGAGAGAAGTACAACAAAAATGATTAGAGGTATGGAACAGCTTTGAGGATTGGGACTGTTCATTTTACAAAATAGATGACTAAGCAGGGATATGATAGAGGTCTATAAAATCATGAATGGTGTGGAGAAAGTGAATAGGGATGTGTTATTTACCACTTCAACTATCACAAGAATTAGGGGTCACCTGAGGAAATTGATAGGTAGCAAGTTAAAAAAAAAACATAAGGAAGTACTTCTTCAAACAATGCACAGTCAACCTGTGGAACTCATTGCCATGGGATGTTCTGAAGGCCAAAACTATAACTGGGTTCAAAAAAGAATTAGACAAGTTCATGGAAGATAGGTCCATCAATGGCTATTAGCAAAGATTGTCAGGGACGCAACTCCATGCTCTGGGTGTCCCTAAACCTCCAACTGCCAGAAGCTGGTCCTGGATGTCAGGGGATGAATCATTCAAAATTGCCCCATTGTGTTCATTCCCTCTGAAGCATCTGGCAGTGATCAGAGGTAGGATTCTGGCCTAGATGGACTGATCTGACCAGTATGGCTGTTCTTTGTCTTCAGTAAGGCCAGGATCTTTATCCAAAACTTTGCCTTCATACAAATTTGTATGATCTGAAACTACCTATTATGTGTCAGTCCTTTTATGCAGCCCTACTAAATAGCCATCCCCAAAGACTTCAGTAAAGCCTTTATTACTTTACTGTCTTCTTTATTTCTCCTATCATTAACATTTTTCTGCCCACTGAAGAGCTTTCAGTTTTAAAGCCTACTATTTCAGTGACTGTTTAGGTTATGTGACTCCTTATTTTATTTACTGATATTGAGAAATCTGTATTCCTACAACAGCAGTCTAATCAGCTCTTTAGAAAGAGCTGAGCCAGTCACCCAATTGGCAAGAAACCTGTTTCTCAGTAATAACCCTACTTAGAATATCAACTGCTGTGGACATCAGGATTCATTAAGCCATGACTGCTCTAATACTAAATCAGAATGCTATATTGAAGCAGGTGGATGTCTTTTTGTGAACTGTTCAAATCTGAAACATTTGCTTCTGAATTTTTCTGTTGTCCAGGGTCTCCTGGACAAGGTTGTACATGATGGGTGAAATCCTGGCCCCCTTGAAGTCAATGTATTACCATTGGCTTTAAAGAATCAAGAATTCACCCTAAAGTTGTAGGCATGTTAATATCAGTAACTTTTTCACACATTTCATTTAATCAATCAGGTCCTTGTGACTTGTAGGACTTGCAGTCTCCAGTGGATCCCAGGGCTTTGTTGTATTGCTGTTGCATGTGTGCTCAGTCCCACGGAAGTCAATAGGAGTCATGTGTGTTCAGCAGTAACAGGAAAGAGCCACCAGAGTTTAATTTTCTCTTGCTCCTCGTGCAGAAAAAATAAGATTTTGGTGTAAGTTTGTATGTTTTTCTGTGGGAGCAGAGTCAAAGGAGTATTCGTTTGGAGGTCAGGACTGATAACACACAAAATGTATTTTGCAGTAGTTTGTATTCCACTGCTGCTCTATGATTGAGCAAACATTAATGTCAAGAGTTTCTTTGTATCTGCATTTCTTACAAGAAAATGTATTTCTAGTTATAAAATAGATGTTGGAAGATATATGTCTAATACTGGAGTTTGTGTTTACAGTAGTATTATTTGTACATTCTCCCTATCATACATAAGGGATTCCCATAGAAGTTATATGCAGGAATCAGAGGTAAAATCTTCCCTACATTTGAAACTGAAGCAGTTTTAACTTGTATATACCAAACATGCTCTGTTTTCATTTGATATCTTTTTGTTCAATGTTCCCATTTAGCATCTTATAAAATAAGTTTTTTAGGGGGAATTTAAGTACTTAGGAAGAGAAGGGACTAACAGCACTTTCTTGAGCTAGCCATATTATTGTCAGTTGATATTATAATATTATAATGTTGATATTATAATAAAATGTCTGGATTATAATGGCAGAGGAGTTAAATTATCTAATCTGTGCACTCATTTGGGAATATTTGCTTAATGTGGCCTGCAGTAGGTTTGCATTTCCCTATAGTCTTATGATTTATGGACTTGTAAAGATTTTTGTTTTGAATTGATTCAAAGACCATCTTTTTTTTTTCCTTAACAGAAGATGAACCTCCTGTTTTGAATGTAAAGGTAAGAGTTTGGTGAAGGTATTGATTACAATGCATTTTGAAAAAAAGTGTCATCCGTGATTGATGATTAAGAATTGCTCTGATGAGAATTATTTTGTTGTCACCAGGGAGCCTTTTACAATTGACCTACAGGTTAATTGTGATAATCATTTATTTTGAAAGATCCCAAAGCACATTATATGGACGGTCTCTATATAGGGATCATTCACCCTTTAGTGAAATGCAACCACTGTTGAGGTGGAGCACAACAGCAATGCAGGATGCAGAAACACTACATAACAGATTCAGACAAGCACTGAGGAAGAAATAAGTGAAAATGCAAGGGGAATTTAGGGAGGTAGCATATAAAAACAAGAGACGCATGTAAGTGGTAAAGTTCAGAATCTGTTCCAAGCTTCAACAAGGTTAAGGGGATTTGGTGTTCCAGTTGGGCCATCCCTAATACTAACCTGAGCTATATTTTGGCCAGGACACTGGGTTTAACAATTCCTACTCTTGTGGAAAGTAATGTAGGCTCAATGTCCCATAATTACCTTGCTGGGACATTGGTTTACTACCAGTGGAGGAAGTGAGTGCCCCATCAAACCTCCAGTGTTATAATTTCTTCTTTGGGTGCTTGTCTGTATATATTCCACCCCGTGCACTTGAGATTGGATTCATTTAGCCAGCAGTTTCGTTGGCAGTTACGATTGTGCTTTGAGTGTCCACATGTCTCCAGCTGAGTGCGCAAAAGATGGGGCAACCCCAGCCACCTTTCAGTCCCTTCTCACCACCACTGGCTATACAAGTCAGAACTGGCAGGGTCCGAGTTTCTTCATTCACTGTGCTGACTATTCTTTGTTATGTAAACAGTAAATATGGGTACTTAGCAGTTAATCAGTCGTTAGTGCTACACAGTAATTCACTCCTTTGTTTACCTGTGAGTTAGGCCCTGTTGCGGGGTACATCATTATGACTGAACACAAATCTCCAGGTTTTAAAAATTGTCCTTCATATTAGGCTGAAATGCCTCTCAATGATGAGCACACCATTTGTTGATTGTGTCTGGGTGAGAGGCACATTGCAAAAAGATGTGCTCTCTGTAAATTATTTTCTAAAAGAACCCAAAGAGCTAGGAAATCTTATCTGAAAATGCTCCTGCTGAAAAGGTCAGTGCATCCTGCGGAAGTGTCAGGAGTAAGGTCCTGCAGCAGTGTCTTCCGTCAGTCTACCAGGTCAGCCAGGCTGCCTGATGGACATTCCTGCTTGATTGACTGAGGAACCTAGCAAGCCGGTTCTTAAGCCAGCAGCAGTTCTCTGGCTGTTGAACGCACATGTCTGTGGATTCTCTGCCTCCCTCTGCTTACCTCATTCCAAGACCTGCTCCTGCTCTGCTCCTCCACTTCTTGAGCCTAGACCTTGCCATGCTCCCAACCTCACTTCAGCCTAGACCTGCAGTGACATTCCCCAGGGTACAATCTGGACTGCTGAATAGCTGCATCTCCTGAGTTCTCCAACCTGGGATATATTTTACACTGCTTTATTGGTGAACAGCCACCCCTGGCCAGTTAACACACAGCCTCCAGCGTGTAACTAGCTCCCAGCTGCACAGTATTAAGTGTTACTGGCTAGCCACTCATGAATTACACTGCAGAAGAAGAGCAGCAGATTCTCTAGTCTCAGATTTTCCACCAGAAATGTGCATCTTGTGTTGTCCGGCACCTTACTGAACAATGCAAGCTCATATAAAGTCCATCATGTCATCAACAGAAAATGATATGCACCAGCTGTTATCCCAAATTGAGTTTCCCAATCTGAACACACTGGTTTGATAAAACAGTGAAACACGTTTATTAAGTACAGAAAGAAAAGAAAGATTTTAAGTGACTACAAGTAATGAAGTACAAAAGTCAGGATTGCTTACAACAGAAATAAAAGATAAAATGTGAGCTAAATGCCTAACTTAACAAGCTAAGTACATTTAAAAGCAAAAAGATTTCTCTTACCATAAGCTTACAACAGTCTTTACTGGCTGAAAAGCCTCCCAGCCAGGACTCCCCCTCCCCCAAGTTCAGTTCTTTGAGCGTCGTTGATGTCACGAGCAGAGATGGAGGAGAGAGGTTAAGCATTTTTCTCCCCTCTTTAGAATTCAGTTTGTTGTGCTACAAACATCCTAGCTGAGTCCTGGTGACAAACAGTGCCTTGTGGATGTGAGGTTCGAACCATTATTCTGAGGAAATTCAAATTTCTTGTTCATGCCTTCCCCCACCAGAGAATTGTTGCATAACTAAGTGATAGCCCACTTGACTTTGTTGATACCTGTCTGGGGGTGCCAGTCTTTGTCTTTAAAGAATTGGTTTGGGCCTGCCTTTTGAACTCTGGAATGTGTTATAGCAATGTTATACAGTAGAAACTTATAACTTTACATACAATATTGATACACATGTTTAACCAGGACAATAACATGCAGCGGATGATGAATTTTTAAATGATGCCTCAGAAGGCATACTTTGTACAAAATTTATCATAGTCTTGTAAAAGTTGTGAACTTAATGGTATAGACTGTCACCTGCCCAGTACCCAGCCTTGTTCCAGTCTTGTCACTGCCTTGGAACCCACCCTGCTCCTGCCTTCCCTGACTCCAGCTAATCTGGTTCTGACCCTCAGCCCTAGTTCTGTCTCAACTCTTGGCTCTGGCATTTGAACTCTGGACTTTGGTTCTGACCTCCAGCTCCGATTCCTGGCTCTGACTCTACTTTGACCTTGGGCTGTGGCATTTGGATTCCAACCACTAGGCCTGGCCACTTGCGACCTCTTCCCGATAGGCAGCAGCTTCTGAGCACTCGTCATTTAAAAGTACTCCCATTGTGTCCTTAATTTGTGAAGTCAAAGTAAATGCTTCTAAAAAGCCATTCTCCTTGTCTGGTAAAATCTCAAGGGTTCAGAGGAGAAAGGAGTACCAAGACCACACAAAAAATAGATCTTGCTCTTCTTCACCAGGTCCTTCCTCAGGGAGCCATAAATCCTCTTGAACCTCAGGGGAAAAGGTAGCACAAAGCCCCAGAAGGGTTGCTCTGGCCCCTGGTAAGGCACGAGTCACCGTGCCTCAAGACCAGCTCCCTTGATACCACTTACATTGTCCAGTATCATCCTCCAGGTACTGAGGCCCCTGGTACCATGTCTCTGGTACTGACGCCATCTACTCACCTGTCTTCATGTTTGGTGCAACAGATTTGGTACCAAAATTATATATAGCCTCAAAAGACTTACTGGTCGTTTTGGTACTGGGATCCCCACTGTTGCAGTGCTGAAGCTTCCTCCTTTGGCATCGACTGCTGCTCCAGTATGAGAAATGAGGACATCAATGGTACTGACCAGAGCATCATCTGAAAGTGCTTTCAGCACACCAGCTGATACAGCCTCTCCTCATAGGGAGGACTATTCATTCTCCTCAGGTACTGAGGGCATTAGAGAGTCTTCTCTGGTTTGTTCCCTAAGATCCAGATATTCAGGGCAATTTACACCTGAGAGGGAATGATGGGATGAATTTTATTACTCTAGGCATTGAAGCTCAAAGAGGCTCAAAGTACATGCTGGTATCATTGCCCTTGGCCGTAGCCCTTACTGCCTATCAATAGCCTTGGACTTATTGGGCTCTGTGAAGGATTCACTATGCTAGAAGACCAGTGTCTGCTTCTCAAATCAGGACTAGTTCCCTTTCTCCACTGCACAAGGCGGCTTTACAGCCAGCTCAGTCTGTTCCTGCATCAACTGAACAGGCTAATGGTTCAGATGAAGAGAGTCTTAGTCAGAGGACCATCTTTCACCAGCTCATATGTCCCCATCATTCCTGGATGAGGCTGTACTTGTTGAGTTATCTTTGTCAATGAGTATAGCCTCAACAGATGACAAGATGTTCCAAGACTTGTTAATCAGAATGGCTAACATGCTGGAGCTTCCAGTTGAGGTAGTTCAGGAAAAAAAAAATCACACAAGCTTCTGCTCATCTTGCACACCTCGGTACCTGGACATCTTGCAATACCCATCAGTTAGGGACTTTCAGAGCCAGCTAAATTGCTCTAGCAGACAGCTGTCTCTCTGGTACCAATATTGATGAGAGCAGACCATCACTACCAGGTTTCTTCCTAGGATTTTGGGCATATCCCACACCAGGTTCAATAGTGGTTACTGCATCAAATGAGAGATCACGTTGAAATAACACCAAAAGACAAGGAAAGCCCCCCAAAACAATTTATTCTGATGGAAAAATTACTTCACATCATGCCTCCAAATGAGAATCACCAAGTACCAAGACCTTTTGGTTAAATATGATTAACTGAAGTGGGATTCAATGGTTAAATTTGCCAAAAGCCTTCGTCAAGACAATAAGGAAGATTTTAAGTTGCTCTTCACTGAAGGTCAGCTTGCAACATGCATATGCCTCCAAGCACTGCTTTGTGCTTCAGAGGGCGATCTCAAGTGTTACGAAGAGATCCTCAAAGAATTTCAAGTAGCAATTGAGGCTCTTGCATTTAGCACTCTTCAGTGCTAAAACAGTTGAGGCCTTACACTGAAGGACTTGCAAAAGTACATCAATCCTCAGCCACAGCATTTACTCCCGATATAGGCACCTAGAAAGTGTCAAAAATTTCTGAGAAGGAAGTAATCTGGATCCACCACAATATCTGCTTATTAGTCTCTCTCATGATCCAGGCAGCAGATTTGACTTCTTGTTTGGGAGTGGTATACAAATTCTTTTTGATCTTCCAATTATATCCCCTCCATACGGGAGTTACTTGTTTCATTGTGGGGTGTGGAACACTGTCATTAAAGCCTACTGAGTTCTGGAAATCTTGGCTGTTCCATTCAGTTCCAGACCAAGGGTGCTGGAGCCCTCCCAAAAGATGTTAGTGATAGATGTCTCCACACTAGGATAAGAAACCCATTTGGGCAATCTTCAAACACAGTATACTTGGACTTCTGGGGAAACATGACTCCACATAAATGTCTTTGAGCTAAAAGCCATTTATTGGGCATGCACAGCTTTCTTCCTGCTTCTGAAAGGACTGATAATTCAAATCATGATGGACATTCCATGTTTTATATAACAAGCAAAGGGGAGCAAGATTCATTCCCCTATGTAAGGCAGCTGTATATCTATAGAACTTTTGTATCCACCATAGCAGTACATTTGTCAGGATTACAGAACATAATGACAGATCACCTCAGCACACAATTTTCAAGTGATCACAAGAGGTCAGTAACAACATAATCCAAGACATTTCTAAAGTGGGGTTATCACACCATATACCTCTTTGCCAACAAAGAAAACAAGAAACATAAAAAGCTCTCCTCCAGAGAGGAAATAATTAGGGATTCCTATCTGATGCATTCGTGATAACATGGCCCCTGGACTTTGTCACAGTTTCAGGGCAACTGTACCGATATTCCCCCTTGTGATCCACCAAGGGCACGCATTTTAGGCATTGGCTCTCATGGGCAGAGACTTGTGTCTCACTCCTTCCTGACCAGGAGTGTTAAGGCTGCACAGATCCATGCCTTACAATGTGATAGCCCGAGCAAGCAGACTGCCTAAAAAGCCAGCACCTGTGCTTTGCTTTCTCTCTGAGGAAGCTATGACCATTATATTGCCTGCAGTTGTAAGTTACCATACAGCTCCTTCTAAGCAAGCACATTTATTCTTAAGGTAAATGCATTACAGAGAAAATATGTTGAAAACAGTAAAACAACCTAAAAAGCTTACCTGAGGTCATCCCAACCTCAAGTTCTGGTAGGTGCCAGTCCTTCAAAACCGACAGCTAGGTTTTCCCAGGGTTACAGGTTCATCTGTCTTAGAACCAGAACAACAACTGGCCTGATCGGCCGTTTCTCTATGTAGCTCAGGTCTTTGATCTTGGCCTTTTATATTAGGTAATCACCAGACAATGGTGTTCTCTTCAGGGCGTAGTTACAAAAGGCTGGGTTTTTGCATAATCATGGTTGGGGAATTTGCATTAACTTTTCCCTAGGGATTCCTTAGGAAATCCACATAATTGTCCCAAAAGTTCATACCTGTGTGGTACGTTTTCAGTATAGTCTTTTGAACTCCCAGGTTCCACATCTCTTCACATTTTCCCCCTTAAAGAGGTTACGTACAATCCTGTCCCACAATAAAACAAACTTAATACAATAAGGTCTTTCAAGAAATTGCCATATCTTTCACAGGTCTGATGTACACTTATCCTCCCGTTCCATTAATCCTGAGGGTTCTCAGAAAGCCTAGGCAGGACTCAGCCAAAATGATCATGGTAGCTCCAGCATGGCTGACAATTCTGGTACTGGGACCTAAACAATCTCCCCATCCAAATTCTGATACGGTTGCCTCTTCAGGCAGACATAATATTGCAGAGATGCAGTCAAATCTTCCATCCCATTCTACCTACTCTGTACCTCACAGTATGGATGCTGTCTGGCTGATCTCTGTGGAAAGATACAGTTCATCTGAAGTACAAAGTATCCTAATCCATAACAGAAGACTCAACGAGGTGTGCTTATGCAGCTAAATGGAAGAAATTCACTGTCCAGGTGCAATAACGGCAGTATCCCCATCCTTGTCACAGATACCAAACATACTGGACTACCTTCTCTCTTTAAGGAACTCTGGACTGTCTGTGAATTCCCTGAGGATCACCTAGCAGCCATCTCACTAGCAGCAGTTTTTCACTCTCCAATTCAGGGGTATTTCATATTTTCACACCCTACGCTGGCTAGATGTTTGAAAGGCTTTATGTGGGTATGTCCCTGTCAAGGTTCCTTCCCCACTCTGAACTCTAGGGTACAGATGTGGGGACCTGCATGAAAAACCCCCTAAGCTTATTTTTACCAGCTTAGGTTAAAACTTCCCCCAGGTACAAACTATTTTACCTTTTGCCCTTGGACTTTATTGCTGCCACCACCAAGCGTCTAACAAATATATAACAGGGAAAGAGCCCGCTTGGAAACGTCTTTTCCCCCCAAATCCTCCCAAACCCTACACGCCCTTTCCTGGGGAAGGCTTGATAAAAATCCTCACCAATTTGCATAGGTGAACACAGACCCAAACCCTTGGATCTTAACAATGAAAAAGCAATCAGATTCTTAAAAGAAGAATTTTAATTGAAGAAAAAGTAAAAGAATCACCTCTGTAAAATCAGGATGGTAAATACCTTACAGGGCAATCAGATTCAAAACATAGAGAATCCCTCTAGGCAAAACCTTAAGTTACAAAAGGATATAAAAACAGGAATATACATTCCATTCAGCACAACTTATTTTATCAGCCATTGAAACAAAACAGAATCTAATGCATATCTAGCTAGATTACTTACTAAGTTCTAAGACTCCATTCCTTTTCTGTTCCTGGCAAAAGCATCACACAGAGAGAACCTTTTTCTCCCCCCCTCCAGCTTTGAAGTTATCTTGTCTCCTCATTGGTCATTTTGGTCAGGTGCTAGCGAGGTTATCCTAGCTTCTTAACCCTTTACAGGTGAAAGAGTTTTTCCTCTGGCCAGGAGGGATTTAAAGGTGTTTACCCTTCCCTTTATATTTATAAAAAGAAAAGGAGTACTTGTGGCACCTTAGAGACTAACCAATTTATTTGAGCATGAGCTTTCGTGAGCCACAGCTCACTTCAAGCTCATGCTCAAATAAATTGGTTAGTCTCTAAGGTGCCACAAGTACTCCTTTTCTTTTTGCGAATACAGACTAACACGGCTGTTCCTCTGAAACCTGTCTTTATATTTATGACAGTCCCCTAGTCATTGAGGCTCACCCTCCTTGGGATCTAAATATTGTACTAATGGGGTTAATAGGCTCACCTGTAGACCCATTGGCAACATGTTCCCTGTTTTACCTTTCCATTAAAACAGCTTTCTGGTAGCAGTAACATTGACCAGAAAGATAGAGGAGATACAGGCAGTCATGGCAGGACCCCCCGTGTGATGGGTTACCTCCCACTCCAGGGTGCCACCTGATGTACTGGAGTCCAAGTGAGCCCGCCTGTTCCACCAGTCTGGGCTCCCTCATCCTGTCCTGCTGTGCCAGGCCCTCAAGCCTTGTGTAGCACACACACAGGTAGGGACACACCCTATAAACCCAGGATTGTAGTGTCTTGCGCTGCACAGAAAACTGGCATTTCTTTCACAGGCCAGACACCTTTTCCAGCTCGGGCTCAGCTCTTCTCTCATCTCCCCCTGCCCTTGTTTTTCAGATGTTCTCAGCAGTCATCCTGGGCAGGGATTCAGTGAAGAATGAGCTCTGATTAACTCACTTCCCTGCCTTAAATAGAATTTACATATGGCGGGAATCCTTTGTTTCCCAGTTTGGTCCCCACCACCTATTAGTGGAAAAATACTAGTGGGCCAAGATGGGATCCAGTACCAGGTGACATTGTTGCCGGCACCCAGTGCCAAGAGGCTAAACAACAGCTGAAGTTGGTTCGTTACCCGGTGTGCTACACCCAATAATCACAACGGGGTGGAGAAGCAGAAAAGTTGATTTGAAGCTTCAAATAGGTACAGGGAGATTTGAATCTCAAATCCTGTACACAGAGCAGGAAGTTACACAGGCTTTTATACATCCTTTTTCCCAGCATACTTATCCAATAGCAAGCTGCCCCAAGTATCCATATAGCCAGCCAATCCAGTTCCCAGCTAGTTCCCTGGTTCTCTGTATCATTTATTAAACTATACATAAAGCTGCTTTATTCAGCATTGTTCTTCCATATCTGCCCTGTGTGGCCTTGCTTAGTTTCAGGCAGTCTGACTCTGCAACATATTGTTGCAGATTCTCAGCATAACTGCTGTGTGTGCCTCCAGGCGGGGGGGGCCAAGGACACTTGGGCCTAGTATGCAGAGCTGCTGCGAGTGCCTCCAGGCGGGAGGGGGGGCCAAGGACACCTGGGCGATCGCATGATCCTTCAGTGACAAAGCAGTATCCCAGGAAGCTTCTCAGGAAGGTGGGAGATTAGCACCTTCAAAGTCCTATTGTTCTCTCTAATGGCCCATTGACTAACCAGCCAGACTGATTGCATTTTGTCTGGTGGGCATTCCCCAGGTGCAGATATTTTTGTAATTGAAACATAGTCCATATTCCTAACTTCAGATACAGAAATTATACTTTTATACAAATAGGATAATCATACTCAGTAAATCATAATCTTTCTAGTTGTACCGCACGTGACCAACCTTGCACAGAACACATCTTAGTTATGCCATATTCATATCAGAATATCTCTGAAGAATATGGGGCATAGGGTCACACCACATATACAATTTTTCATAAAGAGAGGGTGTCATTGAAACATCAACTGCAGTGATTCCTGACTGTAACTTGAATCTAGTCATCCATCTACATATTTTTCCCTTAAAACTACATTCAGATAAAAGGTGAGGTGTAGCTTTTCACCATAGATGGTCTTAGAGCCCTTACTTTCTATATAGATAGAACTAAGTCACTGAGACTATCCGCAAGATTATTCATAGTTTATGGATACAGGGCTAAAAGACAGGTCATTTCAACACAGTTTCTGACTGGGTTTCTGCTTGTATCTAGCTGTATTATGAATTAGCAAGATAGATCCATCTAGGAGACTAACAGCTCACCCTACTGGGGCACGATAGAGTGAGCACTACTACTGGAGCACCCTCCTGTGAGGAACGCTCCCATATTGGAGATAGGTAGGGCAGCTATTTGCAGTGCAGTACATATCTTCACTGAGCATTATCCTGTAGTGGAGGTATCAGGATCTGATGCTAATTTTAGTGGAGCAGTCTTACAACTGCTATTTAGGAAGACTCCTAGCACTCACCTTAAGTGATCTAGGTCACTGCTTCTGAGTTACCAACTGTAATATATAAGGACAAGCACTGAAAGAAAAGAAAATGTTTACTTACTTGCAGTAGGTGTGATTCTTTAACATGTATTGTCCATGTATATTCCACGACCCATCTCTCTTCCCCGCTAGTATGAAGTCTGATAACACCTTGATTCTGTATTGGCAAAGGAACTGAGAGGCTGTTGGGATTGCCCCTTTCTTTATGTCCTTAATAGGAGGCATGAGGACTCTCAGGTCAGCCCCCAAAAGACTGCTGGCCAAAAGAATCCAAACTCAAGTGCATTGGGTGCATGCACACCCACCAGTGAAATATATATGGACAACAAATCCAGAAGAAACACAGCTACTGTAAGGTAAGTAACTGTTATTCCTGCAGAATCTACAGGCAGTCTCATGATCCAGCCCTACTCTGCTTTGCTTCACAGGATCACAGCATGACTTAGGGAGGCTCTTGTACCTTCACCAGCACTTTGTTGAGTAAGGGAAGCAAATTCAGATTTTTTTAGCTTCCTTCTCTTCCCTGTATAGGAGTTCTCCACTCAGAGTACACTCAAACCTATTTATAGTAGCCACCAGAAGACTCTAGATGTTGTCTGCCATAGGACAAAAAATCCAACAACTGTATGCCCTGACACTGCACTTTCATTTATACACTTTTAAGTATTATACTGATATTTAGATGAGTAAAGAAACCATTATTCTCTGTCAACAATTAAAAAGTTTAACATATTTAATCTTCCTTTTCATCTGAAAAATATCCCTAGTTTGGAAGCAGTTTTCATTTCTGATTGCCTTAGCAAATTGACTATAATGCAATTTACACAGTTGGAAAGATCTGTGGGTGGCCAGAAATGAGTGAAACAGGTGGCTGCTTACTACTTTGTGAGGTATTATGAAGGAGGTGGGAACTCTCACAGATTTCAAAAAAAAAGCCCTTGAGGAATTCCACCATGATTTCAACAATTTCCATCCCACCATCAGCCTCAGCCTGGACCAGTCTACACAAGAGATCCACTTCCTGGACACTACAGTGCTAATAAGCAATGGTCACATAAGCACCACCCTATACCGGAAACCTACTGACAGCTATACTTACCTACATGCCTCCAGCTTTGATCCAGACCACACCACACGATCCATTGTCTACAGCCAAGATCTACGATACAACCGCATTTGCTCCAACCCCTCAGACAGAGACAAACACCTACAAGATCTCTATCAAGCGTTCTTAAAACTACAGTACCCAGCTGCCGAAGTGAAGAAACAGATTGACAGAGCCAGAAGAGTACCCAGAAGTCACCTGTTACAGGACAGGCCCAACAAAGAAAGTAACAGAACACCACTAGCCTTCACCTCCAGCCCCCAAATAAAACCTCCCCAGCGCATCATCAAGGATCTACAACCTATCCTGAAGGACGATCCCTCACTCTCATAGATCTTGGGACAGGCCAGTCCTCGCTTACAGACAGCCCCCCAACCTGAAGCAAATACTCACCAACAACCACACACCACACAACAAAAATACTAACCCAGGAACCTATCCTTGCAGCAAAGCCCGTTGCCAATGCTGTCCACATATCTATTCCGGGGACACCATCATAGGGCCTAATCGCATCAGTCACACTATCAGAGGTTCGTTCACCTGCACATCTACCAATGTGATATATGCCATCATGTGCCAGCGATGCCTCTCTGCCATGTACATTGGCCAGACTGGACAGTCTCTATGCAAAAGAATAAATGGACACAAATCAGATGTCAAGAATTATAACATTCAAAAACCGGTTAGAGAACACTTCAACCTCCCTGGACACTCGATTACAGACCTAAAAGTCGCAATTATTCAACAAGAAAACCTTCAAAACCAGACTCCAATGAGAAACAGCAGAACTGGAATTAATCTGCAAACTGGACACCATTAAATCAGGCTTGAATAAAGACTGGGAGTGGATGAGTCATTACACTAACTAAAAATTATTTCCCCATGCTAATTTTCCCCCATACTGTTACTCACACCTTCTTGTCAACTGTTTGAAATGGGCCATCTTAATTATCACTACAGAAGTTTTTTCTCTCCTGCTGATAATAGCCCACCTTATTTGTTTGGTCTCATTAGAGCTGGTATGGGAACCCTCATTTTTTCATGTTCTCTGTATAGATCTATCTGTTTATCTTCCTGCTGTATTTTCCACTACACACGTCTGATGAAGTGGCCTTCAGCCCACAAAAGCTTATGCTCAAATAAATTTGTTAGTCTCTAAGATGTCACAAGTACTCCTCGTTCTTTCTGCTAATACTTAGTTTTACAAATAGGTAGACTGATGCACAGAGGTATTAAACTGACTTGCAGCAGGGGTAATGGAGGCAGTGACAGAGGCTGTCTCTATCTAAAAGACCACACTTCTCCCTTATACTTATGGTTTCTTTTGTCATTGGTTTAATATGACAAAATATTCATTACATACAAAGAGACTAAGGGCTACAAAATTATAATGATAAAACTTGGATCTTAAATGTTTGGTAAATAATGTAATTTCTGTATTGATGGTGAGGTTGTTAAAATAGAAAAGGATGACTGTTACAGCAAATTATCTCACATTATTTTGTTTATTTGCTAGGAGCAAAAACTGGCAGTTGAAAATCCACTAAGCGAAAAGCCTCCACCATCCCCAGGTACTACTGTGTGTTGAACATAATCCCTAAAGTGAGGGGTTTAGAATAAAGTACATTAATACATTTTTTCTGCTGTTACACAAAAAGCAAAAGTTATATATTTGAGGTACAAGAGATAGAATACTCAGTGACATACAAAAGCAGTAACTCCAGGCTTTTTCTTCATGTGAATTATTTATATTTGTTTTTATTTTCCAAATATGAATAATGTGAATGAATTTTGGCTGAATATGATTAATTTAGGGAAAGATCATAGGCACTGAAGATGATTTCTTTTCATAGCATGTTTGCTAATAAATTAAAGGTTAGTGTTGTAGCCATGTCGGTCCCAGGTAGGAGAGAGACAAGGTGGGTGACGTAATACCTCTTTTTGGACAAACTTCTGTTGGTGAGAGAGACAAATTGTGAAAAGCTCTGTGTAGCTTGAAAGAGTGATCACTCTATATCTGATCCATCAGTCCTCATCCTCAAAGGAAACCTGCATGACACTTTCAAAAGATGAGACTAGGAGCTTGAATTCAAAACTTTGCTAGGCACTAAAAAATCATGTATTAATAAAGACACTATATTTATGGTTTATTACAATAATCTGTAACCCCTCCTTTTGGCCTATGACTCCAAAGGCGTTAACATGCCACTTCACCTTGAATGGTGTCTTAAATTCTGTGTTAACTACTTATGCTAAACGATCCGTTTGATCCTGTATTTAGGTGTGACACTCTTAATACCTTTCTCAAACATAAAGAAAAGCTTTGTGTAGCTCGAAAGCTTGTCTATCTCACCAGCAGAAGTTAGTCCAATAAAATATGTTACCTCACCCCCATTATCGCTCTAATAAATTAAAGAGTCATCGTAGGTGTCAGGATAAAGCATGATATTTGCCAGACTTCCCAGTGGGAGGTCAGGAACAGAAATAGCTGTTAACAGAATATAAAGCCAATAGAGAAATATGGAGAAAGGAACTTGGAATTAAAGAAATTTCTAATACCTAAGCATCGTTATTTACCTCATGAGTCTTGGGAATCTTCATCTTTGTGACATGCTCTAGGAGATCTGAATGAAAGGCAATACTGTAACATTTATCCTTCACCTTCTCTCTAGTCACCTAAGTTTTGTGTACACTAGAGAATTTTACCAGTGTACTTGCACCAATGTGATTGAAGTGATGTAAATTACAGTAATGCAGTACATCCACACATGGCATTGCCTTCTGCTATTGCAGAGTCTATGGATTGTTGCATCTAACCAGCAATTCCAGGCACAGCTCCCTGGATCTCCTAAGGAGGTGTATAATGTCTATGGTATATTTACACATGTTCAAATTTATTATTTTTCTTTTGTTTCCTTTGAAAGGTTTTTCCTATATAAAAAGCTTCTATGCCCTCACACTTGCATATGCCATATGAGAAGGTTAACAACTCCCAACACACCCAATACCAGATAAACTGGCTGTAGTATAAACAAGCCTCTTGTGTTTTATTACAACAGTGGTCACCCAACCATAGATCGCGATCGACTGGTTGATCCTGGAGACTCTCACAATTGACGGCAACCTCCGGGCACTTAAAGTCTGGCTGCGCAGTGGGGCTGCTGCTAAGGCAGGCTCCCTGCCTGCCCCGGCCCCACGCCACTCCCAGAAGTGGCCAGCACACCCCTGTGACCCCTGGGGGGGTGGGAGGAGCAGGGGTCTCTGTGCGATGCTCCTGCCTGCAAGCACCACCCCCTACAGCTCCCATTGGCCAGGAACTGGGAACTGTAGCCAATGGGAGCTGTGGGGGTGGTGCCTGTAGAGAGGGGCAGCGCGCGGAGCTACGTGCCCCCCCCCGGGCCGCAGAAGCACATTGCCTACTTCCGAGAGTGGTGTGGGGCTGGGGCAGGCAGGGAGCCTGCCTTAGCCCCATTGCACTGCCGACTAGGAGCTGCTCGAGGTAAGTGCCACGTGGTGGGAGTCTGCACCCCAACCCCCAGCCCTGAGCCTCCTCCTGGAGCTAGCACCCCATACTCCCTTCTGCACCCTGAACCCCCTCCTGTACCCCAGCCCTGACCCCTTCCCAGAGCCAGCACCATGTACCTCCTCCTGCACCCCAACACTGTGCTCCAGCCTGGAGCATCCTTGTGCACCCAAACTGCCTCCCAGAGCCAGCACCCCATACCCCCTCCTGCACCCCAACACTCTGCCTCAGCCTGAGGCCCCCTCCTGCACCTAAACTCCCTCCCAGAGCTTGCACACCTCACCCCCCCCCCCCGCACCCCAACCCTCTTCCCCAGGCTTAGCCTGGAGCCCTCTCCCACACTCTGAACCCCTCGATCCCAGCCTAGAGCCCGCACCCCCTCCCAAACCTCTGCCCTAGCCTGATGAAAGTGAGTGAAGGTGGGGGAGAGAGAGTGGGGTAGATCCTGGATTGCATTTATATTCTAAAAGTGATCTTGAGTAAAAAGTTTGGAGACCACTATATTATAGCTATCTGTTATATAAACAGATATAGATAAGTATAACTAACTCCAGGTTTCCCAAGCAGCTCTTGGAGTGGATATATACTCCTGCAGCCCCCTTCTACAATTGGCCTAAGCAGAGCTGGATTCAGGCATAGGCACTATAGGCCACAGCCTCTTATAGCTAGGGCTCCAACTCCTAGAGTCCATTGATGAGGATAGAATCTCAACTTTCATTTTAAAAAAAGCAAGTTTTCTACAAAGATACAAAGAAAAGTTTGAAAACATGATCAAAGTATAACTCATGCAGTGATGTCTGCCTGATTCTGCAGACAGCCTGAAACTGTAGCTCTGCAAGGTGTGAACGACCTCATGCTTTCCAAGAATGTGTTAACTCAAAGACCAACTGTTTGCCGGGACAGGGGAGAGAGCCTCCAACACCATCCCAACAGAAGACTCTGTGTGTGGCAGGAGGAGAAGAGTGCAGCAGGTTTGGCCTGCTTACCCCAGCAAGGGGTGGAGGGAAGGGAAGCCTTGTACTACTCTTGCTGCTCTCTGTGGGAGGGAGATCTTCAGTGGGGTCAATGGTAACTGGAAGCACTGGAGCAGAGGTGATGGTCCTTTTATGCAACTCCCTTCCCCACTCCATAGTTTTTTCTTCTTCTTTGCCCCACAGGCCCATCAGTGCAATGATTTGATTTGTGTCCTACAGAGCCTTTTCTTAAAATAATTTAACCTGGATTTGTGTACTCTTATTCTACCATCTGTAGATACTTATTTTTCAGTAATATAATGCTAGTAATTTGTGAAAAGATTGATATTCTTTTCCCCTGTCTTGGAGCTAATAATGTAGAAAAGTCTGAATACCATGTGAATACTGTGTTCTATAACATGTTTTCTCTGTCATCTGTAGATGTATTTGTTCGGGCAAGACAAGGACGGATGGATACACCTAAAGAGAAGTTCCAAGAATTAAAACAAGAAAATTGGTGTCTAATCAATGCAAATCAGACTATAGCCCTACAACTTGAGGAACTAAAACAACAAATAAAGGAACTACAGTTAAAACTTAAGACACTGGAAAAAGAAAATAAAAAACTTAGAAAAGGTGTAGAGAGTTCACATAAGGAAGGTAGGATACAACTTTAGAGTACCTTTTCTTTATTTAAGGAGAACTATATCTTGCTTTATTTTCTAACTCACTTGAAACCTATCCCCTTAGTAACTGAATCTCCACAAGGGGGTGATCTAAATAGATATCCAGACAGAAATTCTCCAAGGGTAACAACATAATCAGCTCTGTTCTTTAAATAGCTTATGGAGTGCTAAATAAGTCTTAGTCATAATTAGTCTAATAAAGCTGCAGGTGAATTTGATGTCTCAGAGTCCCACAAGAACTTTAATGCTGGAGTGGCACCTTGGAAGTCCCTTAGCAGTGCATCAGAAGACATTAAGAAAGTCTTTTTTGAGTCCCTTGCACCTTTTTACCCCACTGAATGGTGGGGTTTTTTTTTGTTTTTAAGTGTGTGAGAAATTCATTACAGTTGAGAATCTTTGCATCCCAAAGCAATATGGTAGCTCTACTACTTGAGCTAAAGGAGAATCTGCGATAATTGAAAGCTGTATTAGTGCTTTATATCTGTTTGCAGGCCTTTGGCCATTGAAGGAAAAGGTCAACAGAATATTTTGCTAAGTAAAATTAAGTCTATTACAATTTAGTTCCACTAGCAGTCCCTCTCCCTTGTAACTTTAAATTAAATAAATCATATCAGCACCTTGACAGTCCAGGTATTGGTTATTCAGCACTTTGGCCCAATTTTACTCTCATTGCAATCAGGAGTAAAATTCCAATTTAGTGGGATGGGAGCAAGATTCGACTCTTCTGCAGTGCTTTGCATGTTTCTTAAACACAATCTATTGAAATTTTAATACTGATTTTGCAGTGTGTGGTACAAAAGAAGTTCTCCATCAGTAGAAAAACAGCATGTTTTCATTTTCTTTGTAGTCTTTTTGGAGCATAGGACTCCACTGAAATAAAGTCTCCTTTTGGGTAAGAGAAGGCATTCACTTCCATTACTTGAAACTAATGAAGCCATCCTCCACTATTTTTTGAAACAGGCACTGTATATCTTTTTGTTCAACATCCATGTCATCTTAGCATACAAGATACAGAAATATCGTTTGGAAATGTTTACATAGAATGCAGAAGTCAAAACACACATTTATCATGCAATAATAGTTTAATATTCATACATATAATAGTTTTAATATCAAACAGTTTAAATAACTTAATTTATAATGTTTTTATGTGACCCTTAACTAACTAGTTATTACTCCACAGAACACATGAAATGGATCGTCCGTTTGTTTTTTCTAACTCAGAGTTTAATAATTTTTGTGTGGTTTCGTAATGTGTCAATAGAAGTTATTTATCCTGTAATGTCTCCATTCCTGATTAAGAAATTTTGACAGCTAAGTTAATGTGCAGGTGTCATGTGTTTGTCAGACTGTTGTGATTTGCTTTTTTTTTTTTTTTTAAATGTAGAGGAAGTTGCAGAATTGCTTTCATTGAGACAACAAGCCCAGGAACTAGTAGATGAAAATGATGGTTTGAAAATGACTGTCCATCGTTTGAATGTGGAATTGAGTCGCTATCAAACCAAATTCAGACCGTTGTCCCAAGATGAGGTAATATTCCTGGTTACTGGTGCTTGTAAAGAAATGTTTGGGGGTTTTGGTAGATTTTAAAGATCTGCATGCCTATAGATTGCTTTAGTATCTAGGCAGCTAGCTGATATATCAATGTATATTTCATGTTTTAAGTTGTTTCTAGAAAAATAAGAGATGATGTGACGATAGGACATTTATCTGACATTACTGTAATCAGAAATAGTGTATTATATATCTACTTCATTTGTTGTATCATTTCAGAAACTGTATAGTATGCAGCCATCACTTAGGTACCGGGGATTACTTTCCCCAATACATTGTACAATTCATGGAAAAAGGGGAACAATGCATTTTTATTTTTAGTATCTCCAATCTGTAATGTAGGAAGTGTATAAATCAGTTACTGAAAGCCTGATCCCACAAAACCTTGTGTGAATACTCCTTAAACATATAAGTAGACCAATTGATGTCAGACATTTGGCCCCAATACTGCCATCAGATCCATGCCAGCAGCCCCTTGTGTAGTGCTTTACTGGCTTCATTTGGACTCAGCACAGGTGTAAGGATCTGCCTGCACAGATCAGATTGCAGGATAGGGGGGGCTTAATTAGTAATGATGAGTGTCACCAAGTTACCTACTGCAGGAAGAACAGATTTAAAAAAATCTGTTGAATTTTTGGCAAGGCCAGAGCCTGAGCAGCTGGAGAGAAATTTCACAGGAAGCCAAGACTAAGCAAAACATGTTTTTTCTTTTATTTCTAGTTTATTTCTAGGCTTCAATTCAAACACTGTTTCTTTCATCCATCTTAATAATTTGTAAACTCCAGACAGACAGTATAAAACCAAACCAAACACTATGCCTCTCTTCCCTTCTCCTCCCAGACCTTCAGGCATTAGAGAGCTCAAGATCGCCTCTGAGACTTAGGAGGATTTTGCTCCCTTCCTCCCTCTTAAGACCTAGCTCTCTGCAAGTAAGATGTTACTTTGGCACTACCACCTGCCCACTTTATTGCACCACCTGTAGAAAGGATGGATTGGATGAGTAGAGATTCACTTCTAAATTCCAGGTCAAATGTTATCTATTCTTTCTTTTGAAACATATAATGAATGTAAGATCTGAGTAGTTGCATAAACCTGATTTACAAAGTAAATGCTGATACAAGAAGTATTTTTGGCTGAAAAAAATGTTGGCATTTAAAAAATATTATCCAATTTAACGACTCGACATTGTTAGCTATTCTGCTGTTCAACATACCTAATTTAAGGAAACAGTAAATTATATGCTTACTGGCATTTCTTGTTCAGCTACTTCTCCTTTATCAACTAATCATAGCTATCCATCTTTTGCAAATGCTGCAAAACTCATTGAACTATGATTCAGACATCTATTCACTAAGCTGTTTACAGAAGAGGTAAAGGCCATTTTGCAGCAGAACAACCTTGTTACCTGCTAATTCTTCTTGACAGTAAATCCTACATTTTAGCTCTCCAGAGATACTTCCATCCTTCTTACTATTTTTCAACTGAGGGTTTTTTTTTTGTTTTTTATTGTTCATGCTAAGGATATGACTAGAATGCACTATGTTTTTAAGTTTTAATAAATCTTAAGGTGCATAACTTATAGCTGGTGGCAAAATCCTTAGAGGTTTTTTGGTATTTGTGGTCTGAATTCAATGCTTTTGAAAGGAGGAATAGATGAAAGTGGAAACATAAGCTTTAAATATGAAGCTTCTGAAAAATGTGTATTTTTTTTAAATGGTTGTTCAACATGTGGCCTATACTGAGACTAGTACAGGAATGAAAACTAATACTAGCTGTGATGGTAGTTGTCATGATTCACAATGTTTTTCTGTAAGTCTATAAATACAATAATATATTACCACTTTAAGCAGTACACAATATAACCAGGCAAACATTTTAATTCCACTTATTGTTTAGATACTTAGAAAAGTGAAAGACATTGACATGGTTAAATTAGATAATAGGTCAAATCATAAAGCCTTTTGAGAACCTTTGATATGGTGCTGAGCACTATGGAAAGACTTATAAATAATAAGTAAATTACAACTATTTTTTGTAAATCACACCAGCCAAGTGCTAACATGGGGTACTGAACAAAGAGAAGTTTCACATTTATCCTTCTCAGCAGTTAGAGTACTAGCCAGGGACTCGGGAAGCCTGGGATCATTTCCCTGCTCCACCACAGACTTCCTCTCTGAACATAGGCAAGTCACCTAGTTTCTCTGTGCCTCAATTCCCCATCTGTCAAAGGGGAAGAATATTACTGTCAGGATGCAGCCTGAAGAGGTTTATGAATGGGATGATACAATGGGGTTGCCTGCAATAGCAGGAGACTGGACTCAAGGATCCAGGAGGTACCTTACAGTTCTATGTCCTTATGTACCTCCTACCTTGTAAGGATAAATACATTAAAGATTGTGAGATGCTCAGTTACTATGGTAATGGGGGCTGTATAAATTTCAGATACATCAAAATGGCAACTTGATTTAATGCTTAATTGAAACTCTGTGTGTGCTTCTGGTGGAAAATATACCCCTTTGCCTTCAGTAGAGATTTTTTAAATCCTTTTCTCATTAAGATAAACTCATGGAAGGAATGGTTTCCTCACCATGACCTATTTATGTTATGGTTCAAATAATCCTTCTTTTCACACCAAAATTTACCAAAAAGAAAAGGAGTACTTGTGGCATCTTAGAGACTAACCAATTTATTTGAGCATAAGATGCGTCCGATGAAGTGAGCTGTAGCTCACAAAAGCTTATGCTCAAATAAATTGGTTAGTCTCTGAGGTGCCACAAGTACGCCTTTTCTTTTTGCAAATATAGACTAGCACGGCTGCTACTCTGAAACCTGTCAAAATTTACCAGTAATCCTACATTCTATTTAGAGTTCCTTTTATAGGATTATACTCTCCAGATTTATCTTAAATTCTCAGATTGATACAGATATTTATAAAAATTAATTTGAGAATTTACCAGTAAAGTAGCCTATATTAAATTATGCTTTACGTTATATCAATTAAAAAATAGAAAGTCTCAGTTTTGGTGAATCTAAGTACTATACATATTATCTACTTAGAAACATGTGTCTGAGTATAAAGATTCCTATGAGTCATATGGTTTGTGAATGGACAATTCTTGAGGAATCAAAAAGCAGAAACAGTTTAATTTGAATTCCAATTTTTAAAAATTATTTTAGAATATAAAAATTGGAGGTTTGCCAACGAAAGGGCCACTACCTCCCTGGCTGGTAAGTAAATCATTTTTTTTTACCTTTACTATATATTGGTTAATTGTTGTATTTAATCTTAGCTTTTTCTAAAATTTGTGTAGTTTCCGAATAAATTTGAAACAGAAATATTTAAATCAACAGAATATTGTTTGGATACTGTGCTGAGCTACTACATGCTAGCAGTTATGAGAAGATGAGCATTTATTAATGTTTATACTATGATTTAAGATAGATGGCAAAATTCAGCCCTTCAAGTAAACATGTACATCTGCTATTGAAGTTATTGTGAGTTATGGCCTTCATTCAAAAACACATTAGTGAGAAGTGGAGAAAATTGCCATTGTTTGATATTCTCCAATATATAATGTAATTGCAGGAACTGTTGATTAACTGTATTTTTTAAATTATTCAAGTGCTATAAAAAATCACAGCTCAAATTACGACAAATGGCATATTTTATCCAGGTACTGCAGAAAGTATATGCTCCCTAAAGAAGAACTGCAAATTTTTATGAAAAACAGTATTTAAAAAGTTGGTAATCTTAAAAGAGTAACAAAATACTTATACAGATTTTATAAAATACATATTTATCTAATATTTAAAACCAAGTGTCTCAATTTTCTAGCCAAATCTTAAATTCAAGATTCTCCCCCCCCCCTTCTATATTTAGTCAGACACTAAACAATATCAAAAATGCAGGAAAAGTCCTTCCTCCATCTTCTTAGATGTATGGACCAGAATGCATTTATGAAGGTGCTTAAGTCAATGATGCCGTTCATGTATTTAAAATTAAGTCCTGAATTTAGAATTTGGCAGGGTAGTGAAAAAGATGTTCTCAGTTTGTAGCCATAGCACCTTGGTGTGTGGTTTTATCAGATCTCATAAACTAAGCAGGATCAAACTTTACCAATAATTGGCTTAATAACGTCCAAGGAAAATGTGGACATTCCAGTTGGCCTGTGAATGCTTGCATAATCCCTGCACCTCTGCCTACACAGTGTACACATACCAAGAGCACAAGTAATTCAAGCAAGGTGAGTGCATTGGGGTTCACTCAGTGGGTGTATGCTAAAATGGACCACACCCCTTCACAATCAGAACCATGGAGGACTTGCGGAGTGTGAGGTCTGTTGTTTTTTAGCTAGCCAGGACTGGTTCAGGTTCACCAGTTGAGCAGTTCTCTCTCAGCTGTGGCTTTTCCTGCTTGCAAATGCCTACTAGAGCCAGAATTTAACACACAGACTGAACCTGCAGTGCTGAGCCATCTCCTGGGAGGTACTAAGTTGAAGTTAATGGTGTTCTGAGTTTTGTGAATCAATGTACAGTGTCTTTTATATTTCTCATTGTCATAAATATAAAGGGAAGGGTAAACCCCTTTGAAATCCCTCCTGGCCAGGGGAAAGCTCCTCTCACCTGTAAAGGGTTAAGAAGCTAAAGGTAACCTCGCTGGCACCTGACCAAAATGACCAATGAGGAGACAAGATACTTTCAAAAGCTGGGAGGAGGGAGAGGAACAAAGGGTCTGTCTGTGTGCTGCTCTTGCCAGAGACAGAACAGGAATGGAGTCTTAGAACTTTTAGTAAGTAATCTAGCTAGGTATGTGTTAGATTATGATTTCTTTAAATGGCTGAGAAAAGAATTGTGCTGAATAGAATAACTATTTCTGTCTGTATATCTTTTTTGTAACTTAAGGTTTTGCCTAGAGGGGTTCTCTATGTTTTTGAATCTAATTACCCTGTAAGATATCTACATCCTGATTTTACAGGGGGGATTTCTTTATTTCTATTTACTTCTATTTTTTATTAAAAGTCTTCTTGTAAAAACTGAATGCTTTTTCATTGTTCTCAGATCCAAGGGTTTGGGTCTGTGGTCACCTATGCAAATTGGTGAGGCTTTTTACTAAACCTTGTCCAGGAAGTGGGGTGCAAGGTTTTGGGAAGTATTTTGGGGGGACAGACGCGTCCAAACAGCTCTTCCCCAGTAACCAGTAATTGTTTGGTGGTGGTAGCGGCCATTCCAAGGATAACGGGTGTAATATTTTGTACCTTGGGGAAGTTTTGACCTAAGCTGATAAAGATAAGCTTAGGAGGTTTTTCATGCAGGTCCCCACATCTGTACCCTAGAGTTCAGAGTGGGGGAGGAACCTTGACACTCATCATAAGGAATTCTATGAGCTGGTGGGTCCCTTGAACTCCCATTGAAATCACCTGTAGATGAACTTAATGGGAGTTGAGAGCACATAACATCATGTAAAATCAGGCCTTAATTTTCTGCTTATAAAAATTAATCTTTTCATCAATTTTTATACAATCTATTGGCCTCTGTATTATGCGGAGTTCTACATTTTCAGCATAGTCATTCATTTTACTTAAACTCTGGCTTGAATCTGACTACATTAAAGTTAAATATGGAACTAAAAAGGAACCTAAAATATTTATAATATGTTTTCAAATATATTTCCGTGGATTAAAATACATTGGGTCTTTTCCTTCAGCTGGATATGAAATATTTGTCACCTCTCCTACTGGCATATGAAGACAGAATGCGAGAAAAGGAAGATTTAAATCTTGCACATGAGGTAAGTTGGCAAATAATTAAAAAAAATTAACAGTAAAGTGGAAAAAAATAGGAACACATCACAAACTGTTGAAATCTTTAAAGGGATCTTGTCAAAGCTGTTGGAGGCCTAAAATTAGAACGAACTTTGCTCTGATTTTTGGCTTGCATACACATTATGCAATCATTTTTTTTCTGCCAGCTTTCTCTATTTTGTTTCTGTGAGCTGGTAGAGCACTGAGATGTACAAGAATTGTCCTCTCGGTGAAAACCAGAGTAAATAGACTTTGTGCAGAGGTCTCAGTTGCAGTTTGGGAAGGAAAGAATTCACCGTTGGCAACCAATAGGGAAGACTGTAAGGTTACATTGCAGCCTCTGCTATTCAAGCCAGAGGTTTTAATAGTAATCACTGCCTTCTTCCACCCTCTCTGGTAGGGTTGCCATGCGTCTGGTTTTCAACCAGAATGCCAGGTCAAAAAAGGAGCCTCGTGGCTCCTGTCGGCCGTTAAAAGTCTAGTCGGCTGCAACAGCCGGCTCCGCGTGGCTTCTGGAAGTGGTTGGCATGTCCCTCCAGCTCCTAGGTGCAAGGGTGGCCAGTGGGGCTCTGCATGCTGCCCCTGCCTGCAGCGCAGATGCTGCCCTGAGCGATGGCTCCACAGTTCTCAGTGGCTGGGAACAGCAGCCAATGGGAGCTGCGGGGGCGGTGCCTGCGGATAGGGGCAGCGCGCAGAGAACGCTGGCCACCCCTGCGCCTAGGGGCTGAGGGACATGCCGTGCTTCTGGGAGCCGACCGAGGTAAGCACCTCCCAGAGCCGACACCCCGAACACCCACTCCTGCATTCCAACCCCGAGCCTCCAGCCCTGAGCCCCCTCCCGCACCCAAACTCCCTCCCTGCACCCACACCCTAGCCCTGAGTCCACTCCCATACTCTGAACCCTTCAGCCCCAGCTCAGAGCCCCCTCCCGCATCCTGAACCCCTCATTTCTGGTCCCACACAGGAGACTGCTCTCCCAGTCCAGAGCCTGTACCCCCTCCCACACCCCAATTCCCTACCCCAGCCCGGTGCCCTTTCCCACACTCTGAACCCTTCAGCCCAGCCCGGAGCCTGCACCCCAAACCCCTCATCTCCAGCCCCACCCCAGACCCCGCACCCCCAGCCAGAGCCCTCACCTCCTCGTGCACCCCAACCCAGTGAAAATGAGTGAGTGAGCAACGGAGGCAGGGGGGATGGAGTGAGCAGGGATGTGGCCTCGGAGAAAGGGTGGGGAAGCGGGCAGGGCAAGGTTGTTCAGTTTTCTGCAATCAGAAAGTTGGCAGGGAGAAGCTCTCAGGGAGAATTCTTGGCCACTGAATCTATTGAAAACAATGACTGGTTAATTTAGAGTGAGCACAGAACCAACCCTCTGCAATGGACACAAGTTGCAAAGCTTTCCCATGCATCTGCTGTGTTCATTACTCCCTACAACATGGTATTTTGGGCCAACTGCAAGGAAATAAATTTCAGCCTCAGAGCAAAAGTCTTGTATCTTTCAATATTCTGCTTACCAACTTCATCCTTGTGAGGAAGAAGAACAGAAGACACCTAGGGCTCTGTTCTTGTATGTTCACCATAATATATTTTCATAATCAAGTATATTGAAAATTAATAGCATCATCTGGTAACTCCAATAAACCTCCATTATTCAGGAGGTTGTAATTTTGTTGTTTCCTAGGACATGAAGCCAAAACCTTTTTTTTTTTTTTAACAGAAAAGGCATATATTTTTTACTAAATTATATTTAAATCAGTTAAGCAATTTTCAATTTAGGTATGGATATGCTTCCTTCAGCAGCACTGACACTAACAAGCTGAGTTAAAGATGGGCAGTCAAGTAAACCAATCTGCTGTTCTTACATGCATGATATAAATGCACTCAGATAAAAGTGAATAAAAAATTTTCTGATAGCATGGGGCTGAAGCAAAATATGTACATTTTGAGATTTTTATGTGAATTCATTTGTATTCCAGGAGGACATGAGGAAGTTTAGGATACAAGTTGAAGAACTGGTGAAGGAGAATGAACAACTGCACCAGCAATTAAATAAAAATAGTTCTGTTACCCTGAAGGAATGGCAAGTGGATTTTGTTTGTATTTATTATAAATTAGTGAAAAAGTACTTTTATTATGCTACTCTCATACAAACAGACTTTTAAGAGCATATAAACATGATGGGTGAAATCCTGGCTCCATGTAAGTAGATGGGATTATGATTTTGAAACTTAGTCCCTAATGTCAAATACACAATACCAGTAGGAAAGATTTTGTACATTTGATACACTTTAGTTAAGATCTGTCCAATGTACAAATCTTCATGGTATCTGATCTTTCTAGGACAATAGATCAGAATGATTTTCAGTCTCTTTGATCTAATTTGAAGTGAACTTCAGATCCCGAAAGAGAGTCCATGTACACTGTACACTAACCATTTCTCTGTAAAACTCTCTCTCAAATGTTTTAATGAATTAATTAACTAATCTTACTTGACTTGATTTTAAGTTTATTCAGAAATTATTCAACTTTACCAGAGTTGACTATTTCTGTTGCACTGCTTCTCTCCTCATTCATTACAAATGCTCCCCACCTGTGGAATTTGGAGGCCATACAGTGCTGTTTCTGGACGTTCCAGGACTAAGCTCTGCCCTTCAACTCTGGCCACTCAGATTTTCTGCCTTTGGTGGTAGAACAAATTTGCGATTCAGTTTCTTCCAACCATTTTGTTTTAAAACCTTTTATTTGGTTTTCATTTAGTTGCAATTTATATTTCTCCCTCCCCCGAGATTGGGTAAATAGCAACTTGGATCTGCTACTTCAGCACCTATTTGCTGGACTCCTCTCCTCCCACTCAGGCATGTATGTCAGAACTGTCCTGCAAACACCTGGCTTAAATCCAAGGTGGTGTTCCCTGTGTGAGGCAGCTTTTACAGGCTCTACAGAGGATCAGTTGTGCCCTGCCTGTACCCAGCTAGCTGACCCTCATATTGCACATTGCCAGGTTATGGTGCTCAGAGTCAGACTGGTATGTCAGTCCCCCACTGCCCCAAGGAACTGGGACTCCAGTACAAGCAAGCCTGTTCAGGAGCTTCTGAGCTTTTGGTAAAAGAGTCTAAGGATGAGGAAGAAGTTATCTGGCCAACTCAGGGATAAGTCTCACAACAGGTCTGGAATGGAAGGGGAGGGGAATTCTGGAAAGGATCCAGAGTCTTCCTCCAGAAACCAAAGTGGGTCCTCTGCTCCCTAGGGAAAGAAGCAGGACTCCTCCACAGCTCCTCTTCTTTGCACTGGAAATTGGGGGATTCTCAGGATACTCAAGGGGAAGTCTTGCAAATCCCAGAGAGTCTGAGTCCCCAAAAGGAAAAAACAAATGTGTCCTTTTCAAGGCAGCAATTAATATGGTTAATGAATAATTGGGGCGGAAATTAGGGGTTAAATGTCTTTTCTATTCCCTTCTCTCCCTCATGGAGTATTTGCTGGGGCTTTTGACTCCATTAACAGAGAGACTCTGTAGAAGGCACTCAAGTGGTATGTTTTTAGCAGCAAGTTGATTCAAATACTGTAGAGTCTCTATGGCATAGCTTGGCACGCAGTATGTATTAGTGTCTGATTTGCAGTGAAAACTGGAGTCAAGCAGGGAAATGTACTCAGTCCAGTACTTTTTGCTCTATATTTAGAAAAACATCTTGTTCAACTCCTTTAGTAACATTGGTGGAGGCCGCAAAATGTTGGGGGCAAATTATCAATCACCTTGACTTTGCAGACAATGTATTGATAATGTCTATGGAGGAATACAACCAAGAAGCAGCAACTAACCTGTATATAACAGCCAGAGAATGGGGATTAAATATGAATGAACAAAACATCAAACTAATCGTAAAGAACACGTTAAACTAGACATTATGGTGTAGACAAACAAGTAGACCGTTTCTGCTGCTTGGGTTCCATCATAACCTATGACAACTGCTATGAAGATGAATGATATCAACAAGCGGGTAGCTACTTCCAGCAGAATGTTTGTAGCCTGAATAAAAATGTTTGTAGCCTTAAATCAGTATAATCGCTAAAGACAGATTATATTCAATTCTCATTGTACTCCCATTACTTTGAGTGTGAAACATGGGTACCGACAATGCACCTGGAGCAGAAGCTTCAAACATATTCTAGGTTTGACAAAGGCTAGACAGGCTAAGAAATTATGACATCTAGAGAAGACTGAAAGTGCAGTGTGTGACTACAGTCATTACAAGGCAACAACCGCAATGGTTTGGCCATGTTGCTCAAATAACCCCCTCCCAACTGCCTAAAATTGTTTTCTGTGGAATAGTGCAAGGAGAGAGAAGCAGTGGACATCCAAGGAGACAGTGGTATAACATGGTGTATAAAACCATCCAGGCAACACCCCAACAAGCCCAAATGGTGGCTCAAAGCAGATATGGATGGGATCTACTCATCAGCCCTACTGAACCTTGGTGTTGGGAGAAAGGAGATGATCTATACAAGAACCATACTGCTTTTATTATGAGGAAAAGGATATTCTTATAGCTCTAGAAACCTCTGTTTAAAGTAAGTTCTCTCTTTCTACTATTCTTGGAATGCCATCATTTTGTTGTAACTCTTGGAAGGTTGTGGCATAAAATGGGCATTCCTAGAACTGTAAATTGGAGTACATATGCCAACTGTACCCTGTTCATCTCATTTTATCCAAAATGCCAAGGCCTTAAGTCTCAAAGTTGCTGCAGACAAGATGTGAAAATCCTGCACCAGTTGGCATTCTAGGTATCTGGGAAACTATTCACAGCAGTCCCTAGAAGCACTGATGGATAATGTATGAGCCACATCTGAAAAACTTTGCGAAGTAAGTTTCCATTCCTTCGCAGATTCATCCATTTGTAGGAAGGTACTACTGGGTTGGTTCCCACATTACTCCTTAGTTTATGAAGTTCTTCCTTTATATGGGGTGGGGAGAATTCCATTCCTGCCTGTCATTCTACTATAAATTAAACTCTGCTTATTCTTTCTCTCCCTGCTTCTAGGATTTCTTGCTTACTACTTCCCTTTAGTAATGGATGAGGAAAGAAACTGTGCAACAAAATGAGAAATTTCTTACCTGGTAATTTTTTTTTCTGTTAGCAGCTCTCTGAATTCAACTTACCCTACTAGTCTGGTAATTCTCTCTAAAGGGAGACAGACATAGACTTAAGTCTAATTTAATACATTATATCAAGTTTTCTTAATGCTAATAATTAATTGTTGGAGTGTTTTTACCGCAGAAGAACTCTTCTGGTGGCCTGAGATGAACGGCAGAGCTTAGTTCACAGGTGGGGGGCACTAGCCCATTAGTAGGGACTTCAGAAATCTCAGGGGGTGGCTGCTTATGATCCCTTCCCCAAATTTCAGAAGTCTTTGGAAAAAACTGCTAGCAACTTAATCCCACCTTCATATTAGTAGCAAAATATTGGGGAGAGGGAGGCAATTTTTATTATCTAGATTTCCCCACCAGATTTAGAATAATTTTGGTGTTGGTCACCATCGGTCCAATTTGCCAGCCAGAACTGTAGGAATCTTCAGGACAACTATGATCATTGGTGCATTCTTATGTGGTCAAACCTCAGCTTCATATTTTAAGGTCAAATGACTAGTGGCCACCAGGATGCGTTTGGGGCATCCACAAGCAACCTGATCCAAACATGTTGCAATTAAATTTATGAACACTCACACTACATTTACATGATCTAGTTAGACAAGTATGAGAGTACAGAATATATCTACACTGCAATCAGAAGTGTGATTGCCAAGTGTGTAGACATATCCGACCTAGCTTTGATTTATCTATCTGTCTCAAACACCAATAGGATTGAAGCTGCAGCAGCACTGTCTAGCTGCTCGAGGTCATACCCAGGTCCTGCATGGCCTTCTACAGCCTGTGCTGCTGCGTACTCATAGTCATTTTGCACTCTCCACTCATGTATGGTAACAGACAGTATTATCAAGCTGTGCACACTGCAACATGCTATATAGGATAAGGCCACTTTTTTCTTGTTTTGGTCACATCTATAAACTTTTGTTAATATTGATAACCATTAGCCCTCTATCTTATGACTGGGTAAAGTCTAGCTAATTGATTTGGTGGTTGCTGTAACCGAGGCTTTGTATGATATATCAGGTGATCACAAACAAATGAACTGCATCTCATTTGTCTTCAAAGTGTCCACATTTCTTATATCTCTGCTTGCATCCTGGACAATACTTCTCTACTTTTCCAGCTATCACGTCAGAACATAAATAGTTCCTTAGACTTTTCCTAACAGCAAAAAGACTCTATTTGCTTTCTAGAAGGCTACATTAAAGCCTAGTATAGAGCAAAGGGTCAGTTGTATGCTAGAGGTAGCTAAGATTAAAAGGCTTTCTTTTCAGAGTCCCATAAATAGCATTTATATGACTAGCATTGGCAACTATTTCTAGATCTATAAGCCATGAACTGATGACTTAGCAAGTCCTAAGAAATATTTTATGTGATCCAGTATTAAGCATTTGGCTATCCCCTCCTTCATGCGTCTGGCACAAATGAGAGCCATCTGGCTTTAATTCAAATATACATTATCACAGATCAGGGCAACTGCACCTTTATACCCACTCTGTGGTCCCTCAAGGGCACCAACAAGCTCCCACATAGTTCTCTCTAAACATTTATTCTTAAGGTGAAAGCATTACTGAGAAAACATTAAAACAATAAAAGAACTCACATGCATGCTGAAAAGCTTACCAGAAGTCACACCAACTCCAACCTCAGGCTCTGGTAGATGTCAGTCCTTCAAAACCCATAGCTGGGTTTTCCTGTGGTTACAAGTTCATAACTGTTTCAGATTCAGAACAAGAACAATCATGAATAGGTCAGTCTTTCCTTTATACAGCTTGGGCCTTTGATCATGGCCTCATGTAATAGGTGAACAGCAGACAATGGCTCACTCCTCAGAGGCACAGTTTCAAAAGACTGGGTCTCTGCATAACTGTGGTGAGGGTGGGGAATTTGCTTTCACCTCCCCCTAGATATTCCCCAGGAAAACCAGTTACTGTGTTTTCTTCCAAGAGTCCATTCTTGTCTGGCACATTGTTCAATATAGTCCTCTGAGCCCCCAGGTCACATATCTATCACATCTCCTTTGAGAGGCTACATACAATCCCAGCCTGTAATAATATATAAACTACCCATTTAATATAATGGACCCCAAAGATACTTAAATTTAATTCATTAAGGTCTTTCAGGGATATTCAGGAAATTGCCGTATCTGTCACATTCACTCTTTTTTTCTGCATTGTCATTGCATTTTCCGACTTCATTCATACTTTGTTTTCAACATTCTAGAAAGTAAAACCTACTTTTAAGGAGGTATTTTCATATGAAAATGACATTGTAATGTAATAATTGCACTCTAATAACCTTAAAGTAATCTGGATTCGCTCATTATCTTCAGTAAGCTTTTTGAACAGAAGGATGCAAATACCAGTCTAAAATTAATGCAGGGTTCATTTCTGTGTCTTCTTTTAATTATTTAACTTACTAATGCTTGAGTGGTACGTTACTTCTAAATCAATCATCATCACAGGCAGCAGCTGCAAACTCAGGCAAAGCTGGTCTTGGAAGAAAATGGAGTGTTGATGGAGCAACTTGAAATTCAGCAGGCTAAAGCAAAGGAAAGTTACAACCAACATCTTCAGGAAGGTAAGATACTTCAATTGCTACTTACTTGGACTGTACAATTTGAATTACTGGGGATGGGCCAGCATAGGCCTTCCCAAAACTAAAGGCCCTCCCCCTCAATTAATGAGCAAGAACCACTGGACTCAGGCATCAGTTGAATACCGAAGACAGCAAATGAATCAACAGGAGTAGGATGAGATCTGAGGTAAAGAATCAGGGATCCAGAGGAGGATACCAAGCAGAGAACCCCAGACAGAGGAGTGGTCGACCTGCTTCCCCTTTCTCCTCCTCCTTCTGGTGTCTCCCCTTCCCTCCCCACTCATGACGGCGGAGAACGAGACGGGTGGGACCCCTCCAGCAGCCCCAGCTGCCCCTCCCCCGCCTGCCCCTCCATCACCTCCCCAAGCCTCTACCTCCGCTGCCGCCTCTGAACCACCTGCCACCACCCCTCCTGGGGCGCCAGCAGCAGCGGGCACCAGGGTGACCTCTGCTGCTGCCACGACCCTCACCCCTCAGATTCTGGGGGAGCACTCCCAGCTAGCGGAAAGGGCCAGGATAAGAAGAAGGGGAAGGGTCCTGCTAAAAAGACCAGGCCCTCCATGGCAGGGGCTGCCCCCACTGCCGTGGCCCCAGCACCGGCCACGGCGTCCCTCCCCGCTGTTCCCTCCACCAGCTCTGCGAGTGTCCCTCCCCCGGCCCCCAGGGCATACGCCCAGGTGGCGGCAGCCCCCCCCGCCTGCCACTATGTTATCTCTCCCGCCCACCTCCTCCACTACCATCTATAGCAGCCGGGGCCCCTTTCCCACCATAACCAGGAAGTCGGTTGCCTCCTGGTGCCTGCCTTGCCCCATGTGGAGACCTACATGTGGGCGTTGGCAAGGGTGTTGGGGCCCATGGCCATTGTGGCGGCCTCCAAAATGTATGGCAAGGTCCCTCCCGCCCCCCCTGAGTCCCTGAGCCATCGCCTCTACCCCCTGACATGATCCCTGCTAGCCAGCCCCCGGATGATGCCATGGAGGGCTGGGCCCTAGTACAGGGGAAGCGGGGCAAGCGGAAGGCTTGAGCTCCGCTCCTCCCATCTGATGCGGAGGCCCCCCGGAAGACCAGGAAGGGGGGCACTGATGCCAAGCCTTCCGCTTTGCCCACGGGTGTATTCCATCCACGGTGCCGGCTGGGGAAGTCGTGGCAGCACTGGAAGGCAGTATCTCCCCTCCGTGGGAGTCCCTCCCCTCCGAGGTAGCCCCTCCTGCCCTGGTACCATCTGAAGCCTCTGTGAGCCCCGAGGCAACCGTCGTGTCAGGTGCCGGCAGGGAGAACCTTAGGGTGGCGGAAAGCGATCTCCCATCCATATACGAGGAGACTGAGGCCCTAGGTCTGACCCCGGTCACCCAGGGGGAGGACGACCCTATGCCAGCGGGCCTCGATCTGGGTGACTTCACTCCAGCCCCCCTTTCCCCATGCTCCCTCCCTCTAACCGTTGCTTTCGCTCCCACCACCAAGGAGCCCCTGGACTCCTCCATCAACCCGGCCGCAGATGGCACCCCGCTGACTGCCACGGAGCCTGTTGAGGCGACGGCCAGTGCTACGCGGCCGGGACCCGAGCCGTTAGGGGCACCCCTCGTTGGTGTGGAGCAATCAACCTCCTTCCCAGGTGGGGGCCCTACAGAAGATAGTCCACCTCCTGATGCCGTGGCTGCCAAACCCACCATAGAGCCTGCGCCCAGCATCGCTGAGAGCCCCCTCCACACCCCCTTAACCCTTGAGCCTGATCGGGAGATGTCACCATCCAGCTGCTTGGATTCTGAAGTCCAGAATCTTGCCTCTGCCCCAAACCGTGTCCCTATCCCGTCCACCTCCCGTGATGTTATTGCTGCCCCTGGGGCTGTCTCCTTCCCTTTTCCAGTAGATGACCCCCAGGGAACAGCCTTTGTGTTTCCCTGTCCCGACCCACTAGGGGCTGCTATCCTCCCTTCACCATCCCCTATTGCCCCAGTGTTTGAGGCAGGCCTAGTGGCGCCAGTCCATCAGGCGCCCCGTCGGGGGTCTGCACCCTGTCTGCCTGTCTCGGTGAGCCACAGGGCTGTACCAAGGGCCCCGTCGGGATAACCAGGAGACCATAACCCCACGCCCCCATGCGCTACGAGAGGAGTTGCAGGAGTTTTTAAAAGACGTCAGTGGCTCCCGCAACAAGGTACAGCTTGCTCTCCAGTGATGGGGGGATTTTCATCAAATCCTCCGGGCCGCGAGGGCCCTCATGGGGAAGGGTAAAAGGACCGGGAAGCAGGCTGCCACGGCCTACCAGCAGGTCCGCCTCTTCCGTGACTCCTTACTCACTTATGGGGTAGGTCACAGACTGTTGCACGGCCCGTCGGGAGCTGCGAACATCCCTGCCGGTAAGGATCCCCCCCAGCCCTCCTCATGGCACCTCTCACCATCGCAACATTGAACACTCGGGGCTGTAGGATAGGTCTCCGCAGGTCCCAGGTGTTCTTCCTTCCTTCGAGGGGGGAGTATTCTGTGGTTTTCTGGCAGGAGACCCATACGGATCCGACCCCCGAAGACAGCTGGCGGCTGGATTGGGGGGACAGGGTCTACTTTAGCCATCTCACAGTTCGTACGGCTGGAGTGGCGACCCTGTTCTCCCCCAGCCTACGGCTCGAGGTGCTGAGGGTCGCCGAGGGTGTGCCGGAGCGCCTGCTGCACCTCTGGGTCCATATGGAGGGGCTTGTGGTCAACCTCATGAACTTCTATGCCCCATCGGGCCTGGAGCGGCTGCAATTTTATCAGCAGGCGTCTGCCTTCCTCGGCACCTTGGATCCTCATGAGTGCCTGGTCCTGGGTGGGGACTTCAACAACACCCTTGAGGAGGGGGACTGAGCAGTGCCCGGCCGCAGCGGATGTCCTCCGGGAGATAGTCGAACACCACTCCCTAGTGGACGTCTGGCGCGACCACCACCCGGGTGACATTTCCACGTTCACCTTTGTCCGGGTGGAGGCTCACCTTTGTCGTGCCACTCCCGGTTGGACCGCATTTATTTATCATGTTTCCACCTTTCATGAGCCCACTCCTCCAGTATCCGGCTGGCCCCATTTTCTGACCATCATTTAGCCACTGTGAAGGCCTCCCTCTGTGCGGAGAGGCCGGGGCCGGCCTATTGGCATTTCAACAACAGCTTGTTAGAGGATATGGGCTTCGTGACGTCCTTCCGGGAGTTCTGGCTGGCCTGGCGAGGGCAGCGGCGTGCCTTTCCCTCGGCGCGGCGGTGGTGGGACCTGGGGAAGGTGCGCGCCCGGCTCTTCTGCCGTGACTACACCCGGGACGCCAGCTGACGGAGGGATGCGGCGATATAGCAGTTGGAACAGGAGGTTTTAGAGCTGGAGAGGCATCTGGCCACCAGCTCCAAGGATCTGCCCCTCTGCGCAGTGGGCCGGGAGAAGCGGGAGGAGCTCCGGGCCCTCGAGGATCATCGGGCCCAGGATGCCTTTGTTCGATCCTGCATCCGCCTCCTTCTGGAGTTGGATCGCGGCTCCCGCTTCTTCTACACCCTGTAGAAAAGGAGGGGGGCCAGGAAACACGTCACCTGCCTTCTGGCAGAAGATGGCACCCCCCTCACGGATCCGGTGGAGATGTGTGGGAGGGCAAGAGCCTTTTACGCAAGCCTTTTCTCCCCGGATCCGACCAATCCTAACTCTTGCAGAGTGCTCTGGGAGGAGCTTCCTATGGTCAGTGTGGGCGGCCGAGACCGGCTTGAGCTGCCTCTCACTCTGGCAGAGTTCTCGGAAGCCCCCCCATCGCATGCCCACCAATAAATCTCCGGGCATGGACGGAATGACCGTGGAGCTCTACCGTGTGTTCTGGGACATCCTCGGCCCAGACCTAGTCACCGTCTGGGCCGAGTCTTTGCAGAGTGGGGTCCTCCCTCTTTCGTGCAGGCAAGCTGTGCTTGCCTTATTGACGAAGAAGGGGGACCTCCACGATTTACGAAATTGGCGTCCCGTCTCGCTCCTCAGCATGGACTACAAAATTGTGGCAAAAGCAATCTCGCTGCGGCTAAGGTCCGTGCTGGCGGATGTGGTCCACCCAGACCAGACCTACACAGTCGCGGGCCGCGGCATCTTTGATAACCTATATCTAGTCGGGGACCTTTTGGAACTCGGGTGTAGGGATGGTCTGTCGTTCGCCCTCCTGTCCTTGGATTAGGAGAAGGTGTTCAACAGGGTGGATCACGGGTATCTCCTGAGCAGTCTGCAAGCGTTTGGCTTCGGACCCCAGTTCGTGGGTTTTCTCCGGGCGGTGTATGCCTCTGCAGAGTGTCTGGTCAGGCTCAACTGGACCCTGACTGAACCGGTCAGCTTCGGGCGAGGAGTACGGCAGGGGTGCCCCCTCTTGGGCCAGCTGTATGCTCTGGCAATTGAGCCCTTCCTCTGTCTCCTCCAAAGGAGGTTGACAGGGTTGGTGCTGCGGGAGCCGGAGCTGCGGCTGGTCCTGTCGGCGTACGCTGATGACATGCTCCTTGTGGTCCAGGACCCGGGAGACTTGGTGCGGGTGGAGGCTTGCCAGGCCATCTGTTCGGCAGCCTCCTCCACCCGGGTCAAGAGCTCTGGCCTGGTGGTCGGGAACGGCTGGCAGGCGAGCTCCCTCCCACCCACGCTTCAGGCCATCCGGTGGAGCGCGGGTCCGCTGCTCTATCTCGGCGTTTACCTTTCTGCCACACATCCCTCTCCGCCGGAGAACTGGCACAATTTAGAGGGCGGGGTGATAGAGTGGCTCCGGAAATGGACAGGACTACTCCAGTGCCTCTCCCTTTGAGGGAGAGCGCTGGTGCTTGCTAGTCCTGTCCATGCTCTGGTACCGGCTCAACACCCTGGTCCCGGCCCCGGGTTTCCTAGCCACCCTCCGGACATGGATTCTGGTGTTCTTTTGATCAGGACTGCACTGGGTCCCTGCAGGGGTTCTTCATCTACCCCTGGAGGAGGGAGAGCAGGGCCTGAAATGTCTGCACACTCAGGTCCATGTCTTCCGCCTCCAGGCCCTGCAGAGGCTCCTTTATGGTGCAGGTAGTCCGGCTTGGAGCATACTGGCGCATGCCTTCCTGTGCCGTTTCTGAGGGCTCCGATATGACCGGCAGCTCCTTTATCTCCATCCGAGAGGTCTTCCGCGAGACCTCTCCTGGCTGCCGGTCTTCTACCAGGACCTCCTCCGGACCTGGAAACTGTTTTCAACGACCAGGTCCATGGCGGCCACCGAGGGGGCAGATCTCCTCGCGGAGCCCCTGCTACACAACCCCCAGCTTCGTGTGCAGGTGGCGGAGTCCCCCTCAGTGCGCCAGAGGTTGATCTTGGCAGAAGTCACAGGAGTCAGAGACCTCCTGGACTATGTCCAGGGAGACTGGCTGGATCCCCTGACGCTTGCTCAGTGCATGGGGCTCTCTAGACCTTGTACTCCCCGGCGCGTACTTCAGGAGGTGAAAGCCGCTATGCCACCCGCTGCTCGAGTTTACCTCGACAGGGTCCTACATGAGGGCGCGCCCCGCCCACCCTCTACCACAGGCCAGCTGGACCTTTTAATTGGGCCCCTACCCCGTGGACCCAACCGACACCCTCACCCCTTCACTGTGAGCCGGCTGCACGAGCTGCAGCCGGTCTGTTTCCAAACTGCGCCAAGGAAACATCTATACACGCTCGTGCTCCACACCCTACACTCCCTCACCCTGGTGTCCCGCCCTGATACAAAATGGCGGGACCTCCTGCCAACTTTGGAGGGTGTGGAGCCCCGGTGGGCCAGCCTATATTCCACCTTGGTCCCGAGGCCCGCTGGGGATATCAGTTGGCGGCTCCTTCACAGAGCCATGAGCACGGGCGTGTTCTTGGTGCAGTTCACCTCTGTCCCAGACACCTGCCCCTTTTGCGGCATGAGGGAAACCCTGGCACACATATCTGGAGTGTGCCAGGCTGCAGCCCCTATTCCGGCTCCTCACAAATATTTTATTACGTTTTTGGTTGCACTTCTCCCCTCACCTTCCTATTTATGCACTCCCTATCCGTGGCCCCACAAAGTCACGGGATCTCTTGGTCAGCCTCCTCCTGGCCCTAGCTAAAATGGCCATCTATAAAACCAGAGTGAGGAGGTTGACCGATGGAGTCTCCTGTGTCTGTGGGGCCTATTTCCGATCCTTGGTCCGTTCACGTATCTGGGCAGAGTTCCTCTGGGTGGCGTCCACTGACTCCCTTGACGCCTTCGAGGAGCAGTGGGTGCTGTCCGGGGTTCTCTGCTCGGTGTCCCCGTCCGGTTCCCTTAGTTTGACCTTTGACCACACTCCTGTCCCTGTTATTTCACATTAGTTGTCCCCCGGATTTATTTGGTGTCCAGGTCCTGTGGATCCCCCTCTTAGGCTGTGGGGGGATCCTTTAGCAGTGGACGGGCTTTGCCCCCCCACTTCCTGGATCCCAATAGGGTCACTCTCCTGTCGCCATCTGGCCCGACCCTGTCACAATACTCACTCACTCACTCTCATCTTCCAAACAGTTCTCCAGTTTGCCCCAAATCTTCCAGGAAACAACCAACCAACCCCTCCTCTGCCCTGGCATAAGAACATACCCATGAAATTTCAGGTGGGTTGGTTGAGGTTTACTTTTGGCCAAGTCAGAAGTTAGTGAAACTCAGGCCTATAACATAAGGATTTTCTCTTTATTCTTAACTGTGGATAAGACTAGCATCTCGATAAACTGCTTGACAGATAGCAGGAGCCATAGCATAAAAGCATTGCAATACTTAATTTGACAAGCCAAGTCAAGTTGGCACAGGGCTTAATGCATCTATGAAATAATGTCCTATTGTTTTAATTATAATTTTGACTTGATTAGTGAATTAGTTCTGTTGTGTCAACAGTTTTTTTTTTTCCCCCCCATGAAGTTTCAAAATTGACCAAACAGCTAATGGTTTTGGAAGCTAAGAAACAGAGCCAGGAAGAGGAGATATCAGAGAATCAGAAGCAGCTGAAGTCTTTATGCTCCACATGTGAAGAACTGAAAGCCAATCTTAATGACAGAGTAACAGCAAAGGAGCATGTTGCTTTGGTAAATGCATTAAGAAGGTATGGGTCTACATATTGTATACAGACAAGTGGTGTGAAAGGCCCCGATCCTGCAAAGTACCCATACAGATCCCTTTGCCGCACCAGGACCCAATCCCCAGTGTTCTTTTCCATCACGATCCAGATGTTGTTAAGGTAGCTGGCAGAGTACAAAGAAGGTGGAGCAATACTATTTTAGAAAACTGTTAACTTAATTTTTTAGACTGATAAAAACATGGAGGAAATTTTGGTTCCATTGAAATCAATGGGCATTTTGCCATTCAGTTCATAGAGCCAGGATTTCACCCACAGTTTATATGCTGTTTTATCTAGGTATAAATAAAAACAAAAACAAAAAATGCACCTTAGACAAACAAAAAAAATTTCCGCCAAGGGGAAACATTTAAGAATGATATTTTTAGAGAACAAATGTCATTACCTGTAACACTATAGACAATTAAAACTGAATTTAAAAATCCTAATTTATTTTTCACTATTCCCATTGCTTGATTACATTTTAAAAATTCACTTAGGTTCTCATGCCATAGCACAAAGGTGCAAAGTTTGCATTGTAAAATGCTGGAGTCTTTTTGTTATAAGAAAACTGCTTTATTGGAAATAAGATAATTCATATTAACATTTGTATTAACCTTAGAAGCTGTTTTCCTATTTCTGAATTGTTTTCAATTTTTTGTTCCCTTCTTTGGTAGCAAATGTATAAAATATACTCAGATCCTAAACTGAAAACACTATTGTTCTCCATTCTCCACAATTTCAAGTATGAGAGATTAGGACAAACTACTAGGCAATGCCAAGCATTACAGTACAACAGATTGGGAAAAACAAATCTGATATGTCAATTAAATGTCCATCCTCGTTTATAAAATCTTGAAAATCTAGCAAGATACCACATAAAGAATAAACAAAAGTTGACAATAAACATGTCATGCCCAACAGTCTATAATATTTCAGGAGCTAACCCTTACTCCAGGGGAAAGATACAGATAAACTGAAAAAGTCCTAGGAGTACATCACTTTGATAAAGCCAGTCTGTTCAAACAACGTCTGAATCAAACAAGCCTCTGGTGAAAAGTAAAAGGCTTTTACTTTTTTCCTCTGGTGCAGAAACATTACTTCTCTTTCCATTCACTAAGATTTAGTTTTTTATAATAAAAATGAAATATATCAGAACTTTAAACTACACGACAGTGAAGGGATTTAAAGTGAATTATAGTTAACGAACATCAGTGTGTTTTAAATTTGTGTCTCAGTTTCTTATAAAAATGCATGCTAAGCTATTTTAATGAACCAAGAACTGTTTTACTACCTCCTGCCTCCACCATGAAAATATGTTCTTTGCTTAATGGCTTGTGATATTTTATTGCGTGATTTGAGTTTTAAAGAACGTATTTAAGAGAGAATGTTTACTTTCAACCTCGGGTTGTCTAGAACTTAATTTATTACGTTTTATGACATTCAGCTGAGTTATTTTCGCTCAAGACTAGGTGTGAGGGAAATGTATTAATCTCTTGTCATAGCACGTTTTTACCTTTGCGAGTAATCCATTGACACGCTTTCTGCACTGCTGGTCATGCAGTTTTAGTGGCGGTTATTTGAGTTACCAGTAAAACCAAATACCAAGAAAAGGATACATTTTGACTATATAGCATACATAGAAATCCAATTTAGAGCAGGGTTGCCAGTACACCTATTTTCATTGAATAATTGTATTGGCATTATGCTTTGTTGGCCATATGTACTTATAGCATAGTTTTTAACATCTGTATCTTTGACACCTAAGTAAAACGTAAGCTAAAACAATAATATACTGTCAAATATGTAACTTGTCCATTTTCTCAGTGAAGTAGATCTTTGATACCCATTTTATATTGTCTTTTTCTGCAGTCAGTTGCAACAGGAACAGGAAAAGCAAAGTGCTGAGCTGGAAGATCTAATGGAAAGACTAGCATCATTGCAAGCACAGAAAAAGAGCCTACTCTTAGAGAAAAATGACCTAGTTGCTGACAACAAGATCCTGGAAGAAGAGCTGAAAATGGCACAAAAGACAAATAGGTTTATCTATTTCCTTTTCTGCTTCAGTTGGATATCTCCTTCCACGACACTAATATTTTAAAAGAAAGTAATATCTCACTGAAAAAATATTCTTGGCCCACAACCCCTACAGCCCACTCCAGACACATGAAGTCTTATTGCTGCCAATTAAGTATATTCTCTAAAATTTGTGTGCCTTTCCAGTGAAATATGATTTAACTTCTGTATTACCTATAGAGGCCTGACGTTTAATATGTTAGCCAAATAATTGTAATATATAATTTTCACGCACAATTATCATGACTGCACCTGGAAAATGCATGTGAAAAGTATAATTAGCCAATTATCTGATTCAGGTAAGCAATCACAGTAATTGTAGGCATATTGTGAAGCTAGAAATTAAGCCCAATATTCAAACATTGCACAAGAAAAAAGGAATATTGTCATAGAATTTAAGTACCTACTGCAGTGTAGCATGTATTATGCAGAACTATGAAAAAAATAACAAAAGTATATGTGTGTCGTCAACTTATAGTAGACCACTGTGGCTGACTGTATGTAATGGACTGGACAGAATGTCAGAGAACGTAGGAAAATAAAATCTCCAAGATGTGAACAAATGAATTTAGGAAAAATATGCAAGACAAAGTATGGTTCGGATTTGCTGGGTCATATGCCGTGATGCTTTTTGCAAGCACAACAGAACATGCAAAAGTATAATCTGAATATTATTATTTTGAAATGTTGATTTTTTTTTTTGAACCATCAGCTAAAAAAAAAGTGCTGTAATTATTAGAACGCTAGAATACCCTTGTATTGCATGGTGTGCAGCATGAATTTCTAGCTATCATGGATCACAAGACATTTCTTGGAATGATTATTTGTTATGATCACCTGCTCCATCAAATCAGGAAAGAATACAAGATGGTCACAGGCCATGATGCTTGCGGTATCCCTGGATTCCTGAGCAAGTTCATATCTGAAAAAATATTTGATTATTTTTTAGGTCTTTGATAAAAGTAGATAAATTGTCAGATTGCATATGATGAGTTAATGAATAATAAAGCCTGGTAAATTATTCAGTGTTATGAAAGAGTTTATTGTTCCATGCTCAACAAACTTCTTTTGTATGATACCCATGAGATAAAGCTATTTCAGTGAACAAGAATTTTTTAAAATATTTATAATACCTGGAGCATCTTTTTATATCCATGTATTATGTAAGAAAGTTTTCACAGTATTTGCTAGTCATTCAGATAGTTCAGTAGTACTCATTGCTTGAAACAAAACAGCCAAAAATTAGAGGATAAAGAGGTTTGGTCTTCCTGTAAACTGACAAAGAGGATGTAAGATGTTTTTCTAATGTACTAAGGTTAGATTATTGACCTTTTATATTTAAAATCATCGTTTCAGAATCTTTCCTTACATGTGATTTGACTCGTAAGACAGTACAGTTTAAAAGCTAATATATGCCCAAAAACAATGTTTTTAAATTGCTATACAGTAATTTAGTGCTTAAAAATAAGATTTTCCTGTTTTTATCTTTATATTTTGTAGGAGATCACAGAAGAAAATAGGTCTTCTGAAACAGCAGTTGGGAGAAGCAATGGAAAAGGAAGTGGCAGCTCATCAGTATTTAGCAAATCTTATTAGCTTGGCAGAGAATATAAGTCAGGAACGTGACCATCTTATACATTTGGTAAGTTCTTGAGGGGTATTTCATATTTCCTTATTTTATTATGAAAAAAGAAAGCAACTAACAATGAGGATTTATATTTCAAAATGTAATGGTTTAGATCAATGGTCACCAACCTGTCAATCGCGATTGACTGGTCGATCCTAGAGACTCTCCCAATTGATCGTGATCTCCAGTGGTGTAGCGGGGCTGCCGCTAAGGCAGGCTCCCTGCCTGCCCTGGCCCCAGGCTACGCTGCTCCTGGAAGTGGTCACCATGCCCCCAGGGGGGAGGGGTGTCCATGCTCTGCTCCTGCCTGCAAGCACCTCCCCCCGCAGCTCCCATTGGCCGGGAACGGAGAACTGTGGCCAATGGGAGCTGAGGGGGCGGAGAGAGGCAGCGCATGGTGCCACGTGCCTCTCCCCCCACCCTGGGGGCAGGGGTACATTGACCCTTTCTGGGAGCGGCGTGGGGCGGGGCAGGTAGGGAGCCTGCCTTAGTCTTGCTGTGCCATCGACCAGGAGCTGCCCAAGGTAAGTGCCGCCTGGCGGGAGGCCACACCCCAGCCCCAAGCCCCCTCCCGGAGCCAGCACCCCATACCCCCTCCTGCACTCAAAGCCCCTGTCCCAGCCCTGAGCCCGCTCTTAGAGCCAGCATCCCGAACCCCTTCCCAGAGCCAGCATTCTGTACCCCCTCCTGCAGCCCAACTCTCTGCCCCAGCCCAGAGCCCCATCCAGCATCCAAGGTCCCTCCCAGAGCTTTTACCCCTCACTCCCTGTTGCACCCCAACCCCCTGCCCCAGCTCGGAGCCCCCTCCCACACTGCAAACTCCTCGGCTCCAGCCCAGAGTCCACACCCCCTCCCAAACCCCAACCCGGTGAAAGTGAGTGAGGGTGGGGGGCGAGCGAGTGATGGAGGGAGAGGGGAATGGAGTGAGCAGGGCAGGACCTTGGGGAAGGGGCGGGGTAGATCCTGGGTTGCCCTTATATTCAAAAGGTGATCTTGGGCTTAAAAAGGTTGGAGACCACTGATTTAGATATGTAAACAGATTTGAGCACCTGGATAGATAGCAAAAAAAGAGATTTTATAGATCAATGTTTAAAAGCAACTGTAATAAACCCAGGGACCATGATTAGAAATAATATAACAGATCTAATTAGTGCGAGAGTGGGATACTGTAATAGTATACAGTTAGAGAGAGTTGAATTAGTCCAGTCAAGGACCTGATGTGCCCAGTTATGTAAACTGTGCACTTGGAGATGAACCCACAAAATGTGCATGCAACTGTACACCTGCAGCATATTTGCTTGTGAAAATAGACAGTTATGCATTTCACTATCTATTTGCTTTTAAAGTAGCACAAATTTGTGCTCATTTGTATGTGCTCAGTTTAGAAAAATCAAAAATTCATCCAAACCTCCTCTCTTCCCTCTTAATTGGATTTAACGTGTTTTAACTTTGAGGCAGTGTTAAAGAAACTATATTTTTCAAAGAACCATCTGTGAAATTAATAAAAACTAATATGGAACTGTAGATGACCTGTGTCCAGGTGGCCTGTATAGTCCAGCTATGGGCAAGACCCTGAAAACACTGAAAACTTGATGAGCATTAGGACTCTAATGGTCATGGAGAACCCTTGATGATTTTGATTCCGAAAGTAAAGAACATAACATCAGCCGAATAAAGAGAACTAAAATGACAGTCATCCGAGCCGATTTAGTCAGTACAACTACTTTTCTATCCAAACCTAATTCCTTATTACATAGATTTCCTAATTCCTGGAAGAGATGATCAGAGATTAAAAATAGCTGGCTCAAATTTAACCCAGGAAAAACAGGTGGTTAGTAGAAAGGGAAAAACACTATGGAACTTGTCAGTATTCTTACTTCACTGATGACTGAAGGCAGCACACCACAGATTATCTGGTGACAATTCTCAGTGTCATGCTGGACTTGTTTCTACTCCTGGATATGGAGATTGCCACAATGATAGGGAAATTAACCTTTAGCCAGAGTTCTTAGAGACTGACTCCGCCCATTCACATTCACAGGTTGTGCTGGCAGTGCAGCTCACACTGTTGGTGCATCCCATGAGGGAGTATGTGCAATTCCAACAAGAACACTCCCTTTCATTTTCAGTTTGGCCATGAAACTCTGCCCCTTCTGTTCAGAAATGGCCTAGCCACCTCTGAGCTAGATTACTGCTGCAATAAAACTGACACAACCTCTGACATTGCAACACACTAGTTATGATTTGCAGCAGTGCACCTGATATGCAACAAAGACTACTGTGAATACATCATTCCTTTTGTTTCTTTTACTCCATTTACTTTACAACAGAATTAAGTTCTGATTGTACTCTAAAATGTTCTTTATGAATTGGGACCAAGATATTCTTTGAGTACTTGCTCATGTCCATTCTATGGTAGGTGTTTGCATGCCACATGCACTGTTTCTGGAGATTTTTCCCTTAGTGGTATCCTTTGGGCCAGCTCTAGTGCCCTCTGGAACTGTGCGCGTATGTGCTGGTGTAAGGGGTGCCATTGGCCCAGTATCCTCTCCGTTCCTTCTTACTGCCCATGACAGTTGCTGGAATGATCCTTTTTGCTGTGACAAGGCTTCTTTAGCAGTGGTTGGACTCTTCTCTGTTCATAGTTAGTGTATATAGTTCTTATTGTTAATGTATATAGTAGTGTGACTAGTTAACCCGTCATCAAGGGACTCTTTGCCCCAGGGTTCTCAGGCCTTCTTGTGGCAAACATGTGCCAGTGAGTGACCCACAAGTCAGCTGCTTAAAGTGTCTGGGGGAAACCCAAGTAAAGGACAAGTGCCAGATCTGCAGGGACTTCAGACCTTGCACACAAAAAGAAGAAAAAAAGAAGACTGGGACATTCAGCTGAAGGCTTTCCTCATGGAGGCTGACAGCTCTCTGACCTGTCTCAGAGCAGAGCTGCTCTGAATTGGTGCCAAGCACTTTGACATCTGTGCGAAGCATTTCCTTGGTGCCATGTTCTTTCTGGCACCATTCTCCATTTCTGGTGCCAAGGAAGAAGCACAAGCAGCGGCGCACCTAGAGAGGGTGCTTGCTGATGCAGAAGAGGGACAAGCGGGGAGAGGCCAGTGTGCCATTCTTCCTCCCCTGAGCCAGAGATGGCACCGTCAACTCCGCCTAGAGCATTGAGTCCAGTGTGAGACCCTCTGCTGAACCTGGAAGCTGCTGTGGTGCCAGCAGTCCGACGGTCCCCTTGGCCCTGGAGGCTTTCAAGGTAGTGAAGAACCTCTTCTCTCTTCCAATCCCATTGACTCCAAGGGGGCACTCGCCAGCCCAGGCGACTGGAAGCGTAGGGCTCCTTCCCAGGCACTTCTGGCTCCCTCTAGGGTAAGCCTACCATGATCCTGGCAACACGGTCATGGACTCTTTGGCAGCTCACAGAATCCTGGCACTATGCGGAGGCAGAACTGGGTACGGATCCAGGATGGTCCCTGAGAGAAGACTCTGAAGAAGAGTCCTAAGGAAAATCTTTCGCTCCACCCAGGGCACATCACCAGTACCCAGCCTATGTGCCACTGGACTTTGGTGCTGGTAGGCCTCCAGCTGATGCAGTGGCCATACTGCAACCCTGGGGATTTCCCGCAGTGCTGGGCCCCTCCTTCCACTGCTTTTATTCGTAGAGCTCTGGAAATCTGCAGATATCAGCTTTATATCCGTGGATGATTTTTGCGGATCGGATGCAGATACAAATTTTGTATCTGTGCATGGCTCTATATGGAAGCTTTGGAGAAGCAGACTATCGCTCCTTCCTACTCGGCACTGGATACTGACTCTGGATCCCAGTGCCAGCATCCAGGAGATGACTCCAGTGGTTGTGAAGTGGAAGAGGAGGAAGGAACCCCACCTCTGGTGTAAGCCTCCTTCTCCCCTGACAAGGCTATCGCAGGCCCAGTAGCGTGCTTCTGCAGGATGACTTCAGGGCTCAGCAGGACCTTCTCAAATGGGTCATGGCAAACCTGGGTCTAGAGAATGAAGAGCTCAAAGAGTCAGCAAACAGCTTGATTGACATCCTGGATGTCAGCACCCTCCAACATGGCCTTGCCCATCAATGAGGCGATGATGGGAGCAGTCAAAGCCCTGTGGAAAACTCCTTCTCTGCCCTCCACCTCGAAGAGGGCAGAGAAAAAGTACTATGTACTGGCGAACGAGTTCGAATACCTGGTGGTCACTGTAGCGAATGAGTGGGAAATGCAGAGCCAGTGGAGTGCTACCCTGAAACAAAGACGCAAAGAGACTCGATCTTTTGGAGGGAAAGTTTATTCAGTGGGTAGCCTTCAGCTATGTATCGCCAACCAGCAGGCATTGCCGGGGAGATATGATTTTAATCTTTGGGACTCCTTGTGTAAAATTTAAAAAGACTCACTGCCCCATGACAGTACTGGAGTACTGTCATAGATGGTTATAAACTGTTCAGGAAGGACAGGCAGGGCAGAAAAGGTGGGGGAGTAGCACTATACGTGTAAGGGAGCAGTATGACTGCTCAGAGCTCCGGTACGAAACTGCAGAAAAACCTGAGTGTCTCTGGATTAAGTTTAGAAGTGTGAGCAACAAGAGTGATGTAGTGGTGGGAGTCTGCTATAGACCACCGGACCAGGGGGATGAGGTGGATGAGGCTTTCTTCCGGCAGCTCGCAGAAGCTAGTAGATCGCACGCCCTGGTTCTCATGGGTGACTTTAATTTTCCTGATATCTGCTGGGAGAGCAATACAGCCGTGCATAGACAATCCAGGAAGTTTTTGGAAAGCGTAGGGGACAATTTCCTGGTGCAAGTTGTAGAGGAGCCAACTGGGGGGGAGCTTTTCTTGACCTGCTGCTCACAAACCGGGAAGAATTAGTACGGGAAGCAAAAGTGGATGGGAATCTGGGAGGCAGTGACCATGAGTTGGTTGAGTTCAGGATCCTGACACAGGGAAGAAAGGTAAGCAGCAGGATACGGACCCTGGATTTCAGGAAAGCAGACTTTGACTCCCTCAGGGAACAGATGGGTAGGATCCCGTGGGGGACTAACATGAAGGGGAAAGGAGTCCAGGAGAGCTGGCTGTATTTCAAGGAATCCCTGTTGAGGTTACAGGGACAAACCATCCCAATGTGTCGAAAGAATAGTAAATATGGCAGGCGACCAGCTTGGCTTAACGGTGAAATCCTAGCGGATCTTAAACATAAAAAAGAAGCTTACAAGAAGTGGAAGGTTGGACATATGACCAGGGAAGAGTATAAAAATATTGCTCGGGCATGTAGGAATGAAATCAGGAGGGCCAAATCGCACCTGGAGCTGCAGCTGGCGAGAGATGTTAAGAGTAACAAGAAGGGTTTCTTCAGGTATGTTGGCAACAAGAAGAAAGCCAAGGAAAGTGTGGGCCCCTTACTGAATGAGGGAGGCAACCTAGTGACAGAGGATGTGGAAAAAGCTAATGTACTCAATGCTTTTTTTGCCTCTGTCTTCACGAACAAGGTCAGCTCCCAGACTACTGCACTGGGCAGCACAGCATGGGGAGGAGGTGGCCAGGCCTTTGTGGAGAAAGAAGTGGTTTGGGACTGTTTAGAAAAGCTGGATGTGCACAAGTCCATGGGGCCGGACGAGTTGCATCCGAGAGTGCTAAAGGAATTGGCGGCTGTGATTGCAGAGCCATTGGCCATTATCTTTGAAAACTCGTGGCGAACGGGGGAAGTCCCAGATGACTGGAAAAAGGCTAATGTAGTGCCAATCTTTAAAAAAGGGAAGAAGGAGGATCCTGGGAACTACAGGCCAGTCAGCCTCACCTCAGTCCCCGGAAAAATCATGGAGCAGGTCCTCAAAGAATCAATCCTGAAGCACTTACATGAGAGGAAAGTGATCAAGAACAGTCAGCATGGATTCACCAAGAGAAGGTCATGCCTGACTAATCTAATCGCCTTCTATGATGAGATTACTGGTTCTGTGGATGAAGGGAAAGCAGTGGACTTGTTATTCCTTGACTTTAGCAAAGCTTTTGACACGGTCTCCCACAGTATTCTTGTCAGCAAGTTAAAGAAGTATGGGCTGGATGGATGCACTACAAGGTGGGTAGAAAGTTGGCTAGATTGTCGGGCTCAACGGGTAGTGATCAATGGCTCCATGTCTAGTTGGCAGCCGGTATCTAGCGGAGTGCCCCAAGGGTCGGTCCTGGGGCCGGTTTTGTTCAATATCTTCATTAATGATCTGGAGGATGGTGTGGATTGCACCCTTAGCAAGTTTGCGCATGACACTAAACTGGGAGGAGTGGTAGATACGCTGGAGGTTAGGGATAGGATACAGAGGGACCTAGACGAATTGGAGGATTGGGCCAAAAGAAATCTGATGAGGTTCAATAAGGATAAGTGCAGGGTCCTGCACTTAGGACGGAAGAACCCAATGCACAGCTACAGACTAGGGACCGAATGGCTAGGCAGCAGTTCTGCGGAAAAGGACCTAGGGGTGACAGTGGACGAGAAGCTGGATATGAGTCAGCAGTGTGCCCTTGTTGCCAAGAAGGCCAATGGCATTTTGGGATGTATAAGTAGGGGCATTGCCAGCAGATCAAGGGACGTGATCGTTCCCCTCTATTCGACATTGGTGAGGCCTCATCTGGAGTACTGTGTCCAGTTTTGGGCCTCACACTACAAGAAGGATGTGGATAAATTGGAGAGAGTCCAGTGAAGGGCAACAAAAATTATTAGGGGTCTGGAATACATGACTTATGAGGAGAGGCTGAGGAACTGGGATGGTTTAGTCTGCAGAAGAGAAGAATGAGGGGGGATTTGATAGCTGCTTTCAACTGCCTGAGAGGTGGTTCCAGAGAGGATGGTTCTAGACTATTCTCAGTGGTAGAAGAGGACAGGACAAGGAGTAATGGTCTCAAGTTGCAATGGGGGAGGTTTAGGTTGGATATTAGGAAAAACTTTTTCACTAGGAGGGTGGTGAAACACTGGAATGCGTTACCTAGGGAGGTGGTAGAATCTCCTTCCTTAGAAGTTTTTGAGGTCAGGCTTGACAAAGCCCTGGCTGGGATGATTTAATTAGGGATTGGTCCTGCTTTGAGCAGGGGGTTGGACTAGATGACCTCCTGAGGTCCCTTCCAACCCTGATATTCTATGATTCTATGAATCGAGGCGGCAGTTTAGTCAGGACCTCCAACCAGGTGGCTCTGGATGCGGCCGACTGCGCAGCCAGGACAATGGCCTCCACCATCACCATGAATTGGTTCTTGGCTCCAGTCCTCCGGACTTCCAGATGAGGTCCAACAATCTGTCCAGGACCTCCCCTTTGAAGGCTGCTCTTTTTTTGGAGCAGACAGACATGAGGCTGCATGTCCTGAAGGACTCAAGGGCCACCCTGCACTCCTTAGGTCTTTATACCCCATCAGCTTCTAGGAAGCAGTTCAGGCCCTAACAGTCTCCTTGGTTCTCTGCACCTCCTAAACAGGAGCCTTACAAGAGAAAAGGGAGAGGTTACAAATGGCGCCAACCTCTCCCGTCCACGTCAGCCTGCCAGCCAGGGTCTCAGAGATACTCCATCGGGCCCATGCAAGCCTTTTGAAGGTGTGCCCGAGGGCACAGTACCAGTCACCATCTCAAATCTGTCTCCCCTTTTATTTTCAGACTCTGTTGCTCTTCAGCCCTGCATGATGGTTCATAATTTCAGATCGTTGGGTCCTACGTGTTACCTGCAACACATTAGGGCACCCCACCTTTTCCCAGTCTGTAGGGCTCCAGGCGTAACCCAGTTAATTTAGGTACCCCCACCTTTTCCAATTTTTAGGGCTGCAGGCGAAAAGCACCTACCCTTACACCCTGAGCCCTATGGATTGGGTAACTAACCTGGTCAATTTAAGTACCCACACCCTTTCCTAATATGTAGGGCTCCAGCTGTATACTACTTCTGCAGATTTGCAGGACCTTTTACCAGTGAAAGAGTCTTACACAGTAATATACTCCATAATCTCTATTTATTGACTATCACCAAAAACAGACTGCACACAGTACACATACAGTGCTCCCCACTCCCAGAAAGACAGATGAACTTTTCTTGATGGCCAGTCAGGATCAGGTCCATCTGGGGGACTCCAGTTTCTGCACGGTGTCATTGGCAGAGTGTTGAGGTCTGGCAGCTCTGATGTTGGGGCTGTTTTCTGGAGTTGGTTCCCAAAGAACTGCCTTTTGAACCCCAGTTTATATAGTGAAATTTGAGTCCTGTTTAGCTATACCTTAACCAATCATTATGCAAAAATGTTACTAACCAATCCTAACATACTGTAACAAAATTCTTTAACCAATTATATCCCACTACCCTAATTAACTTACACCTAGCAAAATTAATTATACAGTAAACAGAAACAATTAAAGAACCAGACAGAGACTATAAAGGTCAACAATAGGGAAGTGGGGACCATAATGACAAAACAAAGAAATGAGGATTTCACAACCACAACTATTGATAAGTGATTTCTTGACAGACAGAATGCTATCAAACTAAGTTTTCTTTTATCATCTTAAGATCTGTTTCTTTATCTGGTGATAGTGGGTGCCATTAGAACAGGGTCTCCTTCTTAACAGCATGATATTACATTGTTTTAATGGAATTTAGATGGCATGTGAGGATGTGACTTCTTGCTTCTTAGCTAATGGCTGCTGCTTGGCTGCTCTTTTAATCTGACTGCAGACCAAGGCCTTAGAATATGGCTGCAGACAAAGGCCTTATCCTTACAGTCCCCTCCTTAATGACGCTTTTACCAAAGCTGTCATTACTATTTCAGGAGTCCAATACTCAGACCTGATAAGCTTGGGCTTGCCTCCTGGATATAATTAACAAGGGCTTTATTTGACTTTGCGTGCCAGTTTCTTGTAGTCTTTGAACAGTTCTCTTCATCCAGTAAGCCAAAGCTATTATGCTCACTAATAAAGCCAATAGAATTCCAGTGATCACCACAATGGAGAGATGTTAAGAGTAACAAGAAGGGTTTCTTCAGGTATGTTGGCAACAAGAAGAAAGCCAAGGAAAGTGTGGGCCCCTTACAGAATGAGGGAGGCAACCTAGTGACAGAGGATGTGGAAAAAGCTAATGTACTCAATGCTTTTTTTGCCTCTGTCTTCACGAACAAGGTCAGCTCCCAGACTACTGCACTGGGCAGCACAGCGTGGGGAGGAGGTGGCCAGGCCTTTGTGGAGAAAGAAGTGGTTTGGGACTGTTTAGAAAAGCTGGATGTGCACAAGTCCATGGGGCCAGACGAGTTGCATCCGAGAGTGCTAAAGGAATTGGCGGATGTGATTGCAGAGCCATTGGCCATTATCTTTGAAAACTCATGGCGATCGGGGGAAGTCCCGGACAACTGGAAAAAGGCTAATGTAGTGCCCATCTTTAAAAAAGGGAAGAAAGAGGATCCTGGGAACTACAGGCCAGTCAGCCTCACCTCAGTCCCCAGAAAAATCATGGAGCATGTCCTCAAGGAATCAATTCTGAAGCACTTAAATGAGAGGAAAGTGATCAGGAACAGTCAGCATGGATTCACCAAGGGAAAGTCATGCCTGACTAATCTAAGTGCCTTCTGTGATAACTGGTTCTGTGGATGAAAGGGAAGGGAAACTGGTTCTGTGGATGAACTGGTTCTGTGGATGACTTTAGCAAAGCTTTTGACACAGTCTCCCACAGTATTCTTGTCAGCAAGTTAAAGAAGTATGGGCTGGATGGATGCACTACAAGGTGGGTAGAAAGTTGGCTAGATTGTCGGGCTCAACGGGTAGTGATCAATGGCTCCATGTCTAGTTGGCAGCCGGTATCTAGCGGAGTGCCCCAAGGGTCGGTCCTGGGGCCGGTTTTGTTCAATATCTTCATTAATGATCTGGAGGATGGTGTGGATTGCACCCTTAGCAAGTTTGCGCATGACACTAAACTGGGAGGAGTGGTAGATATGCTGGAGGGTAGGGATAGGATACAGAGGGACCTAGACGAATTGGAGGATTGGGCCAAAAGAAATCTGATGAGGTTCAACAAGGACAAGTGCAGAGTCCTGCACTTAGGACGGAAGAATCCCATGCACAGCTACAGACTAGGGACCGAATGGCTAGGCAGCGGCTCTGCAGAGAAGGACCTAGGGGTGACAGTGGACGAGAAGCTGGATATGAGTCAGCAGTGTGCCCTTGTTGCCAAGAAGGCCAATGGCATTTTGGAGTGTATAAGTAGGGGCATTGCCAGCAGATCGAGGGACGTGATCGTTCCCCTCTATTCGACATTGGTGAGGCCTCATCTGGAGTACTGTGTCCAGTTTTGAGCCCCACGCTACAAGAAGGATGTGGATAAATTGGAGATAGTCCAGCGAAGGGCAACAAAAATGATTAGGGGTCTGGAACACGTGACTTATGAGGAGAGGCTGAGGAACTGGGATTGTTTAGTCTACAGAAGAGAAGAATGAGGGGAGATTTGATAGCTGCTTTTAACTACCTGAAAGGTGGATCCAAAGAGAATGGATCTGGACTATTCTCAGTGATAGCAGATGACAGGACAAGGAGTAATGGTTTCAAGTTGCAGTGGGGGAGATTTAGGTTGGATATTAGGAAAAACTTTTTCACTAGGAGGGTGGTGAAACACTGGAATGCTTTACCTAGGGAGGTGGTAGAATCCCCTTCCTTAGAAGTTTTTAAGGTTAGGCTTGACAAAGCCCTGGCTGGGATGATTTAGTTGGGGATTGGTCCTGCTCTGGGCAGGGGGTTGGACTAGACCTCCAGAGGTCCCTTCCAACTCTGATATTCTATGATTCTAACCATGATATTTAGCATACCAGTTGCAGAAGGCGACCATCCTAATAGCGAGGAATCCGGTGGCACCTTAAATACTAACAGATTTATTTGAACATAAGCTTTTGTGGGTAAAAAAAAGCCACTTCAGATGCATTGAGTGAAAATTACAGATGCAGGCATTATTATACTGACACATGAAGAGAAGGGAGTTACCTTACAAGTGGAGAACCAGTGATTTACTCAGTACAACTACTCTTCTTTCCAACCTAACTCCTTGTTACATAGATTTCCTAATTCCTGGAAGAGATGATCGGAGATTAAAAGTAGCTGGCTCAAATTTAACCCAGGAAAAACAGGTGGTTAGTAGAAAGGGAAAAACTCTATAGAACTTGTCAGTATTCTTACTTCACTGATGACTGAAGGCAGTACACCACAGATTATCTGGTGACAAGTTTCAGTGTCAGGAAGTGGTGGGAGGAAGGAAGCTCTCAAGCTTTGTGCTTAGGGTGGAAGATGCTGCAGATTTCATAGAATATCAGGGTTGGAAGGGACCTCAGGAGATCATCTAGTTCAACTCCGTGCTCAAAGCAGGACCAATCCCCAACTAAATCATCCCAGCCAGGGCTTTGTCAAGCCTGACCTTAAAAACCTCAAAGGAAGGAGATTCCACTACCTCCCTAGGTAACGCATTCCAGTGTTTCACCACCCTCCTAGTGAAAAAGTTTTTCCTAATATCCAACCTAAACCTCCCCACTGCAACTTCATCTTGATCTGTCCCTCACCTTCACATGTGGACATGTTAAAAAAGGCCTTTTGCTTGTAAGGCAAGCCCTTTGTGACACCAGTAGATAGGAGGCTGCTCTGGTGTGGGAGAGCGATGCTGGCCTAGGCACATTCAGGGGATAATTATCCTCACAGACAGCCCAGCTTTGGAAGTTTCAGGCTGGAAGAGCAGCACTGCAGAGTAGACCACCTGTAATCTTTTCCTGCTGTGAAGAAACGAGCATGTGTTATTACCACCACAAATATTGTTTAAATTACACTTAGAACTTTCACAGTTTTTTTCCAACTTTCTGATTTTTTTTAGTGAATAGCACTACTCCAGTTTGGCCATTTAGTCCCACTAGTCTGTGGAAATCTTTCTTTTGCCTACACGGGACTTTGGGTCAGTTCCATAGGCTGTGACACAGAAACACTGATTCCTCTGTGAATGCCTGGATTTTACCAAATCTCCTGAGTGGGGTTGCACTTTTCTAGGACCTTTTCCCAGTATACTTTTTGAGGAGCTGCTGCCCCTCAACTGCTGCCCTCAAGCAGCCATTTTGCAGCAGTCTACTGAATCTCCTTCTCTTCCAGCAGGTAAGTATTCATATCCCCTGTTGTAGTTTTACTTACACATTTATGAGGGGTTCAGCAGACACTCACAAGCTTGAGTACCATCTGTGAATTTCACAGCAGTGATGTTTACTCTCTTATAGCAACACACTAGAAACCTCCTTCCAACTTAATCCTTTGTATTTATTGTAATTATTGTATAAGTCCTTCAGTGAACATAAACCCAAGCCAGTCTGAACAATTTGTAAGATTTGGCTGCCAACATTTGTTCGTATAGATCCATGCTGCTAACATCCAAACTTGTGTATCCGATATCTGTGTCAAGGCTCCAAAACTGACACCTCAAGGCTTGGGATTGGCACTATCTTGTTTTATTATCTACTGATTGTTCTAAACTTACATATAAACTTTAAAATGTGTCTTTAATTGGTGTTTGAGTATTTTTTCTTTCTTTATATAGGAATTAGATACAGTGCTCCTGTCGGCTGTTTTCCAAGTTATCTGCAAAAAAACCTAGCATTTTCAGATGCCTAAGTAGCCCCTTGAATCATGGTTAAAGTTGCCCTTCCCCCATCTGAAATGGCCCTGTTGGCCTGCTCAGAACAGGTTTGACAGGACTTGCTAGGTAGTAGAAAGTCTTCCACCAGGGCTACCTACTTGGCTACATGTAAACATTTCACTTGCTGGGCCTCCGAACAGGCGCTCTCTCCATCCCGTTCTTCTCTTTAGTCTGTCTTGGACTATTTGCTCCCCCTAAAACAGCAAGGTCTGGGACTCTCATCTATTAAAGTTCATGTGGCAGCCCTCTCAACCTTCCACCCTCCAATGAATGGCAGATTAGTGTTCTCTCACGAGAGGACGGTCCAGCTTCTCTAAGGGCTGGAAGGACTATTCTCAGGTTTGCGAACCAACTCCCCCAGGACTTAAACCTGGTCCTGTCGAGGCTCACTGGGCCTCCCTTTGAGTTGTTAGTATCATGCTCCCTACTGCTTCCCACCTGGAAGGTCTTTCGATTGGCAATCACCTTGGCCAGAAGGGTCTCTGAGATCAAGGCCATTATGTCAGAACCACCTTACATGGTGTTCAAGGACAAGGTCCAACTGCACCCCCATCCAGCCTTCCTACCAAAGATCATGTCACAGTTCCACAACAACCAGGTCATTTTTCTACCTGTCTTTTTCCCAAAGCCTCACAAAACTTAGAGGATCGTCAGCTTCATACATTGGATGTTAGGCGGGCTCTTGCCTTTTATACTGAGAGAATTAAGCCCTTCCATAAGTCCACACAACTGTTTGTAGCAGTGGTGGTAAGGATGAGAGGGCTTCCTGTGTCAACCCTAAGAATTTCATCCTGGATAACCGCTGGTATACGAGCTTGCTACAAGCACATGAATGTTCTGCCTCTGGCAATCTTTACTACACATTCCACAAGAACCTAGGCTTCATCAGTGGCGTTCCTTGTGCAGGTAACAATATGGGACATCTGCAGAGCCTCAGCCTGGTAGTCCGTTCATACTTTTGCGTCCCACTACACCATCACCCCACAGGCCTGTGACAGTGCCAGTTTCGGAAGAGCAGTGTTGCAGGCAGCACATCAATGAACTTCGAGCCCACCTCCTGGAGTTCTGCTTATGAATCCCCTAGCATGGAATGGACGTGAGCAAGCACTCGAAGAAAAAATGGTTACAAACCTTTTGTAACTTTTGTTCTTAGACATGTGGCTCATGTCCATTTCATCCACCCACCCTCCTACTCTTCTGTCGGAGCTACCGGCCAGAAGGAACTGAGAGGGTGCGGGGCCGGCAGCACCCCTTATACCAGTGAATATGCGCATGACTTCAGAGGGCACTACAGCCAGCCCAGTGGATACCACTAAGGGAAAAATCTCGGGCAACAGTGCACACGGTGAACGCACACCTAGCATAGAATGGATATGAACACCACATTTCAAAGAACAACAGTTACAAAAGGTCAGTAACAGTCGTTGTTGTCCCCCCGAGACTGTCTCACATTCCACAACCCTTCAAGACAACTACAACTCTACACGGACAAAGTGCCCGGAAAGGCCCCTTCTTAGATTACTGGGCACTGGGGTTAAAGTATTCTTGGTGACAGGACCCCAGCTATGGACATTAAACAATATGAGGTCACAAGGTGGAGTCCTACATGAGAGCGGCCTTAGGGCAGATGATTAGTTGCTTGATGCTACTTCCTCTGGTAGTTCTCAAGATGCCTTCTCACAGTTGCTAGAGCCTTTTGCAACCTTCCACACCTCTTCCTACATAATGAAATGCACATAACTGTCATTCCCCGCCCCGTTTTGGGTCACTTGTAAGTTCTGCTGACATTTTAACAACAAGCATTGGAAATTTATTTTCTTAATAAATTGAAGAATTAAAGTTACAGTTACAATTAAAGAACAATTCCGTGCCTGCAGCAAAAACTGACAATGACATTCGCTATAGAAAAGTTGATTTGAGTCTAAGTCTGGATAGAAACTTTTATGTTGCTAAAATAGCATACTATTATATTTCTAACAAACAGTAACTTTTTTTAAACAATAGTTAATTTAAGTGGCCAGTGGAATTGTATGTGTGAAATTAAAGGAGATTTTATTTACACATACAAATATTACTTTGGTTACAGTAATTCAATTTTTTTGTCCTACAGGCACTTTCATAAAAAATTAGCGTTTCAATATTTATCATACTTTGAGTTGCAGGAAAAATGCCCATACTAAACAATTTCTGAAGTTTTATCACATTTGACATGAGAGTAATTCAAACAGTTAATAGGAAAGCAGTCTTCTCGAAATCAATAAATATTTGTTTGATCCCTATTGCTCCTTCCCATGGAAGAGCCTTTGAGGAGAGGAAAAGGTTCTTCTTCGAGTGATTGCTCACGTGTATTCCACAATAGGTGTGCGTGCTCACCATGTGCACTGGTGCTGGAAGTTTTTCCCCTAGCAGTACCCATAGAGGGGGGCACCCCCCTGCGACTCCTGGAGCGGCACCTGCCTGGCACGGTATAAGGGGGGCTGTGCTCCCCTCACCCTGAGTTCCTTCTTGCTGCCAGTGAACGTGTGTCGGAACCGCTCAGCTCCAGCTTTGCTGCAGCTCGTCCCCAGAACTCTTCGTTTGTTCAGTAGTACCTGTAGTCAGTTAGCTAATTCAGTTAGTTTAGTTAGTCATTGAGCCCAGGCCGGGGCATGCCCCACGCCCCAGGCTTTAAGTCGTGCGGCTCTTGTAGGTGCTCTATGCCAAGGAGTGACCTGCACGTGGATTGTCTGCGCTGCGTGGGAGAAACCCGTATCAGCAAAAGATGCAAGATCTGCAAGTCTTTCAAGCCCCGGACCAAAAAAGAAAGGGACATTAGGGTCCGGGCCATCCTGATGTAGTTGGCGCTGGCCCCGACCCCGGCACACCACTCCGAACTGGTACCTGGCACCGCAGCGTTGGTACGCGGAGACCCTCCAGCACCATCATCCAGTCGGCACCGTTCCCCATCCACGGGGCATGCCAAGAGGACCAGAAAGACTCCCTCTTTGTAGCGGCACTGAGGGAAGTCTGGGACAGAGGCTAGGCCCATGTCAGGTAGTCCTCAATCCCCATCAGGCTCTAGGCCTCCTACTCACATTGAGTGGAGTAGCTCAGCCCCTTTGGAGCAGGCCTCTCCAGATGTCCGGATGCCATCTACGCCTGAAGCCCTCCAGGCAACCAGGGACATCATGTCCATGTCGGAGCTCCGCCTATGTCGGCCCCATGCTTCAGAGGCAAGGCACTGCTGGGATCACCGCAGTTGCCACCAGCCTGGTAACTGTCTCGGTTGAGGGAACGTTCCCGACACCGCTCACCGCCCAGCGACTGTTCAGGGCTCAGTCCATGTGGATCGCCCTTGACGCCGGCCAGACTGGATGGGTGCTGTCCAACCGGGAGTCCTGGCACCGCTCATCTTCGCAAAGCAAATACTGACGGGACCGTGGCGGACGTTGCCAACGGTCCTTGTCTTGCAGGAGATATCGCAGTTGGTTGCGGCACAATTGTCGATGCTGTTCCTGCTCGGACTCCCGTTCCAAGTCCCTGCCAAGGCACTGTAGCCCTGTGCGTCAATCACCGATGTCGCGCCAATGCGGGTCTACCCGTCAAGGCCATTTGCAGACCAGCTACTACTGTCGGTGCCGCTCCTCCACGTCGAGATCTTGGTCCTGTGGCAGACGTAGATCCCGGCACCACCGATACTCACGGTCCAGAGGCAGCAGCAGATCATATGCCAGCCTGGCCTCCCCTTACAGCTGCCCGTCTACAGGCCAAGCTAGCCAGTCCGATCAACCAGCCCCGCCAGTGCCTCAGCAAGTGCTATGGCACCAAGCGTCGTGGTCGGCCCAGCGGTACCAGTGGGCACCATGGCCTCCAGCGCAGCCTCCGGTGGGGGCTCGCTCGGTGGCTGGGGCCTCGGAAGCACCGTTGGCGTCCATCTTTCAACCGCCAGAAAAAAGGTCAGGGGGACTTGTGTCCTCGGTACTGTGCCTGGAGTCCGACCAGGTGGTGGATCCTCCGGTGCCGGACAACACCCAAAGCATTGCACCAGCCTCGCCACGTCCGGAGGAGCTGATTGTGGCCCCAACCCCCTCCATCCCGCAGGAGGCCTACTGGGCCCACCAAGACCTCCTAAAAAGGGTGGCAGCGAGCCTCCACCTCCAGGCTGAGGAGATGGAAGAGCCCTCAGACTCCCTGTTCAATCTGCTATCCCCTTCAGCACTGGACAGGGTGGCCTTGCTGAATTTCAAATGCCCTGTGGCAAACACCAGCCTCATTGACTCCCATCTCTAAAAAGGCGGAGTACAAGTACTTTGTACCCACGAAGGGACACGAGTATCTGTATACCCACCCAGCGTCCAACTCCCTGGTGGTCGAGTCGGTCAACCACAGGGAGCGGCAGGGGTAACCAGCCCCGACCCCCAAGAACAAAGACTCTCGGAGGTTGGATACTTTCGGAACAAAAATTTATTCATCATCAAGCTTTCAACTACAAGTAGCAAACCATCAGGCTCTCCTGGGTTGCTACGAGTTTAACCTTACGAGTCCAAGTTTGAGGACTCCCTCCGGGAGTGCAATAACGAGTTTTAGGTGCTTGTGGAGGAAGGGGCAGCAGCCGCAAGGGCATCCCTGCAGGCCGCTTCAGATGCGGCGGGCACGGTCCATGGCCTCAGCGGTGTCCATGAGATGGGCGTGATGGCTTCTGCTCTCTGGGCTCTCCTGCAAAGCTCAGTCTTCCATGCAGGATCTCCCTTTTGATAGGAAGGCTCTGTTTGCAAAGGAAACAGATACAAGGCTGCATGGCA